>NC_135006.1:3700000-4300000 GCF_051020985.1 Nomia melanderi | reverse complement strand
ATTGTTCCTAATTTTGTTCTTTAAATTTTGTGGTTAATCTTATTTTACATTAGCGGATTTGGTTCAGGCGCATGTATTCCAGTTTTTCTTTAAGTAGTATCAGCCAACGATCAGATCACGTTGGATAATACCAGTTCTCGTCCAATAAGTAGGTTTTTATTCTTGTCTTTTTCCTACAAAAAATTCAAAACATGAAATAAAACCGCAACTGCAATAATGTACAAACGTAGTATGAATAGTCAGTTAGAAATATATTATATATTTACTATATAATGTAATTAGACGTATAAATAGACATAGTAAGTAGTTAAATCATTGCGATAGGGGCTACAAGAACAGATGTTAAAGTACAAACATATATAAGATTGCTGTTGTTATGTATACTTTGTAAGCTACTGTTATGTAAATAAAGAAACTTTAAAATGAAATGAGTTCTCGTCCAATCACTGAAGTCTCAAGCAGCGTCGGGCGCGGTTAAGTACCTGGATGGGTGACCGCCTGGGAACACCATGTGTTGTTGGCACTATTTTGTTTTTAATTACTTCTTTTAGATTCTATTTAAAGAAACGAATTTTTTGTTGTATATTCATTATCTTTTAATGTTCTTCAAATTTGGTATTTATTTCTAATCTACACGATTTGTTTAATTATAAATCACTAATCTATCATTAGCCTAACTGTCGTATCTACTTATATCCACAGAAAAAATGTTTACTAACTGAATACAGCTTACAGTGATCTAAAGAGTACGAGCATAATGTAGTCCGACTTCGAATAAAGTAGAATCAGTCAACGATCAGACCACGCTGAAATATACCAAACCATACAACTAATAAACCATAATAATAATCAAGTCAATTTCCATATAAAAAGACTGAGTAAAACAAAGCATGTTTTGCAGCTTAATACTTTAAAAGAGTTCCAAAAGGCTAAAAGTACCTTAGCCGCAGCAAATGCCAGCTATTACACATATACCCCAAAAGGGTTAAAAAACCATAATTTCTTGCTTAAAGGGCTCCCAGAGTCCTTCAACGAGCAAGAAATCATGGGAGAGCTGCAAAGCATGACTAATAATGACCTACGTTTTGAAAAGATAAGCAGATTCAGGACAGCAAAATCAATTAAAGAAGGGCGCACATTACCCATTTACCTATTACAGATTGCAGCAGACAGTGACCTCAAGAAACTAAATACCATAAAATATGTTAGTCACCACATAGTAAAGTGGGAAAAATTAAAGAAGAAAGATGACACCCAATGCAGGAGGTGTCAGAGATTCGGACACTCTGCAGTAAACTGTAACTTAACTTATAGGTGTGTTAAATGCAAAGAACAACACGAACCAGGGAACTGCGCATTAGGAAAAAATGCAATAGAACAAATAAACCAAACACCCTTCTGTGTGAATTGCAACATGGAGGGACACCCTGCCTCCTATAAAGGATGCCCAAAGTTTACAGAATATAAAGCAAATCCACAGACTCAAAAAAATAAAAATAAAGTAAATGCACCTACAATAATTGCAAACCCAGCTTTCCTAAAACCAGGAATATCATACGCAAATACATTAAAGGGAACAGGCAACGACACGCACTCACCCAAACCAACAAGTATTAACAACACAAGTAACCAAAGTACACAAAACAAACAAAAAGAACAGCAGGACATACATAACTTACAAACAAGAACAGAAAGGTTAGAGAAAAGTATGGAAACACTGGTAGCCAAACTAGAAGTAATGAGTACACAAATGAACCACCTAGCTAATATGCTGGTCACAGGACTACACATTCAATAATGCACACAAAACCACACAAAAACTTAAGTTAATTTCAGCAAACATTAACTCAATAATAAGCAACAACAAAAGAATAGCACTCACACTGTTAATGGATAAAAAGAACCCAGACATAGTGATGCTTAACGAAACCAAATTAAATGAAAAACACACAGTATATTTTAAAAACTATAAAATCATAAGGAACGATAGGCCAAATGCAAGGAAAGGAGGCGGTACAGCGATAATAATAAAAAAAGGAATAAAACATGAACAGATCCACTTAAATACAAGAACATAGGTAATAGAGACAACAGCACTTCGGACAACAACAAACTTATACTAATAGCAATTTATGCAAAGAAAGGACCCAATGCAAAATTCAGAGAGGAATTAGAAAAAATATTCGTCGAATTGGATTTAATGACACAATCCAATTACTATCTCATAGCCGGAGACTTCAACGCAAAACACGAATCGTGGGCGAATAAATTCAATGGCGAACGAGGCATAGTCCTTAAACAATGGATCGACGACAATGACATCAAATTTAGAATAAACCTATTCCACACTGACGTACTGTCCTTCCCTCGCTTTGGATCTTTCATCGACCTAATACTAGCAGACGCAAGGATAGAGTTCTCGGACGCAAACGAAAATAGACTAAACACAGTACAACTAGCGAGTGATCACGTAGCAATTACAGCACAAATCATTATCCGTAACCAAAATATCCCCAGGATCCAAAACAGAGAAAACATAACTTATAATTTTGCAAAAGCCGACTGGACAGAATTCCAAATCACATTACAAACATATAATCCAAACATAGAAACAGACAGAAACCTGACGAAAGAAAAAATATACATGTACATGCAGGAAATTGAACACAGAATAATAGACACAATGGAACTAGCAATCCTAAAATCCAAACCACAGAATTCCACAGACAAATACCTAACCAAAAGAATCCGACAGTTAATAAAAGAGGAGAAAGATACCCGCTCATAGAAGAATCCTCAGAGCAGGAATAATAGGACCACTAACCAACCACGCACTAAGAATACTAAACAATAGAATAAAAGCACTAAAAAACAAAATTAGAGTGGAAATACAAAAAGCTGTAAACGACTACTGGTATAAAAGAATCAAACAGATAAACCCCAGCAAACCAGACCAGATGTTTAAAGAAATAAATCGCATGTACAGGAAAAAGGCAACACTCCAACTACCAACCCTCAAGATACCCGAAAACGATACACACATACTAAACTGCACACACATAGATACAACCATGCTGTTCAAAGATGATACGGGCAAGTTCGAAATAAACAATATCACAGACAAATTGAACATCCTAGGCACTCAATATGCCTCAGTAAACGAGGCAAATGCCAATCTCAACAGTCAGGTATTCAACAACATAATAGAAAACAAATATAAGAAAATCATCACAGATATCACAACCACCATCCCGGAGACAATTTGCAAATTTTCAGAAAGGAACAACGCTCTGTCACCAACACCGCCGGAAGATATAACAGATTATTTCACAAACACCTCACAAGTCAAAAGAAAATTCAAAACGTTAAACAACAAAAAATCAGCTGGAAAGGACAAAATACCTAATCTAGTACTGAAGAACCTACCAATGAATATAATAAAGCACTACACAATCATATTCAATAACATTTTAAACCATGCCCACTTCCCAGAGTACTGGAAGAAAGCAAAAACGTTACCGATCCTGAAGAAAGACAAAGATAGCACAAATCCCAGCAGTTATAGGCCAATCAGCTTGCTATCCGACGTAGGAAAAATATTCGAAAGAATAATTAATGACAGAATATTATCAGTATGTAACACCAAAAAATTAATTCCCGAAAACCAGTTCGGATTCAGAAGACACCATTCAACGATTCACGCAATAAATAAGTTGTCCTCCGACGTGAACTGGGCATTGAATAGTGGTGCCTGTGTGGAAGCGTGTCTAGTCGATCTTAAAAAGGCATTCGACACAGTGTGGCTAGATGGTCTAATAGTCAAACTGCATAAAAAAGAATTCTCACTAGCCATTATTAAATTAATACACAATATGATTTACGGTAGGAGCTTCCAAGTTAGCATACACAACGAAACATCATCGAAAACATTCAGTATAAAAAATGGATTACAACAAGGAACAATAAATTCACCCATACTCTTCAACATATACACCAGCGACACACTGAACCTATTCAGACCAGACAATACTGGGTGCTCCATGATAGCATTTGCAGACGATCTAATAGTATACAGGGCAGACAAAACACCAAACAAGGTACAACAAACACTCCAGAAGGCAGTAAACAAAATATTCGCATATTACAAAGCATGGAAGTTAAGAGTAAATACCGACAAATGCGAAACAATTCTCTTCAGACCTTCCTGCAGATGAGCATCGCCCACTATCGTAAAACAGTACAAAAATTTCTCCCTAATAGGAAACGCAGAAAAAGGTACAAAAATTGAGCACAAAAATGCAGTAAAATATTTAGGCATATTATTAGATGACAGATTCCTTATGAACAAACATGTCGAACTCCAACTACAGAAGGCAAGAAACACATTCTTAAGAAACGCAAAATTATTTTATTCCAAAAATTTGAATAAAAAAGTTAAACTAATCTGCTACCAGTTACTAATAAGACTCATAATCACATATGGGTGCGAGATATGGTACAATATCGGAGCATCAATAATGGAAAAGTTACGTGTATTCGAAAGAAGATGCTTAAGAGCATGCTTGAGTTTATACAGATACCCCAGCTCGAATTACCAAAAGTATATAAACAACACAAGAATATATAATGAAGCCGGAATAAATAGAATCGATAATTTTATCATAAAACTAATCAGAAGCTATTTTGCAACAGCAGCCAAAATCACAAACAACAGCATGATTTTCCCGATCTCATACCCAGATGACAACTATATAGAGAAAACAATTAAATCAGGTTACGTACCGCAGGAAGCCTTCATTTTCTTAGATAAGCAGGGTTACATACAACATGAAGAAGCAATTCCGATATTGTACCATATACCGCGCCATAAAAGCAATAAAGCAATCAATCTACCTCAGGAGTCGATAAAAGACAAAACATATAAAAGGTTACTTAAATACAGCACATCAGTTCCGCAAAGAGACTATGTAGAGTACAGTAAAATAGATCACAGAAAATTCTGGTGGCTGAAGCCCGATTAAGTTCATTTAATTAAAATCAAAATAAGTGCCTATTTAAATAATCGCGTAGTATTAATAGATAAGATATAAATATGCAATATTAGCTAGTACGAAAAAAAACCAAAGGCAGAGTTTATTTTTGTATTACTTACATAGTCTGCATATTATTTACATATAGAATATAAGTATAAATAAAAAAGAAGCAATTCTCATAAGACTGAGAGCTGATACAAATAATAGATATAAACATTTAGTCTTTCATCTACTACCAAAAAATTTGCCCAATAATTACAATAAGACAAAGAGCAAGGGCAAGTTAGTATTAATATTAATCTTAAGAGTTCCTATCTCACTTCTTCTATCTTCTTTTGTAAATACTTTCACCACTTATTTATTTACCCTTAGCTGTAAGTTCAACACTGTGATGTTAGCTCCCTTTTTGTTGGCTATTTTGGGGAGTATTACCTAAAATACGATATCCATATTGACCAAAGCAATGTAATTAGTAATAAGGAAAGTACAACGAGCGAAAATTAAATATTATCTATCGTGATAACAAATATTAAAGTAAAAGACTGAACGCATTATAGTATAAGTCTCTAGAGCGAAACCAATTCTAAACGACTTTTTGTTTACTTAAAGTTTGTAATATTGTTAAATAATTCTGTAGTCATAAATAAACATATTAAAACGCAAAAACACGCTAAAAAACGCTGAAATATACCGGTTCTCGTCCGATCACCGCAGTTAAACAGCATCGGGCACGGTCAGTACTTTGATGGGGTGACCGCCTAGGAACACCGTGTGTGTTGTTGTTGGCTCTATTTTTTTTAGATTTAATTTTCAAAATGACTGCCTACTATTCATGAATACTTATATTCATAATATCACAGGAAATAGTTTACGTTACCTAAGAAAGGACTTTTGTGATCAGGATTACAACTTATTCTACTTGTAAAGTTAAATTAAATATTCCCAATGTTTAGTCATTCAATTTCAAAATAACTTTCAAATACCCTCGACAAATAATACATTAACCGTCCAATGAATTTCTAAAGTATTAAAATGGAATACCACTGTTGTTTTAAAAAATTTGTAAATCCAATAAACCGGTACCATTCATTAAAGGTAATATATTTAATACATTTATTAAATAAACGTATTCATTTCGAAAATATATTCCATTCGTTTCATTCCACCTCATTTTTTAATGCAACGCAATCCGCCATTTATCCAATAACAAACAGCATTTCCGACTGAAAATCAGCAGCGTCACCTTGGTAACGCGATCCTAAACGCGTGTCTCGCCGTCAACATTCTCGTTTCGTTTCATTATCCACGGAGAGTCCGAAGTTTCAAACATTTTCTGTGCCGAAACACGAGAAATTCACTCGTCGAGTGCCGCGTTATTAATTATATCGGGCAGGAAATTGGCTTCCGCCTCGATTAGGGAACGGCTTGGTTCTATTAATTATACCTTTTTTATCCGTCGCATCTACCGCCGCGCGTTGTTTTCCGTCTAACTACATCGGAAATAATTATGTTTGACATCTAGCACGCGCACACTATTCGCCGAGTTACCTGCCGAAGTTATGACGCTTGTTAGACAGCGCGCCCGAAATCGGATTGGATGCCAGCTAGGAGAACGCGTCGCCCATCGAGAAGAGATCGTTTCCTCCGCGCCTCGCGCGGTCCAAACCAGAGCCTGATCCGATGGACTAATTAGGAGATATCGCGCGGCGTAACGACCAGTCACGTCTCCGCGACACGAAGAAATTAATTGCGACGATCTCACGACATTTCGAACAACGTGCGGTTTAATTTGGTGCATAGTTCCAAAGAGGATCAGTGCTCGATTTGTTTGTTTCCATATAACTTTGCTTCGTAGATTCGTTTAGAATACTATTTATTCTATTATACTCTATATTGATTTCGTTGCTTGTATATATAGCCTATTCCATATTAACACTGGAACCATCGAGTATTTAATATGATTGATATGTAATCCCTATGAAAAGTGTAATGATGGATTATTTTTAGTTTTTTCAGAGATTTGTTATAATATTCAAGTGAAACCATTTAATTTCGAAATCATTTCGAATATTCAATGTTTTTATGGTATCAATAATTTAAAACAAGCAAACTGAAACTAGTCGTTTTTTCTGGTACGGTAGTTCTAGTGACAAATAATAAACGTTACACAATCTAATTACAGGAATTTATAAAACACAAAAGCTTCAAAATGAAATGCCTTCTACAAACTATGGGAAGCTTAGATAATCCTCTGCTTAAATAAATAAATACCTATTTTTCCTATTTCATTATTGATATTATCTAATAAGATAATTGTAATCCCAAATAATCAACAGCCTTCGGATTATTATTAACACTCGTTTCATTACTCACACGAATTCAACAATAACGATTCGATAACGACAACAAATACCTCCAACAGTACATTATCTCGTCACCCAATTTCACCGAACCCCAAACAAACAAAAAATGATTTCCAATAAAAAAACAATCGCCCAGTAACGAGTGCGTCCACGGGTCGATCGATCGGATCGTGAAAGCCGACAAAGCTTCCGCGGCGTCGAATAATTCCGGAGGTCAACCGGATCCGAGTCCGACCTCGGTAACGATCCACAAATCGAGACGGGCGGCCGCCAGGGGCGGCATTAGCCTAGTCGATTTTCATAAAAAATTGATCGGCCGACACGACGTTTGAGCCGGGACCGTGGAAATTTATCGGCGATCAAGCCAATCAGTCGATAAGAACGCGCCTGACCGTTGCATTCGCCCGGTCGCTCGCGCACGGTCAGATAACGCCGCGCGCGAGCTGGATGTTTGCTTTAACCGAATTATGCAGATTGTCGGCCGCCTGAAATTAGCGTACACGCCCGGCACGATAATGTTAGCGTGTCGCGTGTTACCGGCTTAACGGCCGTCCAAGAACGTCCCGACCCCAGTGCCCACGCCATTGCAACCACCCCCTCTTATGCTCCGGTATAACGAGATGATTTTCATATTTTACGGCCAATTCGGCCAGCTAATGTCCTTAGTTCGAATTAGCGGAACGAGAAGCAGCGAGCGGTGTAATTCCAGTAGCCCGTCTGTTTGCCCGTACGTGCCCGTGGCCCGGGATCGATGAGCAACCTTCGGTTCCGTCGAATCGATTGGATCGCGGTACGTTCGATGATTGGGATTTCGAGTGGAAATTAATCTTTTTTTGACGACTGATCGTGAGATTTTCTTGAGATAGGTTTATTTGCAGGGATTAGCTTTTAGGGAAATTTTTGGGGACGAGGTGGAGTTCGCGGATCTTGCAGTTGAAATGATGCAAGTGTTTATGGATAAACATAACAGTGAGAAATATAATAGTACCATTCGTTGATTTTTACAGAATGCGACTGACAGTATGTCTTCTCTGAATTTTGCTCTCAATAATGTGTGGTTCAATATGTTCTTTGTTTGATGTTTCATCGTAGTATCTATGGAAGTGTTAATTCGTTAATTTGTTTTATTCTTAATTGAATGCGTAACAAGACGTTTGAGTGATTTAAAGTTTCCCGATGTTCTGATGGGACAGATTTAAATATTTGCCGAAGTTATTGTCCCATCCCATATATTAAATTCACCGATAAGTAATTCAGTACTTCGTTTAACAAATTCATCGCTGGGATTTCCAGTAATCTTCGTTACTTTCAGCGGACCGATAATCAGAAAGTCATTTGGAATTAGAATCGTGTCGTAAATTGATCGGGAAACATAATGAATAATGAACCGATCCAAATATAACATTTTGTGGGAGTGATCTATAGAATCTGAAATCAAACACAGCTTCTTCGCGTTAAATGCATCGGGCGGAATAAAATATTCATTCTATATTACCAAGTTTTTCACGTATGCCCGACGTTAAACAATCGAGTGTGCAAAAAATCCACAGTCTGGAGTAAAAGTTTCTTTAATTAACAAAAAATACTGAGTAAATGGTGGAACGTAGTTTAAAACCCGACCATCAAGAATTGATTCTTTATTCCGTATTAATCTCCGTGGCGGGACGAGACGCTTAACTACTTCCTTCCGGGACCTGGAAGCTCGGTCTCCGTGTCAAGAGTAATTGTTACCGGAACCGAAATGAATCGCTTCGAATTAAAACGAATATCTACCGTTCGGTCCGGCACGTGGTACCAATTTAATCCAGAGAATTGGTCAGTGGCCTCACAATTTTCCAAACAACGTATCGTTGAAAGAAATCACTGAGGGAATCCATTAGTCCCATTCGAAAGATATATTCGAGTAAGTATGTAAATTATTTGATTTAAAAATTACTTTGGTATCTTTTCACTTTTTTAATCAATTATAAATGTATTTCAATTTGAAGCGTTTCTAGCCAAATCTTTGATTTGTCCGATGAAGATAACATAAAATCATCGAAAGTAACCATGAATGTTTGATTGAAAGTTGCGTAATGTTATTTGTAAATAAATAACAAATTTGTTCTAAAAGGATATCGACCTAATTTCTACGCCTAATATTTGTAACGAACGTCTACAGCTATAGATGAGTAGTATTTAAACAAATTAACGGAATATAACACTCAGCATAAGTATTTTGAATAACAAATGAATAAAATTTCATTGCCATGAAATACTACGATTTTCAATAGCACATGCGAGAAACAGATCATACTCATCAGTTATCTCAAGAACTGCACGATTACGGGATTCAACAATTCAAACCTCGATTTTTCCACAACGAATTTCCGTCTTTGCAGAAATAATTTATCCAATATTTAACTCATCAGTAAGATTTACGTCTAGATACGAAAATTCCTGTAACAAAAATCGAAACGAAAAATTGAGCGAGGTAGGAAGACACTGCAATTGATACTTCTCTCCTGATAAGGTATCTCGCGGCAACCGCACGTAAACTTGCCTGATTCTGTTTTCCCGTTTTCGCTAAAAGGTTTATGGAAATCATTCTTTCTCGTCGGGGTAGACCTGATTTCGAAGGATTACGTTGTCGCGGAAGTGAGGTCGGTCGGGAACACGATGGACGCTCGCGCGCGAGAGAAGAAGAAGAAGAAGAAGAACAAGAACAAGAACAAGAACAAGGAAAAAGTTTCTCGTGGAAATCGTTGTATTTGTTATGAATTATTATTTCTCTTTGTCATATGAGTAGGTGACTGTAAAACCAATAATAGAAAGTAGGCGTGAATAGGGTCGTTGGTAGGATGTTTACGTATTTTCTTTCTTTGCTAATTATTTCTTTCTCTTTCATTTCTCATTAACCAGTCATGAACACTAAACGTATCGGTACTTTATCTGCCGATCAAGATTATATATTTTCATTTGTTTTGAACGAGAATGGAGAACTATAGATGCATTTTTTGAATTTGGAAGTATCGGTCATTTGACGAGGCGTAGTAGGTTTAGTGTTAACGAGTTAACTGTGGAACTTATAACCGAAACTTTTCAACCAACACACGCCGATTTTGATGAAATTTATGTGAAATGTAGTTCTCAAGAAAATATTTCACACGTATTTTTTTCTTATCGGATCGAAGGTATATCTTTTACAATGTCTCTGAAACTAGGGTCTAAATTGTCCCTGAATCTAAATTGTCAATTTCGGGGTGAATAGTTTAAAGAAGTAATTTCTTTCCTACACCCTCTAGTTTCAGAGATATTTTGAAAAATATACTTTCAACCTTTAACTTTAAGTGGTGTTCTCACCTGTTCAAAGTAGATGTTAACCGATAAGAAAAAATACGTATCAAATATTTTCGTGAGAACTATGTTTCACGTAAACTTCATCAGAACCGGCATGTGCTGGTTGAAAAGTTTCCCTTGTTTCAGAAATCTCTCGTGGAGTGAGTAATAACGCACAGACGTACTTAATATAAATTAAAATGCAGAACTGATGCAAAATGGAAAAGAGTTACACATTTAAACGAAAAAGTAAATAATTGGTTGCTGGAAAAATTAGTATTATTTTGGGTTTCAAGATGCCAGGTGTACCTGTGAAGCACAGTTAATTGGATAACACCTTGATAAGGTATTTGAACATATTGATAGCCTTCTCTTTGTAACCATTTGCGCATTTGACGCTCGGTTCCACTGATGCAAATTGCAAAGAAATGGCTAACCGAATAAAACTTCACGGGACACGGCCTCGTTACCGCGTTAATGGAAATGGTAAAAAAACAGCTCACCTTTTCCTCCCCGAGCACGTTTAAGTGATCTTGTTCTAACGACGTGCACATTACCGCGGAATCTGGCCGGTTTTCTTTTCGCGATGATTGCTCGCCTCGTTACCTGAGAACAACTTGTTTCGATGCGGATCGCAATTTGTCCGGATGCGCGAAAATGTTAAACTGTTTGGATGATGTCTTTCGAACTAAGTGAACATTAGGAATTTCTCAAGTGTAAATAACGTTGCGTCTTAGAGATTGAATTTGTGTGCGCTGCTTGGCGAAATAAACGATACTGTCTGATCAAGATTGAAAAAATTGTCTTTTTCTCTGAAATTTTAATATAATTTCAAAACACTAAGTAGAATACATTTCGAAGTGATACGTATAATATAACGTCATAAATGTCCAGTATTCACTACCACTCATTCAGATCAACATTTTTTCATACAGCACATTATCTGTTTCACGAAACGTAAAGTTTCAATCGTCTTTCCAATCAATCCAGCAAATAAAAGTTACAAACTGTAAAAGAACGAAAACAATACATTTTTAAAGAAACTTGTCACAGATAGTAACTTCAAAGAAAACAGCCACGCTGTTTTAAAAACGAGGGACAAAATGCAGCTTCAAAGAAACCATTCGCAATGTCAAAACCTAAATGTAGAAAGGTTAAAGGGACGTCAAAGAAAATAGCCGCACCTCGTCAACAACCAGACACAGAGAACAACTTCAAAGAAAACAGCCATACACCGTTTTAAACTTCAACTTATCAAGGAAAAACCATGCTCGCGGAACAGCCGCGGAGTGCTCTCACCGCGGATCCGGCAATTATTCTTTATCCCTATAGTTTTATTAGCAGTTCAAATTACGTCGCGCAGACTCTTTGTAAAGGGAATAATCCCCGAGCAAGTTAATTCGCAAATTTACGCGGCGACATTACGTTAGCAAATCCAATTTGTCGAGGCACAAATTCGAGAGCTCGTTTGCGAGCACGGTGCACGTTGGCTCTCCCCTGCGCGACGGTTGTTTTCTTCATTCGCGGCGCGTTTCTGTTTCCGTTAAAACAATTTCCTCGCCCTCGTATGCATAATAGTTGCAGGCAGGGTGGGGGAGGGTAGAAGTTACAAGAACTATCGCACGTGAAATGTTCGCGCGGCGCGTTTACAGCGACGCGGAAACAACGATGGTACGGCGTCCAGAACTAAGCCCAAATCAAGACGAGTGTAAAGAAGCCGTCTATCGCCACCATAAAGTTACAGATGTCTAGGCACGGTAAAGGTCCTATATATAAACAAATCCGTCAGACTGTTTCTGTATCTACTGAACACCAACCCTATAGATTTCAAACTCACTAACTGTATATTCCAACACCAGCCAGGCAACTCCCTGCCTAACCAGATAACTGTAACTCGCTAACCGAAGACGTTTTCCGTACCTGTAAAATGAAAAACATTTCGTCTCCAACAGTCGAGCGAGTCAATGGTTTGACAATCAATCAACGAGCAGGGACAATAAAGTTACATTTTACAGAGTTAAGCTATTGTAGATATAATGTTTATTTATTAACATGAATGTAGGACAACAAACATATTTTTAATATTAGAACTACCGAGCAGTCGGTATTTTTAATAAATTATATTCTAGTTTAATTATATTTATTATATTATAATTTAGTTAATAATAATTTCATTGGCTTATATTTTAGTTGGTACATTATCAAATCAGGCTTTTTAATCATTTCCCTAAGATACGCTTGTATCTTCTCAATGATCGTAAAGGAAGAAATCAAGAATAGGTCGTTTTGACTTTCTGGTAGGTTTAGTGTTAACACACTCATTTTTCAGATTCACAGTCTCATTCAGATAATCATTTTTACTTTATTTCGCTTCTTTTCCCAAATCCTACTTCAACGCACATTCGACCTTTCGATCTTCGAAGTCAACATTCACACGAACACGTATAAGTATACATACACTTCTTGTGCGTACCTACACTACATCCTTATGATATTATATTATATAACAGCCCATTATAATTTAAGCATTCTTATTCGATCTCACAACGCGCTCCGCCGGAATTGAACTTTCTGAACGAGCAATATCGGGTCATACGAGCTGCTTTAAATAAATTAATTTAAAAGTCCGTCGCGAAATAGTCCGAAACAAACGGACGTACCCGTCGTCGTTTCGGGCGAGCTGCTAAACGCCCGACGGCCTGTTCAATGGCCGGACGTTCGTCGCACACTAATAAATTACCGGGTAATTCGTGAATAATCGCTTATTTCGCGCGAACATTTTCGGGCCGCGGACAGTACGCGCTCTGTTGCCGCGCATTTAATTTGCATAATTCATTTACGACCCGCGGAACACCGTCCTTCTGCAAATATTCGACGATACTTGACGTGATTTTCATCGTACCACCTGCCTTTCGTTTCCTAGTTTTTTTTTCTTTTTTTGGTTGATTTCTTATCGGGAATCTTTAATTTTAGACTACAAGTAGTTGTTATGGATATAATATAATTCTGACGAATTTTGTTGATGAAACATGGTGAATGTGATTTTTGAAATTGGGACATTGAATAAGCTTATTGTATAAGTGTTGGAATTTTGGATTTTTAGATGTTTCATTTAACAGAGTTCGGTTAATACGATTTTACAATTTTGAATGTGTTCGATAAATTGATAAATATCATTTTTCAAATCGTGAAATTGAAGATTATTTATATAAGTGCTAGAATTTCACATTTCTTAATATTTCACGAGACGTAATTCGTCCAAATCAATTTCGTTTCTGTTCCAATCAGCCTTGTCCTAATTTTAATCAACACAACAAATCGATACGATTGGCACAATTCAATATTACAAAATTATCATAAAATATTCCACATACTAATACAAAATTTCTCAACATAATTCCTCAATCTTAGCAGAAGGTACACAACTCTAAAACAACTTATAATGTTCACGTCAACGGCATTCCACAATACACCGTATGTGCATTAAATTTCAAGCATAATTAAAATCAATTAGTGTTCCTTTGTTAAGCGCAAATTACTTTATAGTTTGTATCGCGTCGTGGTGTGGAATCATTCGCGAGTGTAATTGAAGGGCCCATTGTGTGCTCGTTTCAGAGCCATCAACGTTAAATCAAAGGTCCTTAATTTGTCGGCTACAAAAGTGGCGCGAGCGCGGGTACCAATAATTTTTTTCTGCTCGGCGTGCAACCGGGGAACAAACGTTCGACTGCGAATAATGAATTTGCCCGGTGAAGCTGTTGCCCCGATGGCCAGGAGAGGCGCAACGCTAATATGTAATTATATCAACGTCTCCTGCCGCAAGTGCCCTCCTGTTTGGTACTAACAAATGGATGGACTTCCGGTGTAACGTTATGGAAGAAGCCACGCCGCGAGTGGTTTGTCCATTACTGCGTTTCATTTCACGTTTCATTTGCCTTTGAAACACGTGCTCCGTACGTTCGACGTGTCGTATCGATCGGTTTAATTTATTGCCATAATGTTATTTGACTGTCGGGGACAGAAGCTTCCGGGAACTCGCTGTCCGCGGGAACAATGTTTGGCCCGATAAGTACTGAGCGAGAAATATTCACGCAGAAAATTATTACTTTGCATCCTGAACCGTTCACGCTGCTACGGCAATGCCCTAAATTTATTACGCGTTTGTGTTTCGCCGCGTAAACTTCGGCCGTGTCAACGTTGGCTCTTTTGTGATTGGAGAAAACAGCTTGGGAAGAAGTGACACGTAAAACCTGCAGATTTATACGTGATGTGTCGATATACAATTCGTGTCACCTTTGTTTTTGTCTTTTAGGTAAGTCAGTTATTTTTCTCGACGATGTACATACAGGGTGGACTACGAAGTGTGATCAGCTTAGATTATTCTGCTGCTAGGTGGTCGATTGGAAATTTTTTTAGCTAAAATAACGTGGCTCAAGGGAAGCTTTAAAGTGATTCTGCCGCTTTTTATGTCAACTCTGTTTTTCCAGGGTTATCAAGGTTACCTTCAGTTTTTTACAGGTAAAGCTATAACTTTTTCACGCCCGTCTTTTGAGGGATATTGAGACGACTTCGAAAACGAAAATATTGAGACTGAGGAAAACTCTTAGTTGGGAGAGTTTTGCAAGATTCTTGAAGATCATTAAAGAGGTATAGCAAGCCACACTGTCGTACACTTTCTAGAGCTGTTGATAGAGTAATGTTAGTCATTATTGACTCGATCCCTCGCGTACTGTTTATAAACAATTCTTTCTGTACCTTGGGACACATTTAATGACATCGGACGTGAACTGTCAGCAGTGTTTCGTGATGACAAAACGGGTTGACAAACGATACGGTAGAATCATCTTAAAGCTCCCCTTGGACCATGTTATTTCAGCTAACAAAATTTCCGATCGTAACTCGCTAGCAACAGAATAATCTAAGCTAATCACGCTTGTAGTCTACCGTCCATAAAACTATTGTAACAAGAGCCTTCTGAAATCATTGAACAATATATCTATAATTTTCTTGCTTCTCAATATATCATTAAAATAAATGTATTATTCAAAATAATGACGCAACGCTTCGACCCTTATCTTTCAAATTAAATAATATTTCTTATTTACATATCAAATAACTACGTTTTTCAATCAAATAAGTTAAATTCCCATTAATACTAGCGCCAGCAAACGAGTTACCACCCGGCCATAAGCAAATGTAGAAAAATAAAGAGAAAAAAGAGAAGATAAAAAACTGTGTTTCGAATTAGGCAATGGACAAACGCTCTCGGTGGGCGACCGTAGACCCCGATGATTCATTCCGTGATTCGGCTCCGCGCTCCCTGGACGACGCGATTTAAACGAGCGGTCATTATTTTCCGCGCTACTTCGCACGTTTGCGCGCCGGTATCGGGATCGGCCTCGCTAAATGGTGAACACTCCTCGGGGACAGTATATTAAGCGCGTCCCTTCAAATTTGCTGGATGTGGGCGGCATTACCTGTACCCTCCACTCAGTTTCGCCTCTTTCCCCATCGCACACGACGATCGATTCGTTCGATCAATCGGCCCACTTAACACATTGCCGCTCACATATTTTTTGCAAGCGTGTAGTAATCTTTTCAAATAAGAACCTCCATAAAATGTAAAAGACGTTTTAATAATTTAATGCACAGCTCCGCGACATATGCGGGTTCGAAGGATTTACGAAAGACCGTAATTAACTTTTAGTTAATTATAATTAGTTATAATTTATTTCTTGTATATAAACAAAAAGCTTTTGTTAAGAAAAATTAAATGGTAACAACGTTATACTGATAATTAACCTATTAACTGTGGAATTTAGTTTCAAAAATCTCTCGGTTTGCGCGCAATAAAATAAAAAGAATGAAATGTGCACTCGTGAAATGCAATTAATTGGTTAAGGGGTTAATTCATTTAAGACTAATTATATATTAGATGTGTAAAGTGTAAAGAAATATCTACCCAAAGATACCAATCTCGCACCGTATGTCTAACGATCACGAATTTCTATTATCAGTTAGTGGTGAAAGGTAGCACATTTCACTGAGTAGTAGTACAAACTAAAACTGTGCAAAGATTTAAACTAGTATTACTTTGGGAATTCATTTAATCTGGTATTTTCATCTTTAATAAAATAAAGAAACAAGTTGGGCTCGATAAAACAAACAATATACATTTTGACTATTCTTTTATCTGTTGATGAATATTGAACTTGAGAAGAAAATAATTAATTTTTACTAGTGCTAATTGAAGTATCTAAAAGTGATTTACATTTTCCTTTAGTCATCAAATTTCTCATTTCACGTTTGTTAAGATAAAAACCTGACGCCAGTATGTAATTTTCTCAGAAGATTCGTAAAGAATAAACTTCTTATTTCAAAGGTTCCTCGATAAAAATTCCCAAACGTGTTTCTACAGAAACTAAATTAAATGAGTAAGGCGAGAAGAATAATGTTGATGAAACCAAAGTGTCAGTAAACGAACTCTCGCGCAGCTTCGAGCACCCGGTTTCGTCTGATCAAAGACCATCTCGTCTACTTAAATCACAGTTTCCGGCGTGGCCGCTCGAAAACTTCATCGAGTTTCGCGCGAAACAGTTTCCTTCCCCCTTATCGACCAACGGCGGCTCATCGAGTTATCGAACGTGCCGGAAGTAACCGCGGGTAGTTTAAATATCCCGAAGAAAAAGTTCAATCTACGGTCCAACTAACCGTGGACGTTCGGATTGACACTTTGTCCCACGGAATCTTAAGACTTTAAGCTCCTGATTGGCCCGTGAAACTTTCCAACGAAAATCCCAACAATACGGTGGCCGATCGCAGGCCCGGAGTCCAGTTCATCAGGCCAGAAGAGTCGATTAATTCAATTAATTCAATCTGGTAATTGCTTCCCATCGATCCTGTCCCATCGACAGGGCACTCCTTCCACATTATATCTGTATACCGTACGTGCCCCGTTTTCTATGCTCTCTTATCTTCGGCGGCCACTTTGACCCGAGATACGGTCACTCTTAGTTCTCCTTACCGAAACTACGGACCAGATTTTTTCTACAACGGATAATGAAACTGGCGACTCAGAAATTTTTCAGTGACTCAACGAATAGACGTAACGAATGGGCATTTTAGCTGGACAAATGCTAAATGTACGATTTTTCTATATTTATCAATTGACATGTTTGGTTATTGGAATTTCTGTTTGCAGTGGAAGGAAACTGTGCACGATTATGGTACAAACTTTCGTGTCAGTGAAATGTATGTCAATCAATAAGAGTATTTCAATCTCAACACTGTAACGCGAGTTTTCGGCTGTGTCTGAAGATTGTCATAGACCATCGCGAGCGTAACGTTGAATAACGAAGTTGATCTAATTATTTTAATTCAATCGCGCGTCATTAACCGCGAAACAAGCCCGCTGCAGCTCGGTTCGAACTTTTGATAGAATTTAAAACAGCTCTCTGATCAAATTTTCGAACTTCCCCACCTTGAATATCTAAGTAGTCTAGTCTCGTTACCCTGCAACTTGTTTACAAGGGTGTTCAATAATAGAGCTATTATAAGAACACCTCGATTGAACGTGAATTTGAAATATCAGATCAACAGCACTTTCTTGTTTTAAATGCATTATTGAATAAATTAAGTACTAGGGGTGGAATTGTGAAATCGAAAATTCAGTAAGAGAACACGGAGTTCATTCACTTTGTTAGGATGGAATAATAATAAGAATAAATGTGTTAGCCTATATGAGTTGCTCAAAAGCATTGAGCAAGATTTATTTTCTGGATTTAAATAAATCATTGCAAATAGAATTCTCTTAAGTTTTTAAGAACTTCTACCTCTGTTTCTTTAAAAATCTTTATCATTCAATTAATATATAGATGAAACACAAACATTTCTCAAAATCATCATAATTACTGATTAATTTAATTACGCAATTGAATTGCAATTATTATTTCATAATGATTAATGCGCATAAGCTAAATCAACTCAAATTATAGGGAAAATCTAAGCACACTTGTCAGTATTTCACTGAAAATGGTACTTCAAATTACTATCAACATGTCCTCGCCATAATCGAAAGTTACCTTGAACTAACCGGGTGACACATGAACTACATCGTGGCAGACCTCGTCGAGTCATTAATGCTTCGGGAAAAACTCTCTCTGGGCACCCTATCGTCGGTGACGGTTTAAATGGCTTCTGATGATTGCCGACTGGCGTGATGGGAGTTATAATTGACGACGGAGGCGCGAAACGCAAAGTGCGCTCTTTAATTGCCAACATCGATAATTACGGTACTCGAGGGGATCGCGGGCATTTGCCAAGCCTCCGAGAGCTTTTATTCTCTTCAAATTCAACGTCGTCGTCGTCGCCGTCGTCGTCGTCGTCGTCATCGTCATCGTCGCTAGCACGGCAATGTAGTCGGCTCGTTGAGGATGATAGCTTCGTTGAATCCCTTCCTCGGACCAATAGAAGGCACCTCTCGAGAAGTAACCTAGATTTCAATGAAGCCCGTCTTAAAACAACTTTCACCCTATTCAACGGGAACGGTTTCTTAATCGAATGGGTCGCGTTTCTTCTAATTACTCGGATCACGAGACGACCGTCTCGTCTGCCTGCTGCAGGAGCAAGTTTACCGTCATGTAAAAATGTTTACCCAGTTTCGCGAACGAAAAAATCAATTTATTCCTTTCAGAGGAACGGATGGAGAAGAATGGATCTGGTTTTGATATTTTTGGAATTGATAGGTGTAAGTGAGAAATGGTGAAATAGAGATTTTTGGGAAATTTTTTGTGCTTCCTTTTTTGTTGGATTCCTTTATGAATAGTAAATATTGTAGATAATCTATTATTCCTAATCATTTCATATAGTACAAGTTCTTCTTGTAAGTACTTTCACAAGCGAGGATAACAAATTCTGCCGGTTAATTAAATTGACGAAAAGAGCAAAAAATTCGAAATATTTATACTGGAGCCATTACTGAAAACAGTGCAGTTTTGCAGAATCGTTTCCCAATTCCGATTCGTTCCGATTTTAAACAATCAAATTTCAAATACAAATGTTCTATAGAATAAATTATTTTCTTTTCATATTTTTGTTCGTATATTGATCGAAACCAATCAATCGTGTACGCCAAATTGGTATTCACGGATGTGTACCGAACTTGGTTTCATCCCTAGCGGAGAGGACCGACGCAGCTCACGTCGCGTCGCGCCACACCGCGTCGCGAAATGAAAAACCGCACCACTTGTCGTCCGCCGTTCAGTTTGCCGAGCGTTTTTCAGGTTAAATTGCCGCGTAATTAAGCCGCCCCGGAGTCTTACGAGGAGTGCACCCCAAGTGTTACGCTGACTTTTTAATGAGCCTTTGAAAGATTGTAGTGCCCGTCAAGCCGAGCGCGGCTGTACTAGTTTCTCGGCGCCGATGGCTAATAATTTACGAAATATTTATGATGATAAGTTCACTTTGCCTAATACTCGTGGACTTCTAACATGTGTTCGAATCCCGACACGTTGGTTATCCTTCTTCGTCAATATTTTACTATTCTTTGTATTAATTTTATTTCTGTGACATAAAACTATCATCATTCCAGTATGCTCGTTAAAAAAGTAATTTCTCAAATAATTTCCGATATCAATGCTCTTATATCGTTACTAATTATAAAATAAAGAAGCTAAAGCCACTCACCTTGGTAAACACAATAGAAAATTCTAGTTAAACAGAAACTTCGCTTTACATAAATGAATTTTTACTTTAGTAAAACTAGTATATAGTAACTTAAAAAAATAGCCCTAAAATATAAGAATAGTACAACAACAAATTAATATAACATGCACACATTGATCGCAGCTCACTCTAAACGCATAAAACCAGAAGAACTTCGATTCCCAAGAAGTAATAAATACTAATGTGACCAGTTTTCAACGAGCTATATAATCACTCGAACATCCACTAAAAGGTCATAGTAACAATTACGCTTTCTTGTGAACAGAGCGTACTTCTTCAGGTAATCGTGAGCGGGGATGCCCTGTTATTCAACTTCAACGCCGGATCACCAGGCCAACTATAAAATAAGTACGTCCCACGGATTGTCTAACGACGGTAATCCGATTGCAGGTGGCTCATTCCTTGCCTTCGGCGGAAATAAAATGTCCTCTATCCTTCTCTTTTTCTATCTTTAAACCTCCTTTCTCTCTTCAACTCGTGTATTTACGTCAGCCGGACTTTCGGCCTTTTAATTGGAAAGGAAAGCGGACGGATATTAAACCTAGTAATCCTCTTTGTCAGCCGAGATTGTTATTCCGTCTAGTAGAGAGTTCCTCCTTGCAACTACTTTTACTTTTCGCTTACACTCTTCTCTTTCTGTTTTTTCTTCAGCTTTTTTAGTCCCATTGTTGTGATAGCAGCCGGGAAATTGGAGGCAACCGGAAACGTTCGGTCTTTAATTCGAACGGGACGTATTTGTTAAGTTTCCCCGTTTGCCTTGATCACATTTAGTCTGGCACAGTGGGAACTGCTGGATAATAGGTGTCCCTCTCTTTTTCTTAGTCCGCGATTGATTTTTTTCCTGTTCGGTCTTTATGGTTTGTCCATTGGGAATTGGTTTTGGTTGTCGCTATCGTCGAGGGTTGTTGAAATCGGTAATTAATTGAGTATCCTTTTGCGTAAGTATTATTGGCTATTTGATTCTTGGTTATTTCAGCTATTTTATTAATGTTTGTATTAGTTATTGCTGGATAGCGTGTGTGTGCCTGAAAGTGGCGTTTCGTATTGGTAAATATCTTGTGGAATTGAATATGTACCAGCCAAGTTTAGCATCAATGCCTAAAATATTATTTTAGGTAATTCCCCGCGGTACTACATAGGTATCTATTATTAAAAATTTACAGCTCGTTAGAACATCGTAAATAAATTATAGAGTAAATGAAAAACCCAATGCATTACCATTTCAAATATTGTTAAAGCAATTGTGCCCTTACATTTTCAACTTTAAATAATATCGAAAGCCTATAATTATTGAAACCATAGCGAAACCAAAGCTAATAAACTTTAACACATTCGATAACAGTATCAATAATGAATGATCATAATATTACATTTTAATAAAGAACAAACATTTCAACAACAGTACCTAAAGTGCCCAAATATTTATGCACGACGGTGTACCAGCACTCAAAACGATAACCATAAAACACAGCGCCGGGCAATATAACGTAATATCCCGGCGCAATATCAAGTTCCACTTTCCGCAGAATTTTCGTTTATCTTATCTACCGCAGCGTCTACTATTTATTCAAGATGCTTGAAGTTTCCGTTCTACTCGATATTCCAGTATCCCGAGATCGCGTCTAACGTTCAACGTTCTCAGCCCCCTAGAACTCGTAAAGATGCAATTCTATTCGCGGAAGGAGCATTCCTCCAACGTTGAGACAATCGCTGAAAACTGGGACACTCGATGCGTGCAATCTTAATTGCATAATCCACGGTCGGCGGAGACGAAGAAGAAGAAAGAGCCAAAGAAGGGAATACGTTGGAGAGGAGGAGAGGGCCGGGCGTTTCTTTGGAAATAAAGTGCAGCTGAAGCGTCGCCGACGTTGTCGTGGGACAATGCTTTTCAACGGAACACCTTCAGTAAATCTTACTTAAAACTGTTCTTTGCCGTTCGGGGGAAAAAATGAAGGAGGCGGTCGGTTACACGACCAGCTGGTAATTGCCCGGAATTAGATCGCCTTCGCGTACTCGAAGAAAGAGCCAAAGGAAACAGGCGAAATAACAGCGGGGCGAAATAAAAAAGAAGTGAACGGGGTGGGGAAGTCATCGGCACACGTTCCCCGACGGGCCGCAGCCTGTCTTGAATGAACTTGTTAGCTGGTCGTTTCGGCTGATTAAGCGTAATTAAGCCTATAATACGGTCGGACACGAAAGCAGCGGAACGGCCGACGCTTTCATTCACACGGGACCGTCTCGGGGAACCGCTGGAACGGATTAAGAATTATTTCAAGTGACGTTCACTTAAGGATCGTCACCGCGGGGGACGAATTTTGCGTTGGCGCAATTACAGGGAGCCAAGTGGCGAAACATATCGACCCGGCGAGAATTATCGCGGCCGGTTAACAGTAGATTTATGGACGTTCACTCTACAGTTTATTTTATCGTCCTTAGAAAAATTGATATTCGTTCGTATAGGTATTTAACGTTTCGGTATTTGTTGACCGGCAATTTTACGCGGAAACTATCTTATGTCACCGATTATTATTCCGTAATTAAATATGAAAGTGAAGCAATCTAAAAAAACTTCAATATACTTTATTTATACACAACGAATTGAAATGAAACTTTGGACGCATGTTCTATATAACTTTGAATATTTTGCTTTTGCAATATTCTATATTACACTGCGTTTCAAAAATTGAAATGGCTAATGCAAACGCAAATCCGAGTAAAGTCGTAAGTGGTCAACAATGTGTTAATTCGCAGTGCGTTATTGAAATATTGTTGATTTAATAACCAACCCCTTGAACTGAAATAATGAGTCTCGCACGTACTCTCAGTACGAAACTGGATTTCGCAAATTATTTTACAAATATACTGTATTCGAACTAAAACAATGTTCTCTTTTCCATAAATAAATTTAATTGAAACTGTAGTGCTTGAAATTCCTTTAAAATAATCGTGTCCACAATCTTTTGTTATTTAAATAGATTATTTGTTTGCAATTTTCTGTACTAGATATAAATACCTGACATCAGTATAACGATATTTATCCTCAAAGCATTAATGGTCAATGTAGATTTTTAAATAGAAATATATCGGACATTTATGTAATTTAAATGGTGAAACCGTAAAATTATTTATATTTGCGATAAATGTAAAATAGTACACGTTATTGAACTTATCTATCATACCCCCGTATTATTCGACTTTTTCATAGTATTTTATTCTTTCCTGTTCCGGAGAACCATTTAAGAAGACGTTCAAGAATTCTTCTTTTCGCAAACAGTTCGTTATGATGGGAAGATCCCTCGCACTTTGTTCCGTACGATTTCCTCCAAGATATACAATTATAACGAACCATAATTAGGGCACATTAAGAGGCGAAGGTAAAAAAAATTGAAGAACCGCTGAGAAGTTTCTCGTGCAAAGTTCCTGATCTGAGAAATTTTGCCCCGGACAGGGTCGTTAATTGCTTAATAAGAGAGACAAAGAAGATCGAGCTTTTGTCCTTCGCATAGTTATACTTGACGTTGCATTAAGACGAGGACGATGCTCAATTTACTTAGGAAGACCGTGTTGCGTAATTGGGACGGTAACTCGTTGCTTGAACGGCATTGAGCTCCCACATTGCATCTTCGGTCTTTAATATTCTGGAAGAGTAAACAATTTAAACATTAAAACTTGATATGTTCAATAATAATTCAACTCGTCCATGAACTTAACTCGAAAATTGTAGGTTCATTAAATTATCCGAGTAATTAGTGCTATTTTTCATGCTTCATGAAATTTTTAAGAAAAATAAACAGATTTTCAAATAATTAATTATATAATCATTTTCCTTATTACTATTCCCACTAACGTTCGGTAAGTTTGAAATTTCAATATCTCCAAATACAAATTTCAACAATGCAGACTTTATTGTTCAGATGTTTCGACCCCATTGTCAAACTCACCTCACTCCTACTTTTAACATTCTTACTTTACAATCAGCCAATTAATATGAAAACATCGGAGGAACGAACATCTGAGCTTTGATTCACGCGGAAATCCGTTCCATGTGGATTCGTTTTGTGCGCATGAAAATCGCATAAATAGAATCTGTAGGTACAGGAGAAAACAAAGTATTGGAAAGAAAAGCTGGTATAAGTTGTACGAATACACGTTTATTCCGCACAGTTTAACAAAAAAATAATAATACTGACATTTTAGATAACAAAAGTACATTTTATTCAGTATTACTAAATTCAGATCGTGCGTAAAAACTATCGCGTAAATAATGTTCTAATTTACCGCATAAAAAACAGATCCACGTAAAAAAAGTGTCGCGTAAATTGGGGGACGAGTGTGCCAACATATTTCCCTTAAACAATTTCCCAACCTCAATACTCAGATAAACATATGAATAAGTAAACATCGGCCCACAGCGAAGAACAAAAATATAAAAAATCGCGACTCCTATACCAGTAGAAGCGGATTCTAATCTCATTGGGCGCGTCATTTCCCCACCGAGGGGCATAAATAAATCCGGCGGCAGGGCGTCGGAGTGTGTTTCGCTTCCTTTTCACCGTGCGTACAATGGCCGTGTGTCGGCGCGTAGCAAAACCACGGGCAGGGGCCGTCCAACGGCGTTCCTCTAATCTTCGCGCGCTTGTTCAAACGTTTTGCCTCGCACTCCACCTTACAAACGCTCCAATTACAAACGCGTCACCCAGCGACGCGGCTAAATGAACCGCGCCGGCTGTCGGCTGAAATATTCAACGGGACGAAAAAAAACGAACGAAGGAAAAATAAAAAAGAAGGAGGGGGGAGGGGGAGAGAAATAAACGAAGAAAGGAAGAGGAAAAGTGCGAGGCAGAGAGAGGAAGGGGGAATAGAAAGAGAGTCGACCCTTTCCCCGGCCGAGTTATGAGCTGGAACGACAGAGCGAAACCCGGTCCCGTCCCCGTAGCGTGGAGCCGGTCGGAAAATTAACGGCGAACAGCCGGGAGAAAGGATTCGCGTAGGGTTAACCCAGATTTCAATGGAGCCCGCTTAAAGCCACCCTTTCGACTTGTCCCCGTTCCCTGGTTAAGACCGTAGCGACGACGAACGGCCAACTTCTTCTAATTGCCGCCGATTCTGTCGCGCTCGAGGATCAAAATCCGTGTTGCCAGACGCCCCCGACCACACTTTACCTTGTTCCATGGGTCGAGTTTGTCTCGCGGCGAGTAGTTTGAAAGGTTGCGACTTGATTTAATGAAATTCGCGCGAACTCGGACTCTCAGCAACGAGTTTCGAAACCGCGAATATTCGTTCGTTGTTAACAATGGATTCGATATTGGAGAAGGTATGGGTTGCTCCATTGATTTTATTGTTAATTTTGTTTTTTCAGTTTTTTATGGAAAAAAGTTTTGTTTGAATTTTTGGGGATCCGCAGGCGGTGTTCCGGAGAATTAATGTGGTGAACTATATTTGTGTAGTATTCGTTTAAGCCCTTGCTGGGCTTTATGGAAGTTTATATTTTCGGAGATGAATTTAAACGAAAATAAGGATTGGGTGTTTTTTTAATTACCCGTTTCACTGGATTAAATTACGTTATAATTGTACGAGCTTTTAATCATTTTCATACTATGTAATAGCATTAAACGCCGTAGTCCAATTACAGTTTTTTCAGTTACCCTCATAGTTACTGTTACTTGCCACACGCTATAGATAAAACCTATAAAAGTCCAAAAAGTCGTTTCGCGTTACGTATGCAATAACAATCCTCGCGATAACCGCATAAAATTCACTACGTAATAACAATTAAACGTTGGACTCTAGATAATGTCCACGCGATTTGCAGAGTTCAAGGTCTCACGAATAACGTTTTATCTACTTCAGCCCGGGGGATCTGGTCCTACTCGTGTTTAGTAGGTGAACCCGTTATTTCGCCATTTCTGCTAATTGTAAGTGATTAAGTTCGCGGCTAACGAGCACGCCACTTTGAGCTGTTGTCGCTGGCTAGGCTTAAATAGCGTTAAGACTTCCTCGAATCGTGACTGGGCCGGCAAACGGACGCGTTGCAATTCCAATGGCTGATCTGAAATTGAGATTAAGGACAGGTTGCACCGGCTACATCGATTCGCTGTTGTCGTCCCATGATCAAATCCCCGCGTCTTCATTCCATTTGAGACCACTTGGCCCGGCGGTCGTTTGCATGCTATTAATTTTGGGGGGGGGGGGTGAAAAATTGATCGGCTTTTAAAACAGTGTTGGGATCAATGTGGGATTAATCACAAATTTAACTTCAGTTGCAACCCAACAATTATCACTCTAATTTCTTACTTCTGATCTTATGCGTGAATAACGGCTGCATTCATTTATACTTTCAGTCATAATATATAGTAAAACGAGGAATTCATTCAAATTCATAGTAGGTTAATATACCTAAAGGACGGAAGCGAGATCAAATACAACAGAGTGAGAGAGGCTTATAGAGAATTTTGTTTTCTATCGTTACGTCTCTTATTGCCGCGCACCAATAACGACCATGTGTCGAAAGCCGAGGCGGCCCGATCATCGTGAATGGAAGAGTCCACTTGCCTCTGTACTTTTAGTTTGGCGACCGATGAGTCTAACATGAGAGGCATATAATAGTCCATTCTTAATTCATCAGAAATATTTTTAAATAATTCAAGATCTACATTTAACAAATTTTGAAGCCATTCTGAGAACATTAATAATTAAATGAAAATTTACTGTTCCATTCAAACATTTATTTGAACAAAGTTAACGCCATTGAAAATAAAACTATTAAAGATCCATGGTCCTAGAGTAACACCTCTATATAACCGTTACCGCAAAGGCAATTGATGTCGCCTTAAAGAAACCGTCACGGGCTCACTCGCCTTCCAATTCCATCAATTCTGCAGGTGTTAAAGGGAACGATGTGGCAAGCGTTAACGCGGGTGCCGGCCGTGTCGCCCATTAAACCGTCCTAAACGCGCAATTGCCTGAAACGGTGAAATAACAGCAGCGGCCATTTTTGCGCGGCAGCCGGGACCCAGGACGATTGCACGGGCAACCGTGCAATTCCCGTTAAACGACGTAAAAATTACCTTTCGCCAAGTTTTCTTTTGAGTCGCGCCGATACTTATTCGTCCCGGAGCTTGCCCCCCTTCCTCTTTTTCCGGCCCCCCTCCGTTCGCTTGTTCCATTGTCAAACAATCGGGAAACTTCGCCGGTTCCTCGTATTGCATCGAATCTGGACTTCATGAATATAAATTCCATCGGCCCGTTTGTATCGAGGGAACGCGGAGCATCGTTCCTCGTTTCGCGCTATGAGCTTCCGTTTTAATTGAGCGCCTGACCCGTCGCAGATAAAAGAGATCAACGAGTAAAGGAAATGTTATTTGCATAAACGACGCTCTTTATCGAGTCAGTCGCGGCAGGACGGACGGAGGAACCGGGGCCATTATCATCGAAGGATTCCGGGGCTAATTGAACAGTCCCTTTGCGCCGATTGCTTTGAACAATCGCTGTTTAGCTTCGCTGTTTAATATAAAAGTTTTGTTTTTCTTAGAAAATCTCAAAGGTGATTTATTAAAGCAATCTACACAACACAGGAATTACAATAATTAATATGTTAAGAAATATCTATGCGTTTAGATTATAGTTATTAAGGAAGGAAATCATGCAGAGGTACGCCTTAATGTTTGGCTCCACAAATAACATATCATTGACTGGTCACGAGTTAACTCATGTTTGCACCTGCATCATCTATTTCAATTTTTGAAACGCAGGGCAATATAGAATATTGCAAAAGCAAAGTATTCAAAGTTATATAGAAGATATGTCCAAAGTTCCATTTTAATTCTTGTCTGTTCTGAATATAACTTTTCGTGAATTTATCAATTACTGTTTTGCTGAATACGATAATCTAATGATACTTGAATCTTTTTCCAAAGCACGATTTAATGTAATTGTTAAGTATTTATTGTGTAATTCGAATTCTAGAAACTTTGCTGAACAATGTGTCATTAGATGATAAAATAAAAGATAATAAAATGTTGTATAAAAATACATGAGTTTTCTGAAGAAATTTATGTAAAGTTGATTTTATCAATAAGTTTATTTTATCATATTTGAACAGTCACTTAGCAGAAACGCAGTCTGGACACACATGTCAATTATTGATTCTTGAACTCCAATGTTCTCTGTTCCACGTGTTGTTTACAAACTTCTCACTCAATCATAATGACCCGACCAGGAATAATGGACTTCCCATACAAAGTCGTAATGGTCCTTGTTTGGCTCACGAAGTTCCGATCAAATCTGTTTAACCCGCCGGTGAGTTGTAAACTTCCATGCTAAGCATAGTTTCAGTACGCATATAAACCATTCAGAAGCTAAATTAATCTACAGTACTAAACATACCGTTTAAAAAATCAATAGCGCTATAAACACTACTCTCTATCGCATTTTCGTGAAGCTTATTAATATCAAAATGCTTCTACAGAATTACATGCCTTAAATTAACTTCTCAGAAAATGTTAACTTTTTTAAACATCCACATCGACTTCACTTAATTCAGTTGCAGTTTAATATGGTTCTTTGCTAATTTATTCAAGAATGTTTGAAAAGCTAAGTATATACTTACATACGTATGACTGATGATTACAGCAAAATGAAATATCAAGACCACAAGAAGTGAACAATCATCCAAATGTTTAAGTTCGTTCAATCATCATCGCTATTATTCATTAATCTTCAAAAGCTGTAACTCCAATAAAACCGGTCACTCATTTCGTTACATAAACCTTCTAAATATCAATCTTCTGAAGAAACAAAACCAACAATTTCAAACTTCCATCAACCCCACTCCCTGCGCAACTTACGAACTGCCAAATTCCTCTGGAAGCGGGTACAATTTTGAGGAACGACGCAACAGCGCCGTCTCTAAACATTTATCCGGTCATTGAGTATCGCCGTAGTCAGCCTCAAGGAAATCGTTTAATTAACAGTGTCTTCTCGGGAAGAAATTCCGGTCTTTGTCCGTAGCTCTTCGAGCGATCAAAGAGCACGAGGGTAGGAAAAAAAGACCGAGTCGCGGAACCTGGGCGGAAAACGGCCTGAGAGGAAAGAAAACAAAACAACAAGAGGAACAAGAAAGCAGACTAAGAAGAAGAAGTCCGCCGGAATTATTCAGCTGTATGATCGCTTAAAGAAGTTCCAGTGGCCCAGGGGGAAGTTCATTTCTAGGGTACGTTATCAGAGTTCGACGAGCGGTATCGGCTTAATGGCTCGCGAGCGGAACGACGGGATGATCCTAACACCGCGAGTCAGTTCGTCGGCTCAGCCAACCCGTAACGAGTGCGGCCTCGATAAAAGTAAGCCTGGACAAAAGAGAAACACTCGCTAGAGACAAAGTAGAACCTCTTACGCGGCCCTTTACGGCGCATCTTGCGGTTCCGTCCTGCCGCCACGAAGGTAGCAAAGGGATCCACTAGAAGGATCCCGGGCAAGAACTTCTTGCCCGTTGGCTCGCGGCTGCTGGAAGGATAAAATCAAAGTTGAAAAAGAAGCTAGAGGCTGGTCGATGCCCAGGGCACTGGTGAGGAAGAGTGGGGACAGTGGCTGCGGGAGAAAAGAGATCCGCTTTTCCACCGGCACGCTTAATCCGAACCTAGGAAACGTCTTAATTGGGGCTTAAGGGCAAAAGAAACTGCGGGTCACTGTATTACAATCGGAGCCGGCTACACAATCGTCGTTGGTTTCATTAAACCAACCGACCTGCCCTTACCGCCATCTTTTCAGCTGTTACCCACGAAAGAGGGGAGCAGAGGGACGCAGAAAAGTGGAAAGAATGGAACCATGCCCGCTCATAAATACCGCGTCTTCGAATTCTTGCAGCGAGCGCGCGCGCGCCACCGAGGCCACTTCCCTGGCCCCTTCGTCCAGGTAACAATGCGTCCATTCATTCGCTGAATGGCGAACGGGTGTGTGGGAGGGAGGGAACTGCTGGTCGTCCTGGATCGTTCGTCCTTTTTCCTAGCGGCAGCCTGAACCGACGCGGCCTGCCAAGTGGTGAGTTGGCACAGGTGTACCGGGGGAGAGATCTCTCCTCATGTCTCGCTGGATGATGCACGGGCTCGCGGGGATCCGGCAATACCTCGTGCACGCTGCCGTGAATGTTTCCCTCTCTTTCTGCCTCTTGGCGGCCTTTCTTTCGGTTGGTGAATGGTACGGTGTAAGTTGTGACCGGAATGCTGCTTTCCTTGCCGCGGTCTTAATGTCCTCGCGGTTGTGGAAGGATCATTTTGATTGTTGATGGTCATCGCGATTGTGATATCACCGTTATCGCGGAAATGCAGTTTCGGTGGAAACTGGTAGGAGAGTTATGAAAATTATGGAGTGACGAGGGAATGTTTGTGTAAGTTGGTGTATTATACGTTTATCCGATTTATTTGTGTTCGAGATGCGTTATTTGATAGAGTTGGCGTTGAGAAATTTTTGTTGTGATAGAGGACTTAAGTAGAAAGACAAAGATGATCTAGAAAGGAATTATATCTTTGTTAGAATATTTGTTTCTATAAAGAAATATATCTTCGATAGAAGTTTCTCAGGAATTCTCGCAGTGTCTTATCACTTCTTGCAAAAATGTATCTCCTAGTTCTAAGTATATAAAGTATCGATCACAGCAGGCGAAGAATTTTTAATTCGGAGCTTTTAAAATTTATGATGCGAACAGTATGCTTCCAGCAGCAATATATTTAGACCTTAAATATTTGAAACCGAGGCTTTTTACAGTAACCTTTGAAAGCTGAAGCTTGCGAGACAGCGATCAAGGGTTTCACCTGGGTTCTCATGTGTCAAAGCTTTTTGATTTTTAATTTTAGTAGGACACAATTTCCTTGCGCTTGAATTTCCACGAATTTTAGTATCATTTCTCCGAACCGCGATAAAAATGGTTTGATACGTTCGAGAATCTTCCATTCCCGATTTGAGCGTTATATTTCATTTCATTACGAGCACGTCAAGGATCGGATTGACTGGACCCTTCGATATTCGGCTATATTCTAATTCAAATGCTCGCTGCCATCGAGCCGGATATCTCCGTGAATGGATATATGGCCCGACCAAGACGTATGAATATTCATTGTCGAGTCCGCAGACGGTTCATTCGAACCGTATAAATCCGCAAGGAAACCTAGTGGGTCTGTTTGTTCCGTTTCAGGCAAAAATTTCCTATTAATTTACCAATATCCGCTCGGTTTCATATTAACGTTCGTATGGTAATGCATTTCCATATTCCCTCGCGGAACTATCAATTTATTAGAGCATATTACGATAAAGAGCAGTTACACTATAATTTATTGAATTACTATCACGTTCATCAATTATAGTATTAGTTTAAAATATGTTAAACAGTTTTATTCTGTACATGAAATCACTTACCTTGAGAATTTACTAAAAGCTTTCGCATAAAAAACTAGGATCAAATTTAATGAATTGAAACATCCTACGGTAATACAGAAAAATGCAGAATATTAATCTTTCTCAGAGAAATTATTAAAGAAATTGATCTCAATAGATGCACTCTTGGAGTTCCCATAGAAAAATTTCAAGAAGTGGATTTATCCACTCGGTAGTTTCAGTGTTAAATAAAATGTTAAAATCAGTCGCGGTAGGTTGAGTGATAAGACTCGATTCAAAACATCCCCAAATCTCAGACCCAATCGTTTCGGTTCAAGATCAGACGTATAATCAAACAGCGACACACCAACAATACAACAATGTGATTGCGGAACACCAGCTCAGCGGACGCTCGTACGTCCCGGGAACCTAACGAGCATATCGCGGAGCACAAAGGGGTGTCTATGAATCGATCAACGATGAAACATGGCCGTTGGAAAGACGGGAACCGGCGGACGGCGTGTTCCAAGCGAGTTGTTCGCCGAAAATACTGCCACGGATTCGCTCTCACGCGTTCTTTCTGCTCCCCGTCTTTCTCTCCTTCTTTTTTCCTCCTTTTTCTTTTCATTCGCGGGAAGATCCTGCTCGGAACACGGCCAGATAGGACGTGGGAGGTGGGAGAATGCGGGCGAAGGATGGAAAGAGATTGAAAAGGAGGGGGAAGATGAAGCGGTGGATCGAGAGATCGCGGAGGAGACGAGGAAGTTGTGAACCAAAGTTTGCGGGATGGGAACATGGGTCGGAGGAAGATGAGTTTAAGAAGGAGACAGGTTGTTTGAGGTGACGGAATATTGGAAGGGTTGTAGTCGGAAGGGGGAGGAGTGCAATATATCAAGGAAGAACGGAGCAATGGAATACTTAAGCGGGATCTGAGCGCGGGCTGGATGAGTATGAAGAAAATATGGAAGATTAACGATTAGGAGATTAAAAACTGATTGATTAATAATTTCGCGATAAGAGGAGGTGGTAGAGGATGGGCGACGGGCGTTGAAATGAGGCGTGAACGATTTTAACGTGGACACCTATTAATAAAAGCGTATAGCTGGTTATTAACAGCTTAACGATGGATGGAGCTTATGAGTGGCGCTCGTTCTAAAGGCCGCTTTTTTGTATATTATTTTTTAGTTAACGGGATTTGGACAAGCGTGAGATTGGAAATAATTTGGTTATGTTTGGAGTAAGGATATTTATGTAAGTTAAAATTTGGAAGAAATTTTGTTCTCCTTTGGCGATTGGAATTTATTGGTAGTTTTTATATTTCAATTTTTTTAATTATACGGTTTGAAAGATTTTTTAATTTGTTTATTTATTTTATTCCTTTCTTCATTTGGAGGTGGCTTGTCAAAATCACGCAATGATTTTTGTAACGCGCTGCGCAGCGAGTACTTACACGAGGGTACGCTGAAAATTGGCTTTAATTTACTACGCTGATTACTTTATGCGCCAAAATGGCGGCTGCATGTCACTCACAAATTAAATTAAAATCCATTTCACAGCGATGAAATAGTTTCGTGGTGATTTTAAATCGATCGTCAGAAAATGTTAATGCTAATTAAATGTTTTGAAGGGAGTCGATGTTTCTTGAGTCCAATTAGTCCGATTTAAATGCAGTGAAATACAGTGAAGTACATGCAGTACGTCATTACGTAAAATGAATAATTCATGTTTTTATTCTTCGGTAACTGGATTCTCTGTCTCATGCCACAAAATTCGTTCAGCTCTATAATCGTGCTGTGTCAGTCGTCTGATACTCTAAATTAATAAATATAATAAACGATCATAAAATGATTAATGTATTAAATAAAATTAAACGAAACATTTTTTAATCGAATTATTGATCATTTAATCGATAAAATTGACAAACTTTTACCAAAAAGGAAAAAAATTTTGGAAGATTCATATATTTATTTTAGAAATTATTGCATGTTAATCAGATTCTATTATCTACACACGAAAAACTGTATACTACAATAAATTATATACTAACAATAAATATTTAATGTATTTATAAGTATGTAAATAATTCATATATATTTCAGTTTTCTTTTTAATTTATATATCCTATGTATATATTTCAGTTGCTAAGTACTAAGAAAACCAATTCATTAAACCGGATTAATTTCTTGAGCTCTAAGACCAAATATATTCCATCGAGAAAAAGAAATTCATCTTAATAGTAAACGTATCGCGACTGATGAAATGACAAGTTTTCAAAGGGTATGGCAGAAAAGGGGGCAAAAGTGCCCTGAGATCGATTTTTCTCAAGAAAGTTTTCTTTGATAACTTACCCATAGAAAACATTGTACACCAATTTTTAGTCCTCTATCTCAACCAGAAAAGCAGTTATAGGGTAAATTCGAATTATCAGTTTTTATCCTATTTTCCCTGTTTAATGGTACGTAAAAATTATGGAAAAAATCGGGGACATATTTGGCATAGCAGTGCACAACTAAGAATTGTTTAAGATTTTTCTGTTCCAAATCCTTAGCATAAAAAAGGAGAAACCCCCCAAAAATAGAAAAATGTAGATTTCGCAACGAAGCTTTCGAGCGACAACTTTTTAATTAGTACAGTAGTGTACTTACTGGTATGACAAACATTCTCAATTTTTTTCAGATTTTTTGACCGCGCCATCGTTAAAAAAATGAAAAACTAATTTTTTAGTCAAGCTCAAAGGGATTCCGATGCAGAAGAAAGTGTATTCTTACGTGTCAGGATTGCACAGCTTAAAATTCAGACAGCGTTCGAAGGGAAAGAAGAAAATTCCCGCGGGTGTTATATGGCTGCGACTTATGGCGTGCCGGTCCCTTTTCCATCCGCGCGGCGATACGGGGGTGCCCCGACAATGGATACATCCCGAGGACAAATAATTTTATCCCGCGATGAACTTTACGGCCGTGCGTAACAGGACTACAGGATCGTGAGTCGGCATAAATTTAATAAAACGATCATATTTTCTCCGGTTCGCGTGGCGAAGGTCGCCCCTTCATAATCGGGGTTGAATCCAGGACAGAACTCACGGCGTCGACTCGTTCGGTGGCTAAGCCGCTTTCACACAGCGACACTCGTATGATGAACACTGGGTACGTACACATATAAATCGATGGAAACGTTCAGATGATTATTTTCACGCGATATGCTGGAACGCAGATTATCCGAACTAGTTGGAAGACTAATTTAACAGGATAACCGATTTTGCAGATAATCTGGAGGAGTGAAATTTGTAATTATATTATAAATCAAGTAGGAATTAAGTCAATTTGATGTGTACTTTCACTTTATGTTTTCTATGTATCTACATCTCACCCTCAAATTACGCGAAAATTTGTTCCACGTGGATTCGTTTTACACGAATGAAAAACGCGTAAATAGAGTCTGTCGACACAAGAGAAAACAAAATAATGGAAAGAAAAGCTGGTATAAGTTTCAGAAATACATATTTGTTTCATATAGTCAAACAAAAGAAATAATAATCATATTTCAGAAAATGGAAGTACAGTTTATTTGGTGTTACTGAATTCAGATCGCGCGTAATAACTACCGTGTAAATAGTGTTTTAATTTACGTAAGATAGTACTGCGTAGTAATAATTCATTTGTCTTATAGTATGTTGTTTCTAGAATAGTCATAATATTTACCTGTGAATGAAATGTGAATATGCGCATTCAACTCCAGACAAAATTCTAAATTGACATACTTGAAGCAGAACGGTGCCGAAATATTCTCTTTTACGTAACGCTTATTCTTTCATGGCAAAGATAAATGGAAACAATTATCACTTATTTAGCATTGCAATCCATACATTACATTATTATCAACTTAATTACACTATTAAACATTTTTATTTCACATCAACATTCGACATAGTTGATATCATTGTTATGTACAAATATTTAAGTAAGTAGAAACAAATAAGTACTTCCATACTTAAAGGTTAACTAAAAGATAAATGATTGGTAGAAGAATAAAAGATAAATAATTAATAGTAGATTAAAAGATAAATAATTAATAGAAGAACAAAAGAGATGTATTTCATTCCTGTGTATCACGTACACGTATCGTTCACAATTCGCGATATTAGTATGTATAGCATACGTGTGTCATCGCGTGAAAACGTCCTAAGTTATTTTTCCTGTTTCCTGCCGGCCGATCCATATTAATCCCAGAATCCTGTATAGTCAGGTCTCGTTCGAGTCCCTCAGGCCAGCACCCTCGTCCCTCGTGGAACTTCCGCGGCGGATCACCTTGATCAAATGTGTCCAGCTTTTCCGGAAATGGCCGATACGTGGGAATCAATCAGCCATCCCGATAAGTTGCTTCGTTTCTGCCTGATATTTTATTTACTAGAGGACTCCCGGTGATACTCGGTTATCCTATAAAAATGTTATCGATACTGTGATCTGCAGAATATGGATTTTTCTTGGAAATTGTATCTTGGAATGTTTATGTATTTTGAAAATTATTTGTTTCACTGAAGATGAGAACGAATAAAGGACTTTTATTTGAAGTACTGATTCGAAACGGAGAAAATAAGTAATTGATAAAATGATTTCGATATTTTGGTAAGTTTCATTAATTGGAGAAGCTGTTGATTTTTGGATGAATTCAATGTATTAAAATTGTTTTGTGAAAGTTAGGCTTATGCAATCATTTGTTTTTATTTATTGAAGCTATACAAATTTATTGTTGGATGTTTCTGATTCTGATACCAATGATTATGAATCCTTTCAGCTCCGTGAATCACTGTGTTCGGCAACTCTTGCAACGCAGTAAACCACTTAACAAGTCGCATCAAGTTTGTGCACGGAAGAGCTAAATTTCATTTTAGAACGGAAATCTCGCGAAGTTTTAAACAAACCTATGCCGTAACTTCTTACTTTACCCTTCAAGAAGTAGATCTGAAGTATGAAACGGGAAAAAAACGAGCGCGCGGAGTCAGGCAGCGCATTTTAAGTTGGAGCTAACTTGGATGCCGTCTTAGAAATTGCAGTATAAATGTGTTAATATATTACAATCCCCAGGTACAGTGCATGATTCGTGTACTTTGAGTTTCTTCAGATCCTTTTAGAGACTTTGAATTTTTTCTACGGGAAAATCTGCGGCTGGCAAGCTATCCAATGAATAATTGAACAATTCTTTTAAGAATAATATCCTTGTATTCTTTCTGTTACACACAGTATCCATTTCTCATGAAATATAATGCAACGAATAACAGTAAACAAACATATTCTATAAATTTAGACTACACAACGTACAAATATAACCCACTAAAGACTGACCATTGCACAATAAATTTACAAATAAAAAATTCAAAAACAGTCATTCGACTTTAACGGAAAATACAGCAAAACTAATCAAAACAACATGTCATTTACCAATAAAAGTCACGTCAACCAAAGAAATTCCAATTTCAACCACGCAAACATCGCTGCACCCAGATCAAATCTCCTTCTCTCAAATCACCTTAATTTCCCCATCACCCGTCTACGAACCGCAAGGCACCCTGAACCGCAGCGGAACAAAAATCCTTAAACGCCCATTAGTCCATACCGAATTACCATAGAATAGCTCTCATACATATCCTACTTATCGCCGCCGGATCGCGTTCGCACAAGAGCAAGCGGCGATCCGAGTCGAATGATCGGGCAATTAAGTATCGCTCGCCGGCAGACGGCCATAAATTTCGAACGGGATTCGTGGGGATGGGCAGGGACCCGGGCATTTCAATCGAAAGTTTCGCGTCATATCAGATGCTTCATAAATCCAGCCGCGTGGATCGGGTTCTGCGGGATCCAAGATCGCGTCGGTGCTGTGACTCGGTCGTATTCTCATGCTAAACAAAGTAATCATGCGAGCCATTCGTCAAGCACGAACAACGGCCGCCGTCGAATTCAAAAAACAGCAGGCCACCGCATTGGCCAGAATTCAACTCGGCAACCATCCAACCGAAGAAGTGAGATTCTAATGAGACGGAGAGAGGCTGAGGGCGGTGGATGAAGAGGGACGGACAGATAGTGGGGGGACCCTCGCGTGCGCATAGAACAGCAAGAGAAGAGGATTGCAGGGCACGGTGTACACGTCGATAGGAAAGCTCTCCAGGTTTCTTTGATTCATACCAACCGTCCCGCCCCGGTGTATTCCCGGCGAACGTTAACGTCGATGCAAACGAATAGCTAGTTGTTAATTAACCGGGTTAACGACCTCCTACCCCCGGCTCTTTGTAGATCGTTATTCAGCTAGCGCTAAGGACGGTCCACTGGCTGCGATCCGCAGAACGACTGATTTAGTAATTGATAAGCCGTTGAGTAATTAACCGGATTCTTTTTGTTTTTTTTCGTTGAGGACCCTGGCGGTGGGCACTATTCTTGTAAACATTTATTGGTTACGGTAAGAATTCTGTATCTAAGGGGTACGCTCAGCTTTATAGCTATTTTGTGTTGTACGCAACTAATATTAAAACTACAGAGTAATGAGAGTGACTTATTTTCAGCTTTTTATAAAAATTAGAACAATACGTTTCTTGAAATTCGAAGCATCTCCTAGTCTTATATCTGTGCAAATACACGGATTTAATTGACAATCTTTCACAAAAACGCTTTCATGATTTAGATGATAAAAAAAAATTTTTTAGATTTATTTAGATGAATTTGCAAAATATGAATTCTAAGATGGGTCAATTTCACCCCTTCGGTAATTTTAGTGTTAACAGTGCAGCGGTGAAATTCAGTGAATATTGTTTCAATCAATTTGAAGTTAATTGAGTGTTATGTATGCAATGGAGTAAGCAGCCGGAAGCACTAGTTATACCGTGCGTGTAATGATCATGGATTTCTGTTATCGGTTGGTTGTGGAAAACTAGGTTACTTTAGTAGTTGGAAGGGAAAATTAGTGGAGAGGGAAAAGTGAAACTTCGATGTTTAGCTAAAAAAGTAATCTAAATAATGTGCTTTTTATTTTATTTTGAAAGGCAGGTAAACGTTTAAAGACTAAACGTTTGAAATTGATGTCTAGCTATTGTCGGAAATTTCTTCAGCTCCAGAATTTTCGAGTTCCTCGTTTGATAAGTTTAAGTTTTAGTTTTATAGAGCGCTTCGGATTATTTTACCAATTTTGTCTGTGTATCCTGCGAATAAGATAAGAAAAAAAAGATGGTGTGTAAACGTAGGATCATGTGACTTTATACACTTTATCGAATAAAAAGTTAGTCTACTGTTACCTAATTTGTGCTTTTGTTTTTTACACGACAGTAATGAGTTTATATTCGTGTAACGGTTTTATTTTATCTTATTCTGGCGAAAAGACTGGACTGACAAGCGTTATGATGCAAATACGAAATTGTAACTTCCACCGACACGTCACGAATTACAATAAAAAGTAGAAGTCGTTTTGGTATTCATATCATGGTACCCGTTCTAAGTTTGGGACTATTGCATATAACATATGTACATTTGAAAAATGGAATTTATCAACTGTTCCGAGGTAACTCTGCCTACATTTGCAATCCTCCGCAGACTCGGGAACGAGCGAGCACCAGAGAGTACAGGTGAAATTGACATTAAAACAAGTATGAACTTTGTACATGAACAAAATGGGTCCCCGCAGGGGATCGGCTGAAACTTTCAAACATTCGAACTCCTTGGTCTTAGGTTCATTTAATTCCTCTTCTTGATTTCGTTATACCGAAGCTCCGTAACCTCATAACCTTTGACCCTGTTGAATCGTGAACCTTCTCGACTCGTATTTCCAACTGAAATGTTACTTGGCTGTTCGTTGAGGTATTAGTGTTTTATTGTGTTTATAAAGAATCAAATGTTTATTATTGCATTGTGATTTTTGCACGTTTCACTTCGAAACACAAAAATCGATAATCAACGACAAATTTCGTACAAAATCTGTACTGCCATATAGATAATCGTAAAATTATTGTGTTCATTCTAGTACTGTAATAATACAGTTAGATACTTTTATATTGCATAAATAGGTTTGTTTCTGAAATATGCAAATTATCTGAAATGTTAACACTTGATACAAACGCGAAAATTAATAATATATCTATCTCGTATGACATTTCTAATAAAGCGGATATCAATTTTATGATATTCCATTTAATCCTATGAACGGTCATTTAATTTGGATATAGGGTATCATTTAAAATCGGAATTAATTACGCGAATCAAATTGATTATTCGAGTAATTAGAATTATAATTAGCATTATGGTGTCTTGTGGCATATGTTGCTAAATTTGTGGACAATAAATACAATACGGACAATTAATCGTTTTGATTTTACTGACCAGAAAATAGAATTTTCAAATGAGTACATGAATTATTGAATGAAGCATGTACATGAAGTACATGCTTTAATTAATCGGGAAAAATTCTAACGTCTACTCTAACGTCAGTAGTTCTTTGAATAAATAGAGACAACTTATTCGTTAGCAAATGAATGAATTAATCAAAAGCAATAATTAAGTTAGTACATTAAAGAATAAAGTAATAAAATAAAATGTTTCGAATAGACGGTGAAATTATGGATATCGCGTTTATATATTTAGCCTTTTAGAATCTACATCCTCTGAGTATCAAAGCCGCTTCTGGAACAGTTGGAAATAATTCGACAGGAAATCGTTGGGTCTGCGATTTATCTTATCCGAGGCATCATTAAGCTCGTCGGCCCTATCATCTCAATTAAATTTGTCTCCTATAGTGGCTGCGACATCTCAATCAATAAACTATGCGACGCCTAAATTTATTCACGCTCAAAAAATCTCGCTTGTTCAGTCATGAAATATACTCCAATAATACTCCAGTATTTTTCTATAATTTCGCGTAACAGATTAAACTCTCTTTGAGAAATGATTCGTCCAGAAGGATAAAATAAAAATGATTAAAAATCCTTTATAACAGAAAGATCTCAGTTTCTAGTTTCCGTACACGAATTTCATACGAATTCGGAATCGTGGAATTATCTTCAGTGCAACTCATACTACATTTCAATTCCATTTATTTGCCCGTCGACGTTGTTCCGTAAGAAACAAACATTTCAATTTAGCAAATGATAAAGTTACCAGCTTACACATAAAACAGAGAACTTCAAAATCTTCCCTTTATTTCCAAAAAAAGGGGGGAAACGAGGAAGATACGACAACCAATACGGTATTACAAGCTCCGCTGCATGGTCCAGCAAACAGAATAACTTCTTCGAAATTGCGATTACAAACGTAACGCGACCGGGTCCGAGGGGAACCGAGCTGGCCGGATTTGAATAAATACCAGGACGCGTAGCCCGTCGTTTCCTTCATCTCCATAAGCGTATCAAAAGTCTACAAATCCTCCGTGTCCCGGCGTTCTATCCCAGAAATTTACAAGTATCAACGCGAAGACTCTCGTACATTCGACCGTCACGGAGAAAAAGGGGAAAAAAGGGGGAAAATACCCCCAAAGAAACGAAGAACACAAATATCCCCGTCAAACTCTCCCCTATTTTCGAGAGCCTTGTAATACATATCTCTCCTAGCCATTCGCGTGAGGCGTACGAACAATTTTTTTCTAGCTTGCCCGTCTTCTCTTTTATTAGACCCGTTTCAATCCCTTTCCCTTCGACCTGTTTCTTCGACAATATTACGCGCTGTCGCGTCTTAATAAATTTATGACAGTGGGATCCGATTGGCCCACGGCTCCGTCGATTTTAATATCGAATTCGGCGTAAGAGCAAAAAGGGGCCACAAAGGGGATGGAAGTTGGTGGGGGCACCGGTTATCCGACCGGTTATCTACCTGCCAGACCCGGGGCGTGCTACTCCGGCTACGCCGCGACACGCGCCGCCGCTTTTTACGCACTAATCTGCCGCGATCGATCGTTTAATCCGGATTAGAGTTACGACTGACACGGGCGGAATAAGTAATCGAGCACAAGCCCCGCCAGCTGCAGTTTAATTCGCGCGCGGTACCGTCTTCCTCTCTGCGGGATTCGACCGCGTCTCTTTGCTACCGCTAAAACTCGCCCCTCTCGCCGCCCGTCTCCGACCGTCCCTTGCGAAGGTTACGGCCCTCCCTCCGCGAAACGTCGAAAGGTTAATTAGACCGCTCTAATTTGCAGACGGGGCGAGGCAAGGGTGGATGATACTTCGGGAAATCGCTTTACACCGGAGGCGCGCGGGGAACCGAAAATATCGAGTCGCGTCGGATACTTTTTCCGGTCCATATTGAATTTACGAAGTTTTTGGGGTTGTGAAGGATGAAATATGGAGAAAGAATAATTGTCGAGTAATGTTTTGTTGTATTGTACTCCATTGGTTAAGTTTGTTTTCTTTTTAATTTATGAAGGAAGTTACTTTTATTTGACGCTAGAGATACTGAGTGTTTAACTCTTTACACAGGGATGTTTCTCGCTAGAACTATGGTTTTACTTTTTTACGTTGTTTGAGGAGATTTGGATGACGTATTTTGAAACTAGCTTAGCGATGATTTATAAGATTAATATTAAATATTGAACTTTGCAATTTATCAAATTAAATCGAATGGTGATGTTATGGTCTGAAGTGCGAAGGGTTGATATGATTGACATGTAACTCTTATTAAAAATACAACGATATATATTTTTGAGTTCGTACAGATATTCGTTATAATGTGTAAGTGAAACTATTCGTTCTTAAAATAATTTCGAATATTTCATATTTTTTTTGTATCAATGATCTTGAATTACAAAAGCTGATGTTAGTCATTTCGACCGGTACGATAGTTTTGGTGTTGAATCCGATTCTTTCATAAAATCGAGTTGTCGTATACCCCTACTTTCCATCGATGCGTCGAGTCCGGAAATATGTGGTTGGTGGAACGTGAATTTTTATTTTTTTCTTTGTATCTTTATTGGAACGGCGCTGTACAGTTGGTCGTGGGATTTCGAATGATTTTTGATTCCGGGGATGAACGAGATGTCGCGATCGGACTGCGGATTTAACGCGTTCAGTGGACACGCGAGTGTAAACGCCCGATAAAGTTGAAAGAACCGAGGTACTCGATACAGATTTGATTTTAGTTGAGCTGATGAAGTACTTAACACAGGATTACAGATTTTTGTTTAGTTTACGGTTGTTTCTTGAAACTGATATATGAAAATGAGCAATTTTGTAAGTATCTTCAGTTCTAATCGTTAAGTTAGTCCATAATAAAATATTTTGAATTTTGTATTTAATTAAATATTAAACAATTAAATTCTTTCAATCTGAGTTTCTGTTTGAAGGAAAATGATCTTTGTATCGCGTGACGTAATTAAAGTGTCTTCTTCTATGTAGCAGCGATATTCTACGAAGTCTAAGTTAGTAACGTTAATATTGAATATTAGTAAGTTTCGATAACTTTGTTAATAACGTCTTAATAATTCTTGTTTCAGGTAAGTCAAGAAGACTTCTGTTTTCGCTTGAAATCGCGTGAGTATTAAAGTCACCGGCCGATCATTCTTGCGAACCCATATTTTTTATGTATATTTTAATCAATGTAGAATTACTGTTAAATATTCTAAACACACCAAACAGCTCCGAAATTTTCATGCCAAGTTCGTTTTTTCTATTCCAACTAGAATCACTTAAAATCTTAGATGAGAGATTTAATTAAGCGCATTCTGTTGAATGCATCAATTACCTACTTCTGGCCTGACATGGAAAGAATCTTAGGAATTCTTGCGCCAAAATATTTCACTCCCACGGATTTCTTCAATTATATTACACTTCATGAATTCATTAAATCCTGAATGTAATGCGGATCTAATTAATTCTCATAGTAAATCAATTTTCAGTGACTAATAGCCCTTGATATAAAGCGTATAAGTTACAATTATTTTCTTACCATTATACATGACATTGTTTATAAATTTCTACAATAAAATGCATTATAGATTCGCTTACTCAGAATTATTTTAATTATTCTCGATATTGTTAATTCAGTGTGACTAGCGAATTATAATAATATCTACTAATTTCAGTTACAGGCTGCGAGTAATTTATAATTCCGGTAATTACCGATACTCGAATTTTAATTAAAACATCCATTTTAAAGCAGTACAGTATTACGGTGTTAACATTCAGACACCAGGCTCACCAAACTGATTTTCGTATTAATTTGACTGAATAATTGTCTGCGCAAACAACCCGGGAAACAAAACACGCCATGCGGTTCCCTGGTAATTACTGGATCCATCGAATGACTTGTAACTAAGTAAATGAACGACGACACGATATTATGCACGATGATAGCGCGGTGGGGTCTCGTAGGGTAGCTCTCTCTGCGGAACTACTCCGCGGAAGGGTTAAAATGTCGCGTTGGACGTCGCCGCTCGTCACGGTCGAAATTTTCATAAAATTTTCCTGCGGAAGGAACTATTAACGAAATCACATTTTCGTCCACATTTTATGCAACCGTGATTTTTTTACGCGTGGGTTATATTATATAATGCAATTAATTCAGCGGCCACTGATTTGCTGTAATTTCGAGGGGAAAAGAGAAAATTATTCTCTCACGGAAATTATCTAATAATTTATTCACGAATATCTGAAAAAATGTGTGTATGTTCGTTCTGGTTTTGGATTTCTGATCACACAATTGTTTTTATTGCTAATCTTTTATCATTTGTAATTAAAGTTTGTAATTAAAAGTTTGAAGTGAAGTAATATTTTATTTTTAATATTAATAGCGCCACTAACATTTGAAATAATTTAGGAAAGTATAAAGTCATATGAAACTTCTTCCTTAAATTTCCGTCTAAATTCGAATAACCTAAAAACCCAAAATTATTTTATAGTCCATTCATCAATAAAGTGTAAAGATCTTTTTAAGTGTAGAAACCAATACTGCCCGTCAAAAATATCAAAATACAAAATACAATCAAAAATAGAAAATATAGAAATATAACAATCAGAGAAAGCTATACTGAAGTGACCGTCATTCAACCTGTCAACGGGTCGATGGTCGCGGTGTCTCGACCTCATAAATTGATCGGAGTAGGGTTGTTGTGTGCCCTCCGCTTCCTGTTGGTTCTCGTTCCGTAACGCGACGATGTCGATGAAAAGACAACGTCTGGCCGGGGCAAGATAAATTTGTTCACGGCTGACGCGTTAATACGGCACGGTTCGACTGGATGCTAGCTCAATGCTGCATGCAACGCGATACGGGTCGGCGGCAGGAAAAAAGGGAGAGGGAGAGAGAGAAATCACGTGGATCAATGTACCGTGATGACCGTCACGGTTACCGAAACGGCGCACTCCTCTGTGATATTACGCGGAAAGCCGAGGGTTGCCGATGGGTCCAGGTTCACTGCACACTCATGAATGTCAGTCGATACGATACCCAAGACACGTGTCGTTGATCTCGGATAGTACTTACAGAAATGACCGATTCACTTTGTGTACACCTGGCTTGACAAAATCATAAGATACAAGAAGAAATGAAAACGTTATTCAGATACAAATACTCTTTTTGACTTCGATGGTGCTTAGAGTTTCATATTTTCTATAGAACGTTTAACACACTAATAGATAGATACATACATACATCTTTTGCTAGACATATATGCATATGATAGGCTGGTTTTAACGAAACAGTAGAGCCAAGGTGCCATCGAAATAAAATATCTAAATAGACAGTCAATCAAAAGAACCAACGGTTTCTAGGCTTAAACAGACCTAGAGGATGTTATCCAAGTGTCATGAAAGGAAAAATAGGGATCGGACAACCTAGAGGTCCACCATATCCTTGGGGATCACAGAACCTAGTATTATGGGACACTTGGCTTAAGGTCTCATCTAACCAAAGCCTTTAGCTTGTCAACTAATGGGATGGGTGGAAGGTTTCTGGTCTTGTTCAAGTCTAGACTATGTTATCCGAGTGTCATTGAAGTAAAAGTGGGGATCGCAGAGATTTTCAAAGCCTAGTTGTAATGAGAATCTTCTATCATTATTGATTACTAATTTTCTGGTAAAATAGTTGAATGTGTGTATATTTACACAAGTTCCAATAATTAAATTCGGCATAAACATAAGGATATAGTAAATGTATCTGATCAATTATAACGAAATTAATGTTTAACGAAAAATATTCGATAAAAAATACATGATTTTAGAAGTCGCTCTTGGAATTTTTCGTCATGAACAGTAAGTTTTAGTTTCCTCGTAAATGATGTACCATGCGAAGTGATTCTGTCCTGCATTTTTCATTCGCTTCTACGTGTAAATTCATCTGTTCCCTGGTGTTCTACTATGATTCACCGTGCTCTCTATGTACACGTTGAATTCGGTCCTATCACTAGCGACGGTTCTACTACCAACTGTTAAGGGAGGCCACCGCTGACGCGGTGTGCATTTACGCGATGAGCAATTAACGTGAGAGAAGCTGGAGCCCCGACCGAATGCATTTTTCGTCAGATTGCAGGGGTACGCAACGGAACGGAAGGGGAGACGAACGGGACAACGCCGCGTGGCGTGTGGATTAGGTGGGAAAGGTTTTAAAAATTAATTGAAAAACGGCCTCAGATAATAGGCTTTCGAATTGTTTTCCTTTTTCTCATAGGTTTATTAAGCATTCCGACCTCGATTATGAAAGATAGAATTCACAGCCGGAGGATAGGAATTAATAGGGGTGGTTGAAATTGTTTTGAAGAGGTTTAGCAGTGTGTTGCTCGGTCAGAGTCCACTCTCCGGTTTTAATTAAAATTTTTTCATAGTCCTATTTGATCGTTCCGCGCGAAGAATCTCTCTTAATTATTTTCCACGTTCAAAACGAAAGAGAGATCTTCCGCGGTACAAAATTTGAAACCCATCAGAATCCTACAATCCGAATGAAAAATCTCAGTGAAACCAAATCCCCGTAACACATTTTCATCTGTATATGAGCTGAACGCACCTAGATAAAAAATACATCTCTCAACTGCAGCTCTCATGGATCATTTTAAAGATCACTCTCGCGGAAACCACCTGTCTGCCCGCGATCCCCGTCGGCCCAGCAGCGTCTCAATTCCCAGCGCTACGTGTACCGTCGAAAAACGGTGTCGCGGCGTTCTCGAATCGCTTCGCAATCAATTCCGCGTGTTTACCTTCGTCACCTGTTGTACGTCGCCTTACGCGTGCCTCGAATACAGGTCCGCCGGCCGGTGTGAGTTTAGGATCGCGTCCTGCGGAAGAATGAAAAGTTAGTTCCGCTTCGAAATAAAGGTAGCGCGGTCGATCTAGCCTGGAGAAATTGATGACCCGTCCCGTAAATTACACCAGCAGGTACGTCCCCTTGAGTTACGCATTCGAGGAGCGGCTTCCGTCGAATAGGAATCCAGACAAATCACGTCGTCGACGTGGGCGATCCTCTTTTGCCCGCTAGACATTGCTGGACCGCGCGTATTCTAGCGCCCTGCCGCTTCTACGAAAGCCATAAAAGCAGTTGGCCTAAGTCCAGCCGCGTACCGGCGACGACTACGTGCGAACTTATTGTCAGAAGGAGACGGGACGTGGCCTGGCCGAGCTCTGTTCCACGGAAGTTAACCATTCTAGGGACGTGGGAGAACGGAAACCGGGACACACCGATACGCTCGTCCCCACCGACGACTTACGGTCTGGTTAAGTGCGACTTTCCTGCGACGATTCCAGTTGCGGGGCCACCGGGTACCAGATATTTACAACGGCCCAGGAAAGATGAAGCGTTTTCGAGGGATGGGGCTCTAGAAAGTTTGGGGAATTATGGGAACACTGAGGTATCGTGTTTTGGGCTGGTCCGCGTTGTTTTTAACCTTTCAAGCACTTCGGCCGCTTGTACAGGAGGGCTAGAAAAAGTTACTTTGTTTTTTAGTTTGTTGTTTCTTTTGAGTTTTGCTCGTATTTGTTGTTTTGGTACAAGTATGGATAATTGGGTATTGTGTTGGAAATGTAGTTTGGTTTATTTCTTCTGTATAGGGTGTTTTGTTGTGCGATGGAAACATTGGGGGTGGATTTAATAACGTAAGGAATGAAAGAAGAAGAAAGAATGAATATGGGTTTATATATGGATTACGTTTCATTAAGCGCAGACAGGATGTTCGCAGTGATCAGTTTACTGTATAACTGTTTTTCTGTAGTAATTTTTACGTAAATTTGAGAGTATGAATAATTTATAAGTAAATCGTCCAGTAAACACTGTATATTCATTACTCCATTGGTGGGTAATGCAAATTTTTTTTTAATATATTAAGATATATATAGATATCATAATTTTGTCTTTCCAAGTGATTGAACATAAAATTCCAGTTTTAACATGAACAAGTCTCGCACATACGGTATTTGAACGCGAATGACTAAAACACAGCTCCTGTAAAATTCTAGGTTTATCGTAAATATATTGAATCCTATAATTTTTAATTAATTTTATGCAAAGGATCACTCAATTCATGGTAGTATCTTTATTACCGCCTTGCGATACAGTATAATATCATACTTTCCAAGGCAAACGTTCCAAAACCAATTTACTTCCAGCGGTAGCCGAACCTCTCTTCTATAAAGAACATTTTTTTCAATACCTTTTTTAAGGTCGAAGTTTCTGATCGCGGAACATTCAAGCCTCGCCTCGCGTACATTCCTTTTTATCGAGTATATCGTAGCACCTTACGACTCGCGGCCAAGTTAAACATAAATTCCCTTTTATGGAATTGGCACGGCGCGCGAGCGTTTCCGGGCCGCCTTGCTACTCGGTAGGTTATGCATAATATTTCGATACAGAACCGGGGAGTTATTAAAAGAGATCCATTATCTGAGAATCAGCGAATGTTCAGAAATCTCTGATTAATTTATCTATCATAGAACCCTCAATTTCTTAATTCTCAAACGGAACCATGAAAAGAGAATATGTTAATGTAATTATTGTTACATTTATAACGTGCGAAAATTGATCCGGTCTGTAATAGTATTATAATTACTTGATTTCGAAAAATGTTATATTACAAATCGTTACGTTCCATAACAATTACGGATATTCAACATTAACATAATACCACCGATCACAAAATAAAATCACTTAAAAATCGCCCTTTCTTATTCGTCCAGTACTTTCCCAGCGTCCATAATATTAAAACAAAAATAATTTCATCCATGATAGCCTTCAGGGATGGAAAACATTCAAACCTGACGCGAAACCGGTTACCGGGAGATCGAAAAACCCCGTGGTAACTCGTACGCGATCGAGTTTCGCCGCAATCACGATACTTCTAATTTTCCCGTCCGATCGAAAAAAGCGTTGCCTAGGAAAAAAGAAGAGGGGAATTAAAAAAAAGGCGAAGCAAAATGAAAAAGAAAATAGAAGAGCAAATGATTTTCACACCGAAAATTTGATTGGAACGGCGAGAATCGCGACGGCGTGTGTGTGAGGGCTTGAAAATCGGTACTGAGACACAAGGGGGGGGGGGGGGGGGTCCAATCGACGCATCCGATTCTGAAGCGCAATCTCGACACAAATTAGGTTCCGTCGCAGAATCGATGACGCCTAACGCCGACAAAGTGGAAGAGGCGTCCCGTCGCATCGGGGAATGGGCTCCAGTGGACGAACGCGGGAAATGGGGGTGGATGGGGGTAACAGACGTTTCGGGAATGCGGATGGCGTGGAGGCAAGGGGGCGGTATGGAAAAAAGGGGTCCCAGGATATATAGAGAAAGAACGGAAAAACTCAATCTAGGCATAAATCATGCGATATCGATTCCGCTGCCAACTTTCCTCGCTGCCGACCCCGACATATCAGAGATTCATCCTGTGACGCGGCAATAACATCTCTCGCCGGCATAAAAATTCAACTATACATCAAACTGTCATATATAGCGTCGTATTTGTACCTATCTCGCTGATATTCCCTGCATCCACCCGTGTCTCCGTCTCTCACGCTTCCTTTCCTCCGGCCGCCTTATATCTACCCCTCACTCCTTTAGCAACGATTTCCTCTTTCTCTTTCTCCCTCTTTATCTTTCTCGGTCTATTTTTCTTTCTCACTTGTTCGCGTGATCCTCGGTCATTCTGTTATATCCAGAAGATACACATGTATAGAGGTGGAGATATATACATATATAAAAACATATACGGGGTGTATCGGTAATTTCTTTGCAATGTGGTACGTTCATTACTTTTATCTACATTATTGACCCCTTGTTTTATAATATTGTGTCGGACTTGTGGAAATGATTTCAGATAGAAAGCAATGAATGGTAATATTATTCGGTTCTCTCAAATTTAAATTTAATCTTGTTCTCCTGTTATCACTACTTGATTTTTAGAATTCATGTGGATATGAGATTATGGAATTCTTTTTTATCTCTAGTAAAGTGTTAACAATAAGGTAGTTTTAAGGAATGCAGCTATTGAAGAAATCGTAGTGCAAGGGAAAAATTATTTGCACTATATGTGTTCTCTCGAACTAAGTAATTAGCGCTTCTAACATTGTAGTAACGATGTCGCATTGTATCGGAACATCCCATAAACAAATATTTTTATGCTAAATTCTACTATAAAAAATTAATACATATTTTTTGTAATCATCTACATATCCACCATCCTTGTGTACGATCTTTTCCCGTGTTTCGATCAATTTTTTCTTATCCTCTTCGAAATATCATTAAAAAATATCTTACACAATAAGATAGAACGCGATATTATGAGGTGAGCTAATAACAGAATCAGTGGGATACACTGTATATATAAAATGTATGTGTACATAAAAATATGTATTCATTTTATGTATTCCTGTCAACGTATACGTAGACTAGCACACACTTACACGCAGCCATCCTCGAGCACTGTCGACCGTCTTTTCTCTCTCTTCGGGCAAACATCAGACACCGTCACCCCTTACCATTACAGACGTCGCCCCTTCCACCCGTCAAACGCGCAAGTTTTCTTTCCCTTACTTCACTTTCAAATCCTCTTTCCATTCTTCCCCCGCACCCTCATGGCTCATCCTCTTCGTTCGCATTCACCATTTCTACGGACTTGTTCATTCGGTATTTGCGAGTTGAAATACGAATATCGTGGCACCCCCGAACGTAAATCGGCGTTAACTGTACTCATCCCAGCTGATTGTTGAATCTATTGTTGTTGATATCCTCTAACTTTTGTTTTAGGGCAATTTCCATATCGTCGTTGTTTAATTCGTTGGAGTGTGTTGCTAGGATTTTACCGTGAAGTTTAATTCTTTACATTCGAAAGTTTTTTGCTGAAAATTTGTATGACGGTGAAGAAGCAGAAGTTGAGAATTTATTAGGAATGCAGTAGTAATATCGTAAATAACTCAAGAAAATATAATGCGGAATATAAAGTATTTATTATATTACATGTTTGTCTTCATCTGCTTTCGTGTTTACTTGAAATTGGATGGAGCTTCTTGGCAGTCTTATGGTCTGCTCTTCGAGAGAACAGCCCTGCGATACACGAACAGTCACAATAGCTTACCCCCGCCCAATTCCCAACACCCAAATGTCATTAGTCTGGAGCGATTGTGTGGGGCACAGAGCTATTGTGATTGTCGTCATACATCTCAGGTTTTGTATTTCGAAAAACAAACCACAATATAAAGATATTACAACTATACTCCCAGGAACGAGAACAGAGGTATTTTTATATCATTCAATGAATTTCACTGCTGCAGTAAAGAAATATTTAGACAAAAGTGATTTGAATGTGAATATGTTAGCCTAACAATAAAACGTGTTGCATAAACAGTGTTTACATCATCTAAATAATATCATTCCATAATGTTATTCTTAGGTCAAATAGATTTTGAGTTGTCGTCAACAAGTAGACAAGGTAACGATCATAACGATTTCGAAGAAACTTATCATTTTCTTCGATAAACATTATAAATGTTACAAATATTATTAAACATTTCTTAATTATTATAACTTGCACACTGTTCTCACAGTTCACGTTAAGCTACCTATGAATTTCTGTAAAATCTTCCGTTCGATCCCCCCAAATAAAAAATGCCGGCCCTCGATTTCTCTCGAGTTCAATTCTATAAATCCAAAATCCTCAAAAACGGCCTCCCCCCTTTCATTCCAGCTTAAATCGATTCAAGCATTCACCCCTGCCCCTGTGCAGGGCTCAACGCCGGTAACTTCACAATCGCCGGCATTAAGTCCTTCCCCCTATTGTGATGTTTATTTGCTAGCTCAACTTCCCCACCCGCCCTTAGCCGCCGTCGAACAGACCCGAAGGCCTCGAATTCCTGTTTCCAATCGCTATTCAAACTATCAATAGTATTGATTCGGCAATATTTACAAAGGTAACCATCGGTTACGTGGCATGAGAAACGTTATCGGGATCGGTTTACGTGGTGAAAGTGAGTCGATCAAGCGATCCCTTGGTTTCGTCTTCGATAGGTCAACCCTCTGAGGGTTATCTTACGCCGTATACGATACACCTGACTCGGTTGTGCGACAGTGTTGCGTTCGAGCGTATCATACAATGAGTAAAATTTTGACAAAATAATGTTCTAGTCGGAGATATACAAAATTTAATATTTCCCTTTTTCAGTAGAATTTTATTTGGTGGTATAATGAGAAATAGTATGGGAATTTATTTGAATAGTGATATACTATACGCACTGTATTGCTTAATTTTCAAAATAATAACGATGAACTATAAATGATTTCTAAAATTTATTTATAAAGATTATAATTTTTAGAAACTTCGTTTCAGTTAAACATGTTTCATTGTTATCATTAGTCATAGATATATAGTAATCAGAAATTCAATATAACTTTTTAACTAAGTTATATTACATACAACACGATATTACAATTAAATTATAAAGAAAAACTAATTTTCTCAGAACAAGGAGTACTAAAAATTATTTATACATTTCAAGAAATGTATTCAACTATTATTCGAGATAATTCGGGTAACATTGAACTCGTTGCGTACGTAGACCAAACGGGACGTCGGTTGCATGATCATGAAGCCAATCGCGGTCCCAACTCTATCGCCGGAACGTATCCTGAATATCGTCCATGTTGAAATTTCCTTATGTGTTGTTCGAGCTCACTCTATTCTTCGCGGACCACCGGAAAGCTATATCCAGCCGAAAGTTCGTGATTTACGCCGGGTTCCGCGAGAGTCAATGGTCCGAGTTGGATCTGATAAGTTCTCAACACTTGCCGGGGAGAGGCCCGTTCCGGTGGCGGTGCTGTTTCCTTTTGTAAAAGATAAATTAAAAATTAGGGAACAGCCCCGGGGATAAATAGGTTACGGTTCCTGGCTTACTACCCCGTAACTGCGCAAAGTTTCCACGAAGACCGATGGCCTGGGTTTTATGACGATGGCTACGAACGGAGATTCGGAGAACCGAGCGAACGACCCTTTGCATCCTTTTCTCGATTGTTTCTGTTAAGCAACTGCGAAACTTCTCGTTTTATTTTAAAGATATTCAGGTTTCACCTATTCACGATGGGCCAATCATGTTTATTAAGATTTTGTTTATTGGTGATTGGTTAGTAATTTTTATGATGGTTCTACCTATTGGTGATTGATCAATAGGTTTTCAAAAATCATGAATTAACGTCTGATAATTACTCAGTGAATTTCTCTTCAGCAATGACAACTGTAATTATCTAACAGATCACCTTATATACTTCCATCATTTTTACTGTCTCGGCTTCTTTTGGTTTACCACAATTCCGAAATTGAAGATATATATTACATCCATCTCACGACTCTATACTAAATTTTTCATAGGAAACCAAAGTACCTCCTTTCAACTTACCAAAATTCTCAAGAAAAGAAATCATTCTCTGCTTAACCCAAATTTCCCCGTGGAAATTCCTTCGGGAAACTTTGATCTCGCGTAAGAGCCCATTGTTCACTCAAGAGTCGTCATCACGGGGGTACGTCATCGAAGTTTCTGTGAAATGAAATTTTCTGCGCGGTTATTTTCATCCATCGGCGACTGGCGACGAATAATGAAAGTCCGGGCCCGTTCGGCTCTGCCGATTCATCGATGTGATCAATGCGGTTTTTACCTGTTTCACACGGACAAAAACATGCACCATGCTGCGGCTCACTCGCTGACGTATATATCCGCGCCACCGTTATTCGTAATTTCATTCCGAAAATAGTACGTTTCTCCGACGAACAGGAAATGCTTGCCATCTCCGTCCCTCTCCCTCTTCATTTCATCCCTCTTTCTCTTTCTCTCCCCCTTGTTCGCTCCTTTATTTCTCCTTTTTCCACGTTTCTCGTCGGCAGAATTCTTTTCGCTCGTTGCGTCCATTGCCTGCGCGACACGGAAGCAGTTTCGAGACGCGGAAAAATTACAAGTCGGTTTATCCGGTTTTAGCCGGCCGCTTCCACGCCCGTCGTTCGTCTCGTTTTTTCGGCACCGATTACTGGAGTAACAAAGGTACCGCATGCGCTCGTGGTTTCATTTGTCTCGAGGAAAATATCGGGACGCGTTTGACTCGTCGCGCATCCTTTTGTCCCGGTTTTTATTCACTCCGGCGACAGTTTTCGCGAGCGAAATTCTTGAAGCGTGAGCCGCCGGATTCCTTTTTGCTCGGCAGTGGAGAACTCTTAGTTGTTTTGCGTTCACGCTGGTTTGATATGCCATCGGACAGCAGTAATTTGGCTGTCCTTTTTTTGTTTTTTTTGGTTTACCATGTATTTTATGCAGCTATAACTACAAGCGTTGCTGTTGTTGCTTGTTTGTTGGACTTTCGTAACCGAGAATTGTATATAATCAGTGTTAAATGTTATTTAATGCGGATTATGTTTCTACCGACAGTGGAAAGCTTCATGTATTTTCAGTGTATTTCTATGAATAAAAGTTGATCTAATAATCAATGCATTTGGTTATGCGTCGAGCACGTTATGAGCAACGGAACAATGCGTATTAAATAATCGAGTATAATTAGCGAGTCATTAGTAGGAGAATTGGGCGAATATTGTTTTAAATCAGTTACGATGCGTATGTTTCGCATTTTAAGTTTTCGCAACATGTTTGAGGCTGGAATTTGTGGAATGCTGATTATAATTTGTGTCGAGTTCACTTTAATTAGAGAAACTGCCGGTTAGCAAAGTTACAGAAAATGAAATTTTTATTAATTATTAAAAGTCGTCCGTTGAACGTTTCTCTCCGTTAAAACTACAATGCTCTCCAAGCTTAAACGCAGATTTAGAATATTATTTTAGATTTCGAATATTAGATTTAGAATTTAACCAAGACTGCTACTATCCCAAATTGCTACTTCAAGCGAACCAAACAAATTGCCTAAATTACTCTCCGAATTGCTGAAACCACCTCGAATTAATTTCTCTATCCGTTTCCGCAACAAACTTCCTACTTCAACCGGCCAAACAAATTTCTACAAAATTTCACGAATCATTCATTCGCAACAAATCCGAGAAACCTTCACATCCACCCTCTGTATCATTCCCCGAAATGCGAAACGCTAGATTAATCAAGAACTCGCGTCACGGAAACGCAATCCATTTCCGGGGTCCCCAGGAAACTAAGAAGCAGCTAAATAGGGAAGTAAAAGAGTCCAGGAAACGCGTCGTAGAAATTAATAAACGGATGAGAGGAGGTCGTTGCAGCGCGAGGGTGGCATAAAAGGATCATGATCAGTGCCCCAGTGGAACACGGAGCCGTCGTTCCGCTCCGCGTCGTCTGAAGGGTAGGTATCCGATCAGACAAATCGATCGATCGATCCATCCCGGTTCGTACGCATGAATCTTCCAAAGGCATCTCGGGGAAACGATTTCCAGGGATGAGTCGGAGGAAGGGGGCAGGAAACGCGCGACGTCGACGGAAAGAACAAGGAGGGCGCGACGGACGATCCCGAGGAGTTTTGTCGCTGCTGATACGATCACGTCGCTTCGCCGTCCCGGGAATTGAGCGCGATGCATCAAGTTAAATTGCAAATATCGAGCCGCGGTACAAGTGAAAAATAAATCAACCACGAGTCCCGCGCTCGCGCATCCGTTATTGCATAAACGGCTGTTCATAAGCGAGGCTTGGGCAATCCCTGAACCCGCCCGACACGATCCTACGCGGCTCGACGGGGCGCGTAGGATTCATCGATCCCGCCGCGACGGGATTCTCGAGTGAATTATTCGAGTGTGGTCCGTGAACCAATTGTGACCGGTGTTATTGAATGAAACTACGATAATATTAGATAATTGCAACAGCCGTCGGGATCGAAAGGTTGAAATTGTGAAGAGGTAGGATCGAATTCACCCCGAGAAACGAAGATTTTAATATGGCGAACGTAGAAAAGAACAATGTGGGTGAAGGAAAAAGAAGACTGAAGCGTTCGACAGCATCAAAAGCGCCAGATAGGCTTGAAACCGTCAACTCAAAAATCGAACCTTTTCATTGTTGACTTTTGACGAATGAAAATTTCACTGTTATGTTTTTCTGATTAAGATGACATTAAACATGATAGAATTACGATCATAATTGCTTGTATAATAAGCGATTGAAGTTTCGGATATAGAAAAGCATCTTTCAACCGCGGCCGGTCACCAAGCCCTATGGTGTGTTAAAAGGAACCTGATAGGAATATGGTGGGGATATGATGGGGATGGCGATGTTGTAATTATACAATGTTCACTGTGCAGTGCAGCTCTTCTATCTTGGGAAACGTCCGCCAAGCTAAAGTTGAAAACGTCTTTTGAGACCACTTTAATCAGCTTTGTTCCAAATAATCAACGTTTCCTATAGTAATTATACGTACAAACATAGGTACTCATTAAAATCTATAATAAATTCTGCAAAATTTACTGCTTATCGTTTCGATCTTATTTTACTGCTGAAACAGCGTTTTGTCTGTTGGCTCAGCAGCGATAAAGGCTTCCATAGAAGTAAGGATCTTTTCTCAACCTTAAAAGAGCAAAGCTGTTTATCTCGAAAGATACTCTTTTATACGTGTTGGTATTTTTAAATAAATATTCCCTTCTTAAAACTACGATCTTCTAATAGATACATTTCTAATAGAAATCTCTCATTTTGCCTTTACTGTGCAATAGTCTTCGCAATAGTTTACTCGAAATTATTGACACTAGAATGAAATTTAATAGTAGCAGTCATTAGTCGTTCAAATGACAGCTGAATGTTAGACTTTGCGTAGAAAATAATAGAATGAATACGAAATCAGCTATCGCATTAAACGAGTACAATAAAACGCGGACTTTTATCCGAAGAACTAGAACGTGATACACGAGCTAGATAGTTTTTTACATTCGGTCTTTTCCAGTTGTTTTCTTTTGTGCAGCGATGCCAGTCTTTTTCCCTTCTCTATTCTCTCCACTCGATATTCGCGGATTCGAATTCAACTGAGAGACACAATTCTCTGATACAGGTATCCGCGAAACTTCTACATCGTTTCCACCGTGTTCACTCTGTCGGCTTTGCACGCTATTATCACCGCTGCCGTTGTCAATCGTAGGAAAAACGCATCTGAGCGACAGCCGACCGATCGAAATGCATATTTCGTTGAAATTCATGATGACGTTTAGAAATCGGCAGCGGAATCGAATGGCTATCGAGCAGTCGCTTCCCGGAGACACCTAAATACACACCCATCAATATGTATTTCCCAACGCAAATAAATACATCCATATATTTATTCATGCCCTTGATTGCCCCGGATCTTACGTTGCACTCGAAGAATATTTTTATCACGAACGAATAATATTCTGACGAGAGTCAACAAACGTCTCATGTATCTATATAAATAATTGAATTATAAGTATCGTATACATGCGAAAAATGATTCAATCCAATATGAAATACAATGAAATTTACTAGAAGTCACTTAAATTTCAGTATCAATTTTCGCAGATGTATTCTCGAACCAAAATATATTTCCCTTTTACCACGTTTAAGTGAAATTTAACCCTTTGTGCTCCAACTACCAGTCTGGCTGGCATAACAATTAAAGACGATCCAGTCCAACTACCAGCTCTACTGTCAACATTTTCTTTTTTAATTATACTAATAAAAATTAATGTATAGCTCATCCCGTTAGATTTAATATGAATCTTACATGTGTTCTCTCCTTGTTACTTGTTGTAAAAACTGCTGCATTTTTTTTCAAAGTATTATGATTTACAAAATATTACCTAAAAATCCCAAGAGTAAACTACCTATAGACGCAAAGGATTATTATCCTAATTCATACCGCAACAATTGAAACAATTATATTGTTAATATGAACAACTGTATCATCGAGTACATCGTATCTAATGGAAACAATTATATCGTCAATCGCATCATTTCCGACACAAACAATCATATCATAAAATCACTTAATTCATATAACACATAATAACACACGAGCACAATTTTTTCCCGAAAGTGAAGCTTCCAGACGCTCAAAATTTTAATCATTTCCTCGGGACGGCAGCCATTTACGCGAAATTTTTCTCTCAACCTCGTTCGAAAACATCAAAGGCCCGTGTATATATACGAAGTCTGGAATCATTCACGCTCCCCTGGCCCGAAGCAAGTGTCTGCCGCTCCGGCGCGGCACGGCGCGACACGGCGCGGCGTGGCGCGCGGAGAGCGGAAGTGGAGGCCGCCGTCGATTTTCCGGCGTATAATGCGCAAAGAAGAAGTGGTTCCGCGATCGCGTCCCAGGTGACGGAGTCTCCATCAATCTCCTCGATGTTCTTATTGCGCGCATCCGTTCGGCTCGCGCCTTATTTCACGTAGGCAAAATTCTGTTCCCACCGATCGACGTCTTTTTCGACGGTCTGAAAGCGGTTTGGTGCAAGATGCTCGCCCTCAGCCCATTATTCCCCCTTTCTTCCTTCCCCCCTCCGTTCCGTTATTGACGGTAATATAAAAAATAATGGAGTTGCCGGATGACGAAATTGAAGCAGCTCGTTCTCGCTCGGAAATCGAACGACGGTTTCGCGGAATAAAGTAAGGAACGAGGTCCGGAATGCGTCCGCCTCTATCCGGTGTCCGTTCATTCCGAGACCGGATGGAAACTCCGCTCGCTGAGCCAATGGGAGTTTAGCCGCCGCGACTTTGATGCAGAAAATTAGAATCGAAGAGTTCACGTGGAAAGCGCTATAAGTGCCATAACTTTAAAAATTTCCTTTTCTTGGTGTTGGTTTGTAATATAGTATTTAGATGCAATTTTCTTTTTGTAAATAGACATCGATAATAATGGTCATCCGTAATACCAATAAATGCACTGTTGATTTACGTGCTAATTGAAGTTTTTAAGAGTGCAATTACAAAAACAGGATTACCATGGAAAATGGGTTTTCCTCGTGAACACTGTGAAAAATATGCTTTGGTTTATTTATATATTGTTTTCAATTTCGTGCATTCTATGGAATTTTGCACTTCCAAATTTTTTGTAAATGCATAAAAATTCGTAGTCTGTTGGTAATATTGGAAGATGACATCAATTAAGTGCAATGTTATTTTTGTAAGTAATCATCGATATTAGCAGTCATCGATTGTTCCGTAGCGTACCTTTGGTTTAGTTTGTACAGGACCATAAGCGGCCCCAATGGAGGAATTCTGTGCAGATTTGCCCATCGAGTGCGTTAAGAATATTTTAGTAGGATCGTTTATTGAACGTGAAAATATTCGGTTCTACCGATGGCTAGCAGCTTGTACAAGGGACAATACCCGAAGCACAAATTGCTAGCACGTTTATGGCACGCAAGCCTCCAGAGCCGTTTTTGAGGATTAGTTTATTTCTTAATCCGCATGACACATCCGCTTCCAACTTTCTTCGTCCTCAACGGCTAACTGCATGTGTCATAAACGTGAATTTCCAAAGGGTCTTAAACTCAGTCCCGAAGACCGTTACCCAGGTCAGACCGGGACCCAAGCCTGGCGGAAATTTCATCGAATTTGTTTAAACCCCACCAAAACAGCTTCCACCTCCACTGACACTTCCTACTTCCGAAAAATCGCGTCTCGGACGCACGAGGTAGGGGGTGGTCAGTGTCGCCTACCCCTGATTGGATTCTTAATTTCGAGAAAGCAGGGGAAAGGCGGGCCTAAAGTTTTCCTTAAGGCTGAGGATGCGACAGGAAGTCAGTTCAGAAAGAGTTCAGAAAGAGTTCAAAAAGAGTTCAAAAAGAGTTCAAAAAGAGTTCCGAAAAACACAACAAGAAGACACAACGCGTCGAAAAGGAAACAATATACTCTACGTGGCGAAAACTAATCTTACGTTACACTCGGCTTCAAGGGAAACATTATAATCACTTGAAGCGCACGGGAAACATTATCTTTCCGACGAGTCAATAACATAGATTCACCAAAGCCAACATTATCGAACCTTAATATCCTTATCACCGTAAAAAGTCGTAAGGACATACGCGGTCAGTTGTCGGTCAAAGCATCGGTCAGAGATTTACGACCTCTGACAACTTCGGCTCTCGACGCATCCGAATAGTTGCAGCGCGCCGCGTATTACGTAAAAACATCGATAATACTAATAATATTGAAAGATGGCATTATTAACGCAATATTAAATATAATGTTAGGTGATTTTTTACTTCACAACTTTTTCTATCACATACTCTTTAATTTCATGAACGAACGTTACTCGTCTCTGCTTTTTAGTGAGAAAATTTCCCGTGATTCGACGAAACGTCCGTGTTATCTCGTTCTCGATTAATTTTATCTTTCCATTCTTTTATTTGAGGATTGCTCCTTTCTGCGAAGACGGAAATCTTTTCTCTTCTCGCGAGGAATATCTTAGAATATTTTAGGTTTGCACAGAAAAGGACGAGTGACAGCTTTTTCTTTTCATTTTCTGTAAACAAGTGTAACTAGAGAGGTAGTTGTATTTCGTTATTTACACCATCTGTTTCTAAAAAATGTTTCGTGTAAGATACGTCGGAATTTCGTTTGAAATTCGGTACCGCGTGAACTTTAATAAAGGGCAACGAGTTTTATCTTGTTTCACTTGGATGAAATCCGTAGTAAAGTACCTAGAAATATTTTTGTTCGATATTGGCTTTGCTGAATAATCCGTAATAACGTAATAACGGGTGACGTTCGTCCACGGATATATCGGAATAACTATATTACGGATCGTAGAGTTTCTATTTCAACATCTATCACCAAAAACTTACTACAATACTAAGAAAACTAAAAAAGTTCCCCCACATCCCTGTCGCCTATTCAATCACCACACTTCAAATCAAGAAACTTCCACTAAATAGAATAAAATTGCAAAACCTCGATACTCCGAGCGATCGGTGCATCAATCCGTCCGAAACGAAGCTCGAATCCCCGAACTTCGATCACGTCGCGATCAACAGACACGAGATATAAACTTTTATGGATCGGGTGCCGCGGAAATCGGGAATCCGTCGAAAATATCTTTATCGGGTAAGTTCGGCTAGTAAAGGCCGCGTTAAACTTTATTAAATCCTTTACTGTGCCGAGTATTGGCCGATCGCGCGCGTAAAACGGGCAGTTCAGCGCGCGGGGAATTAATTTCCAGAGAACCATGACGAAAATAGCGTCATGAGCGGCTCCCCGATCGGAAATATCCCCGATCGCGAAGAACAGAATCAAGCTCTCGACGGGAATTGCTCGAAATGGTTTATCGCGGCGTTAAAAGCGCGCGAATGAAAGCGTTGCCATCGTCTGTGGAAATGATCCGCCTCGTCAGAAGTGTCCCCGCTGCAACGCGAGGCCTCGTTACAAGCTTAAAAACAAAACGGCTTAATTTTACGAGGTAATCGTCGCGTTTGTAACGAGTTAAGTTGCGAACAAGTTGCCGCGGAAACGGACGACGGATATAAAACTCGATCGTTCCGCGTCGGCCTGTCGATAAATCATATTATTTGAACGTTGTTTCGCATCCGCGCGAAGCGAGGAACGCCGGAGGAAATAAAAACAGCGAATTTGTATATTTTATGCGACGTTTTATGTCCCTGAGACCTGGGCAAATTTGATTCTCGGTTTAACGCGCGTGGATTAAATATTGGCTTCGCGCCCTACATCTTTTTTTGGAATAATTGTAGAATTAAGGTTTGTAGGGTTCAAAAAATGATCCATGAGAATAGAAATGAAATGAAGTAATAGCGAGAGAATCAAATTTTATTTTTGGTTTTCTGCGAGGAGATTAACGCGTTAACTGTCACGAGAATTTTGAGCGTTTTGTATAATAATAATTATTCTTTCATAACAAAGGCACATTGTATTAAGAATAATTATTAATGATTTGATGTCGCAGTACTCATATTACAATATTAACTATTTATGTTACTAAATATTGGTATTTGAGAACAGTTTTCTTACTGTAATTAATCTTATAATAATTTGCTTATAATCGTTTTCAAGCAATTTGGCAAGTCCTTTTATCGATGATCACCATGACAGTCAACGTGTTAAACGTCGATATTCGTGAATAGCGTCGTATATTTAAGAAATGCATTTTAAGAAATAGTGACGTGCAGTATGCTTCATGAACATCTGTGATATTTCATTTCGGAGTAATAGACTAAGTATTAGGTCATGTAATATGAAATGTCGAATTTTGCGGGAAAAAGGAAACTCTATTTGCTGCTCCAAAAGACGTTTATTCAATGAAAATGTGCTCTATTCGATTCGATACACATCTACCAACGTGTTTTTAAAGAACATATTTCTTTGTTGAAAAAGTCTGGATGTTTAGAATCAATAAATTCTAAAGACATCTTCATAAATTATTGTTTCGGTCTTTCCACGTGGCACATTTTGCAAAAAAACATTATTGAAACGAAATTTTGCAAATCAGCATTATTTCCAAGTTTGAATGCATGTTCCGTCCGACGCGGAACAAAACGGAGAAAATCCTCGAAGGTTCGTTTATGATATGGACGTGCCAACAAATTTACTTTCGGGATTAGCTTTTTTCGAACTCAGTTTATTTATTTTAGTTACAAGGGGCAATTGCACCCTAAACCATGAGAAAATCATTTAGTTAATCCGCACATGTCCAGACCATAGTTTTGGAATTTTCGTCGTTCGTACAGACAACCGACCATATCATAAACCGGGAATTTCCGAAGGGTCGACGCGAACCTCGTTCGTAACGGTTCCGCCAGCCATGCGTCAACTTGGAGGAAATTTCCAAGGCATCGGCAAATCTTCGAGGATCCCTCGCACGTGGCCATTGCCCTCACCCTTGCACCAAGAGGGCTGGCCAAGGGGCGTCGTCCAAGACGCCCCCGATTTTTGGAATGATGTGCTGATTGGGTATTTTCAATTTTCCAATCAGCGCACTCGACACAAAACCTGTAGGTGTCGTATAAAAACACCTACAGGATCGCACTCGAGGGAATTTTCGCTCATTACACAATGTTCAGTCCATCGTTCGGGACACATCAGTTACACTCAATCGTCCGGAGTGACGATATTCTCAGAGACTCAATCGTTCGGAGTAACGAGATATCATTCATTCATTCAAACAGTAGTCAGTCCATCGTTCGGGACAACTACAACTAGTGATCTGATCTCAACCAGTCGGAGATCAGAGTCGAATCAGTCGATTTCTGAAGAAATTTGTAAATCGACGCGTCGCGAGTATTAACGAGACCTAAAGTTAAAGCTGGGATTTACAACCCCAGCCGAGGAATTTAATCCGCGTTAGTATTCGTGTACGGGCGACGTCGCATTTTTCGGTATCTCGAGCCGGAGGTACTAGCCGGAGGTACTAGCCGGAGTCGCATTTTTTGGTCCTTCGAGCCGGAGCTGTGACGGTACAATGCATGTAAGAAAATTACACTAATGCTGGCGGTGTTCATGTTCTGAAAAACGACGCAAAGAATAGTTACTATGCCCAATTCGGAAAAATTTTTCTGCAAAAAGTTACTCTGATAATCGACAATGAAACAGTTTAACGGGTTATACGAAGAACAAAAAAATAACAGTAACAGGAGTACAAACATTTATGAGTAAGAAAAATCCAACATTTCGTATTACACGAGCTAATATAAAATCTGCATTTTCGCGTGTCCGTTTATGTTTCAGAGCTGTAAACGAATTTAATTTTTCGGTTAGGATGGAAAGATTTAATTCCAGCAATATTCATGAACAAACTCATCTATTTTGGAAGCAGCGTTTTATAAAAGGGCTTTAGGATTCATAAAACACGCAGCCCCCGTAAATACTGCCAATGTTTAATCTGCGCAGGTTAAACCGAAAATCAAATTCTTCCGTGCCTTTAAACCGCTAACTATCGTACGACATATACAAATATGGTCCTTGGTTCAGTATGCTCTAAAGATTTTGTACACAGATAAATCAGTAATATTTACAAAACGCTTCGCGCAGTCCACAAATTGTATTTCTCTACACTCTACGGAAATGAAGAATTCTGTAAGGCAGATCTTTCAGAGAAATGGATCTCACGCAAAAAGAGAACGTTCCGCGTCCCCATTCTGCGTTCTCGCACGGAATCACCTATCGATTTGTGCGAGCGGTCGCCCTATATCGATCCTGGCCATTTATTTTATTACATTACGCGCTCATAAAAGCGACATTACAGGGTACCATTCCATCAGACTTTGTACTCCTTTATAACCGCGACAGGAAGAGCAACACGGTTCCATCACTAAAAATCGTTAAAAAGTTATTTTATCATCGATCCCCCGAGTGGGCCGTAAAGAAGAACGGTTCCCGAGTGCGCGGAACCAAAGAAAGATAGAAAAAAAGGGTCGAAGGGGTGAGACGGTGACCATTCTCGGAACAATTTCTCACTTCCGCGCCGGCCGGAAATCACACTCGACCGTCAACCACCGGGGTTGCAATTGCAGTAACGCTGCACGGTGTCGTTCGATGGTCGCGCGGCTTTATGAAGAAAATGAAATTGGCAATATCAATAAAGCCAGCCCGGCAATACGGCCGGTTCTCTCCTTGGGCGCCCGCGACTTCGAAGCAGAGGTACGTTTTCACCTTAAGCGGGGTCCATTTAATTTCCACCGGATATTCCGCGCCGCTTATGGCAAGCGTCGACGGCGAATGACCGCCAGCTGGCGAACAAGACCGAGTTCCGTCTATCATTCACGGTGCGAAGAAGAAACGGGATTATCTAAAGTGACTAAACTTCACGGAACTTTACCCTGGAGTTTACCGATCAGATTCGTTTTAATTTAGCTTGTTTGGTACCGGAGTTTTGTTATCCATGTGTGACAGGACGGATGACGCCAGTCGATGAGGAAAATGAATTGTGGAGGTCTCACCGAACGTTTTCGATTATAAGTTTTAATACTAAACGTATCGGAACTTTGTACAGATTTATTCCTACTATAGTGAAAATAGGGGGATCGGGAGTAATATAGACTGGAATATAAAAACTGACGAATTATTACGTTTATTGACAATAAAAAAAACTATATACTAATGATGCACAGTTAAAACGACAGACAACTTGCTGCCACGAAGGTCAACGCACGACTCTGTCTGTATAGACTCTGTTTCGGACATTTGCACTAAAAAATTATTCTCCTCCCAACATTCTTCTTATTCGCACTCTTCACAAACTCTCAAACACACCCCTTCAAAGCAGAACTGGAAATCTTGGGTTTGCGACGTTATACAGGCCATTTTCCCTCGATCATTGAGCTTCCGACCGTAATTCTAAGGTGCGTTAAAACCTCTAAATACTACGCTATCGTAATCAGTTAAATAAGTAGTTGAAAAACACAGGTGAAAGAGGCGATAAATGTTTCTTTGTGGAAACGGAAAGGAAAGAAAAAACAAAACTTAAAAGACTGCTTAATCGAGTAACATAATAGTTGTATGAAGTTAAAAGATCGAAAGAAAACAAAGAATTTTCAATCAAATTTTATAACCGGTCATTTGAATAGTCACGGTAAGTTTAGTGTTTATTTAAGATTAAGGGTTGAAAACAGTTATGTTTCGGTTTCGGTTTTATAACTGTCATTTTTCGGTTCTGAAAAAAATACGAAACCGAATTGATTTGATATCACGAGCCGAGATATACAAAATTAAAGATTTAACATGCTAGGTGACTCTGATTATCGGCAGAGAATGGTACCTCACGGCCATTTTTCAGCGGCGCTGCCCGTATACGGTGTTCCCAGGGTTACGCGTTAAAAAATTAACCGTCGTGACAACGTTCGTGAAAGCCCGGCCGCGTGTCCGGTCGTTCCCCGTATCTATATTTCATCTGGTTTGCTCTGGAAAACACGTCTACCGCGTGGCATCGGTACGGATTCTATTATATATCATCGGAGATTTCAACGGAACTCGTGCGCGATCGCCGACGCAGGACCAATGTCGCGCGACTCGTAGCCGGGTAACGGGGAAAATGTAATCAAGGCGATGGAACGACCGCCATACATGGAAAACTAAAGCCTCGAGAAAAGTTTGCACAACGGTTTTCGGTTGCCCGCTCGTCGAGTCCGTGTTCCATGGGCAATCGGCGTGCACCGTTCCAGTTGCACATCCGCATCCGTTCAATCGACGTTAATATTTGATACGCTGCGACAGATTGCGATTACTGGAGCAGTAGTAATGCAGTTTTCTTTTGCCGTCGAAGCTGAATCAGGATCGACTGGTTATTGTGAAATATTATATATTATGTAACAACGATCTTGTAGAATATTTTCATCGGGAACATCACAGTCATTAGTTAGGTAAATTAGGTAAATTCTTAACACCTTTTCCTATGATTTCTTTCATAACTACGGACGCTGCGATAATTTTGTCATTGTTAATTTACTAAGAAACAAGGAAATATTTCCGATTCATTTACATCCACCTTTACTTGAGAACACAATTAATAATAGAAAAACAGTATTTAATTTGTAACCAAAATAATTGCGTGACATCGAATTTTTGTAATTTCCGTTTGAAACCTCGCGTGACTGATTCGATATTTCATAGCAAGGGATTAAAAGTTATTTAAATATCAGATTTTCGTACTGGATTGATTAATTTTTAAAAAAGTATGTTATTTAGAATATACTTGAATGTTTTCAATTGAATTTTGTCCTTCGTTCTATTTTAAGGAATGAACATTTCAACCCTGTGAATTACTACTTACACGTTTTATACAATTGTCGTTACCAGACATCAATTGTTGATGTCGTCATCAATGATCCGTACCCTTTGGAAATATTCTATTGTTCGCAAAACGCATTCCGCGCGAATGGAACGTTTCAAGCGCGCGCGACAAGCAGCTTTAATAGACGCGGATTTCCCCGCCGTGCCGGCTCGTAAAACATTCACTCCTCGTCAAGCAGACCGTAATTATAGATTTAATAGTCACGCGGACTCTATCCTCTCGCGAGCAAAACGACATTCACGCGATTTATTAAATTTATTTCACCGTCCGACAATCAAACGTCCGCCTTTGTTTCTTCCACTGCCTTTCAGCCTTCCTCTTTCTTTCTTCTTGACTTACTCTCGGCATTTTTTTCATTCTTCCATCGTGACGCGTTGCGGCAATATCGTCGGAAGATTTATTAAATTTCAAGTCTTCATGATCTGTTTATCTGTGTTTCTACGAATTAAGAGTCCTCAAGTTTTCTTGCAAATTGCCAGTAAAATTCTATTATTACAGAATCTTATCGTGTTGCAAACATTTTCCTTAGGATATGAAGAACTTTATATTTGAAAGAAAAATTAAAAATTTCGAAATTCAAAATTGAGAAGACTTTTTTTGTCTTCTCTTGCTTTAAACCCTTATTGTTAAGAAAAGAAACAATACCTATATAAATTGTACTTGTTACTATGAGAAAATAGAATTCTATTTAGTATAATAATGTGCGATTATTTTTTGACTAAAATAATATACTTGTGATATAGATTAATCATAAATAATATAAATAATGTCATATTTCAGATAGGTTATACAGAATAATATTAACCCTTTGTGGGCCGAACTCTTTTCCGTGACTATAATAAAATTTATGCAGCATGAAATTAATAAATGTCAGCCTATGAATACAGATTAACAATGTATTCAATATTCCCAATAATTTTATTAAAACAAATATATTTTGTAACTTTGAAGTTACAATGACATTGAACGTTTACGCCTGTGTGTATAAAAATTCAAGTTGATTATTTATTGAAATTTGTTCATCATTTCGCGGTAAAAGATTAGATAAACTAATAAGATGCCATTGTATTAAGGTGCGACTTCAAAGTCACACGGGCCAATAGAGGGTTAAATACATATTAAATTATATCATCACACTGCAGTATCTCTGATAAAAGGGAAAACATTTCGGCCACCCTAGAAAGCTCGACATTGTAACAGGTTCTCGATTTGTCCCGCGACGCCGCGTAAATTCCACGGTCGCCGGCACCAAAATAACACTTAAAACATACATCGAGCGCATTCGCTGAAACGTGCCGGTCGCGTGTTTGTATTTTATCTGCGTACCCGACTACGGGAGACTCGCTCATATTTTATGTATGGCTGCGTATAATGCCGCATGGGTCCGTTATGCAACGCGTTACAATGTCGCTGCGAAAATTCACAGCTAATCGTCTCACTGCTGAGATATCAAGAAATCCCTTCTTTTATATTTTTGGTAAATGTACGATTTAGTGACTGTTTTTAATTTTTGCTATTTGCTGAGTACTGCTTCGTATAAATATGAAACCGTGTTTGGGTTAACTCTGAGTCAATGATAAATTGAAGATTCAAGACAGAAATAATAATAAAATGGTATAAAATGAAAAGAAGCCGCTAAAGTGCAAATTTACCGTGTTTTTGGACAGCCTCCCAATCTCTTTCTCTGATGGCGATAATTGATTTCCGCCCCTCGGTTACTCGAATTCAACGATATTGCTCCTTTTGTTTCCGAGGAAATGTTGTTTAACCGTGGCAAATAATGGCCACTGTTCTCGTGTAATGTCCGAACAAAGGGCCCGACGGTAATCGAGGTTTGTTTTTGTTTGATCTGGCTTAATTCACCGATATTCCCGACTTTCCTCCGTACATTTCTATTTGCAGCCGGCCGTGTTTTTGGCGCACCAATAGAACAAAGCGACAATGGGCGAGGCAAGTTGATTTCGAATACAGTTCAAACATCCGGTGTCACTTTCGAAAATCTTTTATCAGTCGCAATTACGTGATCTTTTACCTAATTTTTAATTAGATATTCTTTTTGATATGATTCCACTTTTGTTTTACTTTTGTAAATTGGTAATGCAAAAAGAGTTAGAATGGTTTCACAAAGACAGATTAGGTAATCAGGTTATTTTCTTTAGAATTTTTCTTTTGATATGTCTGACTATACTATCTGTCTGTGAATCATTGACTCATTCCACTTGCAATGAATAATGGTTGTATAATTACACTATTAATTTATATCGCATTATTATGTTTCAGTTCCTTCGAATGAATAAATTAATAAACAAACTGGTACTGTAATTGTCCTTTAAACAACTAACCAAAGTTAAAATATTCTTAAATCGTGTTCTATTTTATAGTATATTAAATCGTCAAACTTCTTCCTTCCTTTCTAAAAACGAAGTGCCAAACGAGAAGATATTATTATATGATTCTAATTTATTTACACACTCAAAGTGTTCGTAAACAATGGAGCACACTGCACATTTTTTAAATGTGCAATTGTAAGCTCGCAGAAAGGGACTGAGGAGTATAATGATAGAAATGGGAAAACATAACGAGCAAAAGAGAAAATATAAAAGCAAAGTAATAATAACGACCATAGTGTATTATAATGAGGCAAAAGCCAGTGAAGAAATGTTGAACGGAAGAAAGGAGGAGAGTTTACGAAAGGTACAAAAAGTAGCGATCGTTGTATTGTCTCATTTATGTTCCACGAGGGGTAGACGTCATTTGCGGCAATAAAATTACAACGTGAATACAAGAATTCGATACATTTACCAGTGTAAGAAAAAAGATAATTCATGTGTTTATCGTGATTCATAATTATATATGTATCTCATTATTTGTTTACAATGTAACGCAGTACTATTTATTCCATTTGTATTAAGTTTCAGCATCCTCTAATTACATTTCGATAATACCTATAAAACATTCAAATTACTACACATTAAGATACAATTTTAAAATCTTGCAACAAATACACAAAATTCGCAATGTTACATAACTTACTCCAATTTCGTGAAATTTCCACGAATTCAATAATTAATTCATAGTCCAATATATACTTTTATTTTTTTCTTTAAAAAGCCAATATATATATATATCACCCAATATTTCTGATACTGAATAAACAAACATAAAAACCAGCGCTACCAATATCATATTTAATTACATCCCCTCATTCATCGAAAAAGAAACCATATTCACAGTATTCCTTGTACAAAGCAATCCTCAATAAATAATTGGAAACAATATTTTTGATATTGGAGTTATATTTATAGCAATATAACTCTATATAAGTTCTACTAAATTAATAACCTGGCCGGGTTGATGTAACTTTCAAAATTAAATAAAAATAATAACAATCAGAAACCAAAAACATCGCAGTATCATCGAACTAATGCATTCCCAGCACCGACATTTGATTTTCGAGGTCGCTGACGAACCCCGTTAATTTCCCGGACGCGCATAAACAGTCCCGAGGACCGCGCTGGTTGCCGGCGATACCGGGAAATTTAAAAGTGGCGTTCCCGGTCGGTAAAACGCGCGCGTTTAATCCCATCTGCTCACGAAAAATATCGGTAGAACGGATGCGAGCAGCGTTCCGGATGCAGCCACGCGTTCCCTCCCGCGATATTATGTAACGGAGACGCCTATCACTAGAGTTATCGCGTTACCTATCGACTATGTATCCGAACGCTAGAGAGAGAGAGAGAGAGAGAGAGAGAGAGAGAGAGAGAGAGAGAGAGAGAGAGACGCAAGGTACTCCGTATCTCTCGATAATAGAAAGGGCGGCGTGCAGCACACGCTCTCTCGATATTACTCCTGACAGAAAAATCAATTGAGCAGTGTTCCCTCTCATCTGCCCTCTCGTCTGCTTTTTCGCCCTTTTCACTCGTCCCTATTTCTTTTTATTACCGGCCCACTCCGCGTCTCTCTTTTTTTCCCCTTGATCGCGTTTTATACACGCTCTCTTTACCTTCCACTCGAAATTCTTTCTTACACCGTACGGACGGACGGACGAACGAACGGACGAACGAACGGACAAACGGACGTTCCGTAGTTCCCTCTATTCGCTCCTCCTTCGAGCAGTTTTCTTGGCAGCTTCCTGCGTAAGCTATTTATTCGAATTCTTTGTTTTCCCGTGAAGAGATTCTTCTTTTATTTGGCTTAATACCTTCCGCGGATTCTGCCCCTCAATACCTTCAATGAGGTTCCCTTCCGCCCCGTATTTCTGGTCGGGCAGCATTCTGTTCGAGACCTCTTGGGTTTAAGACAGTGACGACCAGATTTTGCTAATCGCGTTGTAGGCGTGATTTTTGTGTTCAAATTGTTTGCTTGTGTTTCTTGCTTGATGAGGGTTGAATGGCGGAATAGTCGTTCGAGATGTTTGTTAATTGGAAGGTGTTAAATTATAAATGTGTTCTTCTGTTTTGTCAAGTGTTTCGAGCAAATTGTTTATTATTACTTATGTCATCGGGATTGATCTTGAAAATGTATTTTTGCTTTAGTAATTTTACTGTAAGAATTTTCATATTTTAGTATTTTAGTATCTCACTATTTATATTTTTAGTAATTTTACCACCCTTTAACCGAAAGGTATTCAAAGATATACATTCCAATGTTGCTTCCAAATTTACCCAAATAAATATATTGATATATAGCATATTCATTTATAATATGTATAAACTACAAATTTTATGTATTAATTTGAACTAAATTTCAATTAGATTTAAATGGAATCGAAAGGAACGCTAGGAGATTAATGAATCATAGAGGAAAATTCTATTTTTGAATTTGCTCCTGTGGTTCTCTAAATTTCCTTTCTCTCAGTCGACCAACCGGGTTCTCAAGAACTCGCTTAGTGTCTCGTCAACGTTACCCTCTCTTGCCTTGTCTCTGCCCGTCACACTGTTCCCTGCCGTCGGTTTTTGTTAGTCTGGAGCGTCTCGCTCGCTCGGACGAGTGCATTTCAATTATGGACCAGAATACCCCGTTTCACGGCGAACTCGCGAAATGATTCACGCGACGTTTCCATCGGTCGAGGATCGATCCCCTCGCCATGTCAACGTAAATACGTCGCATTAACGACATTAACCCTCCGCAAACTGATTCATTCTTCCCCTACAACCTGTCGGGGCCTATTTCCGCCAACGCCGACCCGCCGGCCATTTTTACTCCGCTCCTCACGGCGATTCTGTCACCGTGGTATCTAATTACGGAAGATCGATCTGTCGAAACATTAATAAAGGCTTGATTCGAAGGGAGGAAAATCAGAGATGCCATTCATTATCGAATTCGAAGCTTTACTTTTAGAATTTTTATGTTTTGTAATTTCTTAATTATTTTTATGATTTCTTTCTAGAATGTATGAAAGTTCCATTCTGTATGTTTATTTTACACAAAGAATTTTAAACGGGGGAATAAAACTAGATGGAAACATAATTGTCGACAGTGAACGAATTTTGAGATCGATGTATTTTATTCACTTTAATTAAAGAATAATTTGTTGTGAGTTTGGCATAGCTTGTTTTAAGATGTACTTTTGGCCGTGTGTAATTAGACACTGTTGAATATAATTACGATTAAGCGGTTTAGCGAAGCAAAAATAAAGATTTGATTGATTTTTAATATGGTCGAAAAAAACGGAAGGATGTTTAATCATCAATGCTGCTGTACTTTTAGAACGTATGTAATAACCTTGTTCTCTTTATTTTTAATCAGTCTGGGATAAGTATACATTCCGAATTCGAGTCAGAAGTTTTTATTGCTTCTGAAACTTTCAATGTTGAGATTTTTATAAATGATAGGTATTAGAATATTTTATTATTTACCTTACCAATTTTTTCAAATGCTATTTACCTATTCGCGCGGCAGTCAGTTTGTATATTTTGTAGGCAAAATACATTGAGTATATTAAGATGTAGTACGGAACGTTTCTAACACGTTACTTGCACTTTGTTCACAAAAATACACCACGCATCTGTCACGTTATACTACGCAAATAAGTTGAAAAACACCCTACAAAGTAAAATAAGAAATAACATTACACTTAGCCCCTCAATTTACGCGAAATATGTTTACGTTAGTTTCTTTTTTATGCGGTAAATTAGAACATTATTTACGCGGTAGCTTTTACGTGATCTAAATTTAGCAGCACCGAATAGAATATACTTTTGTTTTCTAAAATGTCATTATTATTATTTCTTTTGTTTGGCTATGTAAAATAAATATGTATTTCTAAAACTTAAACCAGCTTTTCTTCACAATAGTTTCTTTTCTCTTGTACCGATGGAATCTATTTACACGATTTTCATTCATGTGAAACAAATCCACATGGAATAGATTTATGCGATTTTCATTCGCGCAAACCAAATCCACGCGGAATGGTTTCTCTCGTAAATCGAAGATCATATGTATCTACGAAATGACTTAACAATTTCCTCGTTCATCATTCGCGGTGAACGATGAATAGGTTTATGCGGTTCCCATCGAACGCGTGAATCCTACGATTCGGCACCGTTACAGATCGCGGCCCATTGATCCTAGGAACCGCGGAACGGAAGAAGCACGTCGTAAAATTGCTGGCGTTAAGCGGTCAGAGGAGGGGATCGTAAAATTCCGTGGAAGTCGTGCATTGACGCGATTCGGTCATTACAACAAAAACCCTGGGGTCGGGGAGGAGTTAATGGAAGATAACGGTCCATTAAGGGATCGCTCTGTTGCCGTCGTTAAATTGATTTGCAAATTAAAAAAAGTCCGCCACCGCTGCACTGCGCGACGCGGCTTCCCGTAACCCGGTTTTTCGTGTTGATGGATACGAGTAACCCTTTGCTCTCGTGCTCTATAGTACCACGGCGATTCCGAGCGCAAAAAAAAATGGAGAGAAAATACGGTTCGGTGTGGCTGCGGCTAAATTGCATAGGAACGTAATAGGTATTTGAATATTTTGCGACGTTTCAGTGAATTTATCTGAACAAGATTGGACTTTGTCGTCGGATAAAGAATTTTTTTCATCCAAGCATTCGCGCGCGATTTAAATACTGATTGACGATCAAACGTTGCATTGAAATTTTTAAATTCGATCTTGACGGTTTATTATTACAAATGTGTAGAATCCCATGTCATTGGTTATTATTCCTTCTTTTTCTATTCGGACTTATCTTTTATATAACTTTCTACATTGCTCTGCATTTCAAAAATTGAAATGGCTAATGTGAGAGCGAATACGAGTTAACTTGTGACCGGTTGACAATGTGTTAAATGTGAACTAGACTTTTTCTATGATGGGAAACATATTAATTATGTTAGGGTTTTGTGTTCGAATGCCTTGGATTCAGTGAAACATTGAAACGCAATTTCCAATGTATTATTTAATTTTATATAGACGTATGTGTTAGTCTTTGATTGGTCATTACCTTTTGTAATTATTCTATTTAATATTATTTCACACTCTTCGGAATAATTAGAGATGCAAGAGTATGAACGAATTATCGTTTGACAGAATATCAAATATCTTAAATCCTGCAACAGAATATTATTTTATCCGACATGGGATAACAATAAATGTTTCGGTTTTAACAGAATTAATATTTATTCCAAGCAGCGACGGTAATTCCACCTTCGGGATTGATTTTCAGAATCTGAAACTGATATCACGGGCTCAATTTGGTTCAGCATAAAATACGAACACCGTTAAATTTAATTACAATTTCTATTTTAAAGCATTCGTTAAATCTCATTATCTGTTCTCTATACTTAACGACATAACGTCATACGTCTGTTCAATTTACCATTCCGTAAATCTGTAAAATACAAAATTAGTTTTATTCCGTGAATTTCAAATCCCAAATCGTTAATGTCTGAACTATTTTATTCCAAGAAATCTTCCTTCCTTTTTCTACACTTCCCTCCAACAATCCTGTCGTACACTCACTCTCCGTCCAACAAGAATATCAAATTCAAACTGCCGTTGCTCCGAATCGAAATTCCTAATTTACAGTGCTGCTCGTTTAAATTCCACAAAATCTGTTCGCTAAATTCCACTGTACCACCCCTACTGTTCCCCCATTACTCACTGTCTCGAGCTCAATGTATTTAACGTGATACTACTAAACAGAGATACAAAATGAATACAATGAGCAGAAAGGAAATAGACGCAGTTCATCGAACATCAAGGGTTGGGACGCGGACTTCAGAACGACGCAACGTGCGTCAAATATAAACATGCAATGAAGGAAATTTCAATTGCAATAATTCTAGCCTTATTTTCTCAAACATAGCGCCGGTATAATGTTCAGATTCTTCTCATTAAAATAGGTTCAAACACAATGTAAATCGGTCTAGTTTTATCGATTTGAGGAAACGAACCTTTAATTTCGCTAATTACGTTGAATCGTTAAAACTAGTCGGATTTCCATTGTGTTAGGACTCACTTTAATCACAAAAATCTCAGAAATTCACTGGCACTACATTTGAGAAAGTAAAATTAAAATTATGAGAATTTAAATTTTCTTCATTGCATGTTTATATTATATTTAACACGTGCGGCATCGCTTTGAAGTACCGCGTCTTGACCCTCGATTTTTGACGGACTGCGTCTGTCCCGCTTCCGCTCACTATATCTATTTTCTGCCTTTGTCAGGCTATGCCCGAGTCAGTTCCTGGAAGGACATAACTTCCTATTGTTCTTTTTCTACTCGACTAAATTTCACTGCTGGGACCCGAAATTGTAGAATTTAAGCGAGCATTACTGTACCTCGGACCGACTAAACGCATCCACCCGAACGAATAAAACTAAATCCAATCCATTTTCCGATTAAATATTACATTTCCCACGAAAGGAAGGGAGAAAAACGAGGACGACGAAAGAAATCAGAGGAAAATTGAATTCCGGTTGCATCTGTATCGCGGCGATCGGGGGCATTCCGCTAATGAAACACGTGTTTGTCGGGCGCCGATAAAAAACGGGCGAGCCGCAAGATGATGCACGCTCGTTATCTCCCAGGTGCGTCGGGCGTTTTAAATATTCGGCCGAATGAAGCAGTGGTAAGATATTCGCGGCAGTAATCGCGGCCGAGTCAAGATAACAGCCAGCCACCTCTTCGTTGATGCGATTGTCGTATTTATTCTGGGGCCGCAGAACGGGACAAAGACATATTTCATGGGCCATCTGAGCCGGATCACAATGAACAAGAAAAGCAAAGGACAGATGGGAAATAAAATAAAAAGGAAAATTAAAGACAGGCAAGACGAAAAACAAGAAGGAGACGAGGAAAAAAGGAATTATGCAGCTCACCGCGCTCCGATTGCCTCATTTTCCCGCGGGCCGAAACTAACTGCGCGTGTACACGATATTAATGATGTCTCGCCTTGGGGTGTTCCGCTAAGCTGGTATTCATCTTGCGCCGAAGGTCCGTGATGCAACCGATGATCGATCGATATCCACCTGCATTTCGCAGCGCTTTTATGAAACACCGCTTTTCCTGCGAACAGACTGCGGGTATTTATACGATTCACATTTTATGCAGATTTATCCTTTGATTGTGACACGAGGGGGGGCGTAACAAATAAAGGAAAAACGTTTTAAAAGGAAAGAAATCAAATTCAATCATGAGTTCAGCGGAAAAGTTTAATGGTTGTTATAACTTGTTTTCTTGAGAACTATTAGTAAACCCGGGATTTTTATGCATTTGTGGGAAATTTAGGAGGATTGCACAGAGTGCGCTAATATAAAATATCGAAAGCGTAATGCTGCTTGCAGCATAGTTTTGTTTTCCTAGGTACATCCTTAAAACGTCCAGTTATCATCTGAATTATCTTGATTCGCGTTACGGGTAGAAAGTATTATTTTCTTAATACTTGTATTTACATAGACTTCCAAAGAAACAGATATCATACGCGTGCTATATAATAGTAGTCTTTATGTATTATTTGCACCAATTTGCGTATTGACTACGCATAAACTTAACAGTTTTCACTTAATTCTTTCAGTCTACTGTAATTGAAATTAACAAGGTTTTCAGATAACAGCCTTTGACTAATGCAACTTCACAGCTTCTATCACTACAAATAAATGTCGACAGCTCAAATGAAAATTCAAACATCCAAGCTTCAAATGATTGATTTTATATTATCACATTTTAAAATTCCATGAAACAACTCAGTACCAAACCATCGATCATTCCATGCAATCATAGATCTCTCAGCATCCAGCTCTCCGTTCTATGTCAATTAATTTACCTCGGAACAACGCGGCTCTCGCGAAGTAATCCCGCTTCGATTTAAGCGTTTCCATTTTCAGTTATGTTTCATAATGCAGTCACCAGCGTTCCCCCGTTATCAATGTCCATGGCCGTGCTTCTTAATATTTTCGCCTAGGATCATGCAAATTTCTATTTTCCTAATTCGAGTCTAATTATTCACAGTCAATTTCCTGGCTGGGGCCCGTAGTAGATTTTAATTACGATAACGACGCTTGTCACGGAATCCCTCCGTTCGAGAATTATGGCGCGAAGAAGGTACGGGGGCAAGAGGCGCAGCGCGGGAATTTAAATAGTTCAAATTTTCCCGGTCCCCTTATTTACGGAATATTCATGACACGGGGGCCGAATTGAAATTCCGCCGGATGTGAGCTTCGCCATGGAAAGGTGTAACTGCAACTGTGACTGCATTATTTATAAACAGCGACACACTTAATTCTCCGGCTACGTCCCGGTTGGGGGCGCAGGTGACGCGCCGGAAGAAACGCGGGTGAACTTGTAGGTATTAATTTTTAAATATGAATGTGAATTTAACCTTTAATCCGTTAATTGTGGGATTTAGCTTGAAAAATCTCTCGTTTTGCCCTGAATAAAATAAAAAAATGAGATGTGTATATTCTCATCAAACGCAGGACGAACGCACCTAGGGTGTATTTTAATTAAAAACCAAAGCGATGCAAAGAAGCATTGCATGTTTATCTGAAAAAATAAAGAATTGATTATTGAAAGAATTAGTATCATTTCAAGCTTTAAGATAACGTGTATACTTGGTAAACGCAGTTAAGTGGTTAAGTACGTATGAAAGTCTGATGATTACCTATTAATATTAAATATTTTCGTTTGTAGCAACAAATACAAGAATGTATTGTATTTGTTTGTTTTCGCCTATATAACGATAATTTCACTGGTTTCAAAATTTACAATATTTTATGTAGAGCTCTGTGAGACCACCCGTTCATATTTAAAAGTTAACCCAGGATTTTTTTAGAAGACAAGACTCGACATTTCTTTTTATACTGAAAATTTATAAAACCCTTTTGTTGTATTATTTTAAGTCTTCTGTCGAAGTCTTAGTTTCAAGCTAATACTAGTTTTAATCTTTACCAATACTTTCTTTTCTGTTGTACCAACAGTCTATTTACGCGATTTTCATTCGCGTATAATGAATCCACGTTGCACGGATTTTCGCGCAAATCGAGGCTCAGGTGTAATTCGAACCGATGACCAGAATGAAAAAGAGGGGGGTGACACGGTAGCCATTAAAAGCCTGCGTTAATCCGTGGACAGCTGTAATGGAAAGACTGAAAGTTTCAACGGCGCGAGGAGAATCGGGAACAATGGATCGCGTATATACCTACATACACATGAATGTCAACGTTGACGCAGCGCATAATACGGTTTTTAATGGAAACAGTAACGGAGTTTAATAATATTCACCGTTTTTTCCAATGGGCGTTTAGGGGCGCGTCACGTTGAATGTGACCACAGAACTTAATCGTTTAAATGTGTGCAGCGGTAGCGGCGATGGGCGGGAAAAAGGCGGATCACGTCGATCAAATAGCGCTGACGCGCGAACCCGCGAAAATGACGGCGCGCCAAACACGTACATACCGTAGTATGCGACCCCTGGCCGTTTGCGTGAGTGAAACGTTTCGTTGAATCAACAAAATAATCCGGCCACGTCGGGCACCGATGATGTGTCGCCGACTGGGGCAAGTCGATCTATTATCGATCTACGGATAGCAGTTTACTTTTGTTTTGAGTGAGATGGGTGATATGAGTTATGTCGTTGTTGTGTCGCTAACATTTTTTAATACTAAACGTACCGCTAATTTGTATACACATATTCTTAAAGTAACCCATCGATTAACTGGTTATATATACACCTATTATTAAAATAACCGGTTGATTACCTGGTTATATATACATCTATTCTTAAAGTAACTAATCGATTAACTGGTTGCGAAATAAAAGTAAACAATTCAATCAATTTTTCTTAGCGAAATCAGAAGCAGAAGGAAAGGCAACAATTGAAAAACTGATTAATCGGACAATACAGGAATTGATATAAAATTAAATGTAAGAAAGAGAACGCAGAATATTAATTCAATTTTAAAACTGGTCGTTTGACTGGTCGCGGTACGTTTATTGTTAATCGTTTGTTTGTTTCTTTATTGTTTAACTTTAGGTTGAATGATCTTTGCACTTTATTATGTTATAACGTTTATGTTAGTAGAGAGGAGAAACATGAAATTTCTATCCTGAAGAGCTTCAGTAGTTAATGTCCGTTTATTTTATTTAATATTTAATAATCCTTACAAATTAAAATTGTATGCGAATTTCATTTATTTCATATCATACAATTTTATTTTATTTCTGTTACTATTTCTTACTTAAAATTGTATTTTATTATTATTGTTACTATTTCTGTAGCAAGGCAGTTTAATTCTTAAAAAGTTCAACATTGCTGATCATTTTTGTTATTTTTATAACGTGTGTCTATGCAAACAAGTTTCGTATCCATGACTTATGAGGCTGCAGACCCGACCAGCTATCTCTTCGAATCAATCTCGTTCCCATTGGAAGCAACAACAGTGGGTAGTTCGAATTCTTCACGAAACGATCCCTCATTTTTTATGATTTTCCGGACGACCCTACTCCCGGATAATCGCGATACCTTGTCGGGGACTCGATTTTTCACAGGGTTCTACGTGTTTTTCGTTTCCCGCTACACTCGCTCTTCTTTTTGACGCATCTATCGAATTCTGAAGGCAGCTCCTATTTTTCCAGCGTTATTGTATCCACGTTCCACGCATTTGTAATCGGGGCTTTCACCTTGTCATGTGTCAACGAGATAAAATCGGGGCTACATCCATTCCTGAAAGTATAATCATTCAGAAAGTCTGCGTCGGCATTTACCAAAATATTCTATACACCAATAGCATCGCATTTCTCTGAATCACATAACCTTCAGTCTCCAATAAAAAGCCTATGTATTCTTTAATATAATAGCCCAACCCTTCATTTTTTTCTGGAACTAAAATTTTATATTAAAACTCTCAATAACCACAACGTTCCAAAATTTTGTTGACAACTTTCCTCTAAAATTCTCTCTACCAATCTATCATCACAATTGTTTAACCCTTTACACTCGAGAGGTGACTCTAAGTCACAGTTTTACTCTCACCGATAAATAAAAATATATAATACTAAACTTTGTATGTATCACTGTATGAAATGTTAAAACGAAATACTTTCATTCCTTGATTTATGTGTGAATCATCGTTAGGTTTCAAAAAACATCGTTTGTATGTTATCAGAAAGTGTTAAACGCTCGTAATGAAAAACTTTCACATGCAAAGTGTTAATTTGCTTAACACTAAACATGGTACTGCAAATATACTCATTCCTACCGCAATCAATTATACATAACTACGTAGTTACAAAATAAAAGTAAACAAATTACAATACCAATTTTTCTTAGTGGAAGCAGAAACGGAGAGAAAGACCGAAATTAAAAAATTAATTATTCGGACAATATAGAAATCGGCATAAAGTGAAATGAACAAATGAGAATATGACAAATTTTAAATAAAATGTTTAAACCAACTATTTAATTAATCGTAGTACATTTCGTGTCGGTCTATTATTTGTGGAATTTAATTTCCGAAATTTCTGGTAATGCTCCCAATGTAATCAAATAATGAAGAGTATGCTCGTTTAACGCAAGCCAAGTGCACTTATAATATATTCTAACGAAAAGTTAAAGCAAAACGAAGAGGAATTGCATGTTTCTCTGAAAAAATAAATAATTGATCATTGAAATAATTAGTATCGTTTTGATTTTAAGATGACGTGCATACTCGTTGAACACAGTTAACTGGTTAGACTTCCACCAACCCCTAAGCCTGCCACATCATTTCCAACTCCCCTCACAAAATTAGCTCGTGGAACTCTATATTCCCATAAACATCACCGATCGCATGAATGATTCCCATTGAACACCTTCCGCCAGTTCAACAACGTTCTACAGTCCTCGACTTCTCGATGCGACCTCCCAGCGGGTCTCCCTGGCGCAACTTCCGCGGTCCTTAACGACAGACGTAAACAGAGACGCATGTCACTCAAAACGGCGCGCCATGACGCGTTTGTTCACGTCCTTCCGACATCGCCCCTAACTTTTCCGCCCTCCGTCGCGCGTTTTTCTGCCCAACGAGACGTTCCGACGAGAGAAATTCACGACCGGAAGCCTCTTTGTATTCGTCACGGCAACGCGGGACGTCTTGATCATGGGTGTCCTGTCTTTTGGCTCGTCTATGCCACATTGAGAGAAGAAAGAATTGTCTCGAGTACTATATAACAAATGTTTGCAGAAATTTTCTTAATCGTTTGCTTTTGTTAATCGAATTTGCGATGATTACACATGGGACTGCAGTCGAATGACTTAGTTATATAATATATAATAGAGCCTTGAGTAATTGAGTCGCATTTATTTTCTTTAACTTCCATTTGAGAAGTTCTTCGCGAGACTCGACGTATGGCAAGTGGTTAAGAATTTGAATTATTGAATTCTCGGATATCTAAGAGTCTAATAGTTCATGAAAATAGCGGTCGTGGTGGGTATAGAGCTTAGAAATCAATGTACAAGTTTGGTTTCATCGACTTAATGGTTGGTTGTTTGTTTAGTCTATAATTTACAATAATTACATGTAACCGTATTGGCAAATATCAAATTATTATCGAAAATGAGATGAGAGAAGATGAAGACTGGTCCCTTAAATTCGCATTCCTAGACCTAGCTAACAAATAGTAGTGGAACCGTACAAGTTAACAATAACTGCAATATTAACCAAAAATTTAAGTAATAAAAGCACTCTTCAAATATGTAAAATGAGGAACGTCAAATATGTAAAAATAAACGTGCCTATTTCGCACGTTATTATAAGGCAAGGGGTTAAAACCGTATAATCTTGTTAGGCTACCATATTACTGATCACGGGCCACGTGTCGAACATAGCTGTTCTTGATCGTGATTCAGCTGGTGACGACTGATTGCGGGAGAAAGTGGCGATTCGTGATCATTCGTGGGAACAGCCGGAGAATTGATTTTTCGCCGGCCGACTCCTCCTTTTTCTCTGGTTCTCGCTCGATCGAACACGCCGGGACAAGGCATTTCGGACGGATTTGAGGTATTGTCGCAGGACAATGGGATCCCGGGCACGTCGTTAGTTGCCGGCAGATTGATTGAGAGGAGTTTGAGGATTTATTAGATGGTAATTTGAAGGACGATTCATTCTTCGCGACCCCGGCGAGGGGAGCCGACCGGGGTTGTTTTGGGGTTAGAGGTCGAAGATACGGGTGGATGTCGGTGAAGAAAAATGCGAGCCGTATGATGGATGCTGGTTGGAGTTGTGGTTGGGTTATGTGGATGAAAATGTGGGCATACATTAAGAATAAATGTTATTTTTCTATTCACTTAGGAAGGATAATAGATGTGTATAAATTCCCAATCAAATGTTAAATGTTAGATTTTATTTCTTGTACAGTCTTATAATTGAAACGTGGTAATAATAAAAATTACTATATCATTAGTATTTTTTTATATTATTGTCACTACTACATTGAGGCTATGAAGTACAAGCAGTTAGTAAAATTCTCTTCGCAAGTATTTAATATTTTATCTTAGGCTTGGAGAATTATTCACGTCAAAAATTAGTATGTAAAAATATTCCTTCTGCCACGACTTCTTCGTAAAGTAAACGGGTAGGGTTCTGAAGGGTTGCTTTGATTCTATTACTTTTATTATATACACACCTGTACTGCAGGCAGGATTTATCAGTACAGTCTTCTGGCAAAATTGACTTTAAAAAATGAGGGTCATTTGTCTCATGTCGTTTCGATAAGGAAGTACATTAATATCTTTAAGAGTGATGTTAAAGCGGGAGTCAGAAAATTGATCGATAATCCTGCAGGAGCTGTAAAAATCTTCAGTGCGTTTTTTTATTAAAAGTTTTCGCTGCGAGGAAAGTTAAGTCCAGGTTAAATACACTATTTTTAATTAAATTTGCAACATGTTGTTAACTTAAATGTATTTTTTTAGTTAGCTAATGCATACATATCGCGAATGTATGGAAGTGTTGAATATTTATTTACCAAAATAAACACGACACAGTTTGAAAACTAAGTGTATATTTATTAGTATGTATTACGGTGATTTAAAAAAACTGAAAACGGAACACTGTTTGATGGTTGAGCGTTTGCGCGAACTGCCGAACGACACGGAGAGAAAAAATAGACGCTCAGGGTGTACAATAAAAATGGCTGTCCTTCTCAGAAAAAACAACTGACTCCTGTGAGGGAGAGGATGCCTTCTAGCCATTAAAAATATATTTCATGCTCACTCTCAACAGAAAGTAAACGCGCTTTGAAGGAACAACCCCCGTAATTAGAAGTAACGTAATATTTATTCCGCAACGGTAATTTTCCACGAATTATTTGACGAACCTTTTCACTCCGTGTCGCCATTATTTGCGTATATTAACGCTGCAACAAATTGCGCAGCGGCAGCATTTTCTCATTAAATAATTACCGTTCATTAAACTAATTTAAGGGATGAAGACAGAGAAGCCGAGCGACCGTAAAATATAATCGGAACAAATGAAAAAATTACGTAACGGAGCAATTAAAAAAATTATGTAAGAGAATGGGAGAACAATACAAACAAAGACGAGAACGTTCTACGATAAAAGCAAATTTACTTCGTTGGCGATGCAATAATAAGGATAATTAAATAAATCAGTCGGCCTCGGTTCCAGACTTTCGTACTCCCTTCATAATATTCCAATATTATTAATTCATTACGAAACATTAATTTCAAAGTGAATGTATTTATTTATTAACGTTTGATAAATGCTCCTCGCAAACCCTTTTGAAGTAACAAAACGTTCAAAACAAAAAGTTAATTTTTGAAACCGAGGGAGATACATCATTAGAAGAAAATTCATTGATAAGCTAACACATATTATTATATTATTATTTTTATGATAAAATATTGTGTAATAAAATTATTTATTTCCTCGATGATCGAGAAATAAAATCAGTTGTATGGACCGCTCTTCTTCGACTAATATGCATAATGTGTTGAACCCTTTCACTAGCGCGATGGCAGCGTGAAATCGGCCGGTGTCGTGCGCAGTCACGCCCATCGCGTTCCACCCATCAAAATTGTCTCTATCAATGCGAAATGTAAATTCACTGCAAATGACAGATGCCTTGATAGTCAGTCAATGATAATTATATCTATCACGGGCCCGTCGGCCGCAATTTCACTTGCCCTGCAATCCATTAAAATTATCCGGCGTCGCAATCAAGCGTCAGTCCCGCGCGGTGCGAAGGTGCGCGTTTCTTTGCCGGCAATTGATCACACGTGAAATGGACGCAATTAAAGCGGTGCCGCGCGCGTGCAACACTAAAAGCTTGGCTTTGTTATCTGAGAACGGGCAAAGTGAATCCCTCGAAATTAACTTGTGATTTAGATGATATATTTCCGTCCCACTGATAAGTCGCAATAATTTCTCGCCTTGTATCAGTTAAAAATGAATTGCCCGTCCACGGAGTTGTTTCAATTTACATCTTCCGAGTGCTGCGATTTCTTTTTTAAACGCGATATGCTTATTGATAAAATATAATTATTCTTTATTTAAGAAAAGAGATTTAAAAAGAAAAGTAATTGTTTATTAACGTATAAGAAGGTTCGAGAGAATATTTTTGTAGTTTGATACGATATCAATATATTTCCATTATTATTGTTGTTGTGAATTAACGGACGGGGTATCCGTTAGCTTCCAATATAATGCATCGCAGTGAAAATGAAGGCTTGGCAATGCTAAATTATTTTTATTTATATGTATAGTGATATGTTACATTTGAAATATCAAAAAGTAACTATAATGTTCGGAAATTTCATACGGTCCAGTGATCGACGTTGTGTTAATTATAAACATATTAATAACTTGAGTAACTGCGTGCACAGGATAAAAGTAATTTTTTGAAAGAAAATATTACAGATCTCCCTGCCACTTCCATTCTCGCCCCGACTGATGATATTAATCTCGCGGAAAATCTTATCTAACTTTTTAATGGTATATCGATGTTAGGTACAGCAAAAACTTTGAAATTAAAACGAAGATTTTCCTCGCTCTTGTAATTTAGGAAAAGTTCCGGTGCACCGCGTCTTAGAGTAGCCGCGCCGTGATCTCGGTTCCGTCCGTTGATAACAAAAGTGCCTTAAACAAAAATTACGGCGCCGGCGAGGAACCCAATGACGATTCACTCCAAATTTCGTTCTCCATTCAAAATTCTCCTGCAGCGTTCTTCATTATTCTCATCTAAATAATCAATGAACACACAACAATCAACTTAAGAAAGAAAATAGTTCAATCACTGATTTTCAAATTTCGAACAATATCCAACTATCTCCACATTTTTCCCTTCCATTTTCAACGGAATAACATTTTCTTCCATACATATTTTGTTTTAAACGTGTATACACATTCTATAAAACATACGCAAAGAAACTACAAAACTCGCAAAATCAACGCACTGCATTGTAATATAAATTAATTACGAACAGAATTGCTGGCGCAAGCACTCTTTCGAAACCTAGTAAATATTAACTCAGCGAATATCGGGAGCAAATGGGCAACAGGCTCCATCGATGCTCGATTGTGTGCCGATGAATAATTGAAAGCATTCGTCGGGGATCACCGCGGATGCAAACAATTTCGCGAGCATCTGAAAGCCGACCCCTTTTTTCCCCGAGCCGATCTTAATCTGCATTCGGTCTTCTCAGGCTGTTTCGACGCCATTCGAACAGCTAAAAATATTCAGCCGCTTCTTCCCATTTACACGAACACGCTGTTGGGCCGGCGACGCGCTATCGGCCGCATCGTAATCGAGCTGTAAACAAGCAACGGCGACATTTAAATCGGAACCACCTGGGGGTTGAAGTGGTTTCGGCCACTTTGTACACTCCGCCCCACTCGACGAACCGTGATAGTTGAATAATGAGCCGCGCCTACGCCGCCACCACTCGAGCCCGCCCGGTAGTCTTAGGGTTATTAGACCCACTCCAGGCTAGACCAAACGAAGACTAAACGTACGAGCACTTCTAGGGGTTGCCTGAATAGAGCAGGTCTATTGAAACACTTCTAGGGGAGCGGATCCTTTTCTTAATTGTTCAGGGGTGAACCTCTTGTTCGCGTTTTGTTTGATGACGTCTTGGAATGAGGGTCATGAGAATATTGTGGTTACAGGACAGTGTCATTGTTGTTCATTATTCATGCAAATATTTTTTCTTAAAAATTTTCTGTCCGTTTCATTGAATATACACCTGACCCTCGATTTGCGCGGACTTTTTTCAAACGAGAGAAATTGGAACACTATTATATTATATATAAAATATACTTTTGTTTTCTAAAATGTCATTTTTATTAGTTGTTTTGTTAAGCTATGTAAAATAAATATGTATTTCTAAAACTTATATCCGCTTTTCTCTTCAATTTTGACTTAACTTTATATTATTGTAATCAGTAAAACTTTTTTTAATTGTTCAAGGATGAGCGTCTTGTTCACGTTTTATTTCATGACTTCTTGGAACCGTTTCTGTAAACCAAATTTTCATTAATTTCTACATATTGTTTGGTATGAATTAGGAAGTCATTTTTTCAGTTTTCATGTGACAGACATGTCAATATAGTAATTATAGTAATTTCATTAATTTTCGTGTAATAAAGTTTCTTCCTAGGTTCCAAATATCCATCTTAATTACAAATATTTTCGTTTCAAGTAAATCTAGTTGTAGAATAGTTAATAATAGTGGAAATATTACAGTTACAAAAATTGTTCCACAGAAAAGAGGGTCATTAACTAATTTAAAAAATTTACCCAACGCAGTACCCAAATTCATGGAATGTGCAGTAAAACAAATTCAATATTAAACTCGTTACGACGCGGACGGTATTCAGATGTAACACTTCTCTTTACATAATGCCGCGAAATGATCATCAAAGGGTATACAATCGACCTACTCCCGAAATATCCATTAAATCCGTCAAGCGGTCGCTCATTAATGTCGAAAACGTAGTGTGGAGCGCGAAGAAGATGAAAAGCTCGAAATTGCCTTCGGTTGATCGTAATGAGTCACTTTGAAAGTAAAATCGGTATTCCATGGAATATCATGTGGAACGCTTTTGATACGGTTGATATGCATAATCCCGCCGCGGACCGTTCGACCGTGTGCACAAAGCCTGGCGAATCGTTGCGAACTCCGTGATGCACCAGCTCGCTCGAATAGACCGAATTTCGATTCACCAGAATTAGCTACCGTTAATTACTTCACGTCGATACACGCATCTTAGCGAAGTCGCAGTTGATCGGTTAAAGGGTGAACGCGCGCTATGTCGTGTTAAACAGTGAACAGCGTAAATGGAAACACGTTGAAAAGAACACAGGAGAAGTGTTTAACGCCAGGCTTGCTGGCAATCCGAGTCACGAGACGCGATTGTCGGCTAAATTCCCAGGAATTTACACTCCCCGTCCGTAATTGCGAGCCTCTGCTTCATTTCACGGCAGATCCGCGCTACGTACGTTAATTATGCGTGTCGGGTGCTCGTGCGATTCCGTATCACGGATAATTTCGCGATAAGTCGGGTACTGTTAATTAAAACAGGTGGTCGCGCGATCGGCCTCGAGGGTAATACAAATATGAGCAAACATTTCAATTGAATCTTTGTAGTGAGCTTATATTTGTCGCTTTTTATACAGTCACTCACGAAAGTATTTTAACACTTACCATGAAATATTTTATTAACTATAATAAGTATACTATACAACTTCTACCAAAATATTACAAACATTGTAATTTGGTATGACTCTCTAGATTATATAGGTAAAGTTTGAAGAAAATCGAAAGATATATACAATAGTTATAAATTATTTCTTATAAACATAAAGGTTGCTGAAGCCACAAAAGCATTTTAACCGGCAAAAATGAGTTCCAAGAATCGATAAAAACACAGTTTTCCGGGCACTGAATGTAAACATTGAAACGTTAGTTTCATCGATTTTAGGCGTAGAAGTACACAGAGGCAAGAGGAATTAACCGTACGCTCCACTTCAGCACGCGGTTCGTCAGTAACAAAGACGTGCCGAAACTGAGCCGCCATAACTATCGGGTCGAGCGTCGCGAGTGGACGTCTCCCTATGCTCCTGATGCTCTTTTAAGCCTCAGGCCGATGAAACGAACGTGAGAAGCGAATAATATGTAACTGTAATTGCTTGTCTTAAGGGCCTAAGGTGCGCCCATACACGTTGAAACTTGCGGCAATGCAGGGATCGCTACATGTGATGGGTTTGTCTTCCAAGTTTTTATTATACACGTTACACTTGAACAATAAGTAAGGAAAGCTTAAAAAAATCGTAATTTGTTGCGATGCTTCCATCAACAAGTACATTTCCTCCACTTGGGGAATGTTTGCCTGTGGTTTTGCTCAAAGCTCTGTGCCTGTCTGTGGGCAAACGAGGTTGTCCTTGCCCGCGAAAAGGCCTGTTTGACAGGTTTGATATAAACGTACATAGAGTTAAAGCGGTCTAGAATGTATAGAAAGGAGGAAGAAGTCTCGAAAAGATTGGGATAATGGTAGACTCGTACCTTAGATGCGGAGACGAGTGTAGGAAATTTACAGGCCGTATATACATATACAAATATTTAGGTGCCAGACTGAGCAGTAACGAGGAAAGTTGTTAGGTTCGGTAGCCCTCTATTAACGGAATAGGAAAGGCGCCGTCACAGAGCCATAGTTTTAATATTAATCATATTGAAAATTATCTAGAATTTATACTGAGATCTTTTGACTTTCGATTAACCCAGAAGATTCATCTCTCCCATCAACCGTCTGCAAAAGTCGTGTCGGTAACAACGAATTCAAGTATCCAACGCCGAAAGTTACAAGCGACTAATTTAATTATCTAAACAACGAAAGATCAGCGCATTATTTTCTGCTTCTCCAACAAGTAGTAGAAAAGGTTTTCAACGTTTCAAAAAATCTTCGCCCACGAATAGTAATTTTCCAAGGAAAATTAATTAACACAGCGAATAAACACGCTTTCCCCAGAATTTGGGCGAACTATTTCCAAGCGAGGGAGCAAATATTATCCCTTAAATTCAATGAAGACGTCAGAGTCATACCGTTTCCTCCCGCCCGGTGTTCTCCGCCAGGCTATTTTCCTCCGTGCCTCCTCTTTTTCTTCGTCGTTCCTCTCGCTTCGCGCCATTCCACGGTCCCCGTTCAGTCACTCGCTTACTGACTCCCTTACACAGCCTCCGGTTCATTCACTCACTTACTCAATCCCTCATTCAAGCCGGCTATTTAGACGGGCCGGACCAGGTCTCTGGCGCAACATGCAAAGCAGATTAGTTTGGGATGCAAGATACCTGCGTACAGGTGCAGAAACAGAGGCCTGCAATTAGTTCCACAGGCCGACGTTTCCCATCAAGCTCGGCCGCGGACGGCCTGCGTAATTAGAAAAGTTTATTCGTCATAACTTAATTGATATTCCTGTTACATGCTCCTCCACGGCCTCGCTCGTTCGCCCGCCCGGCCTTCTTAGATTGCATCTCGACCTCGCCTCCGGAAACGACCCGCTAATTTCTTTCTCGGTACATGCGGTGTTCGTGGTCTTTCATTGCCACAAGGAAATAATGGCGGTTTTTTGCGGACTACTCGGTGATATATTTTGAACGGTGGATTAGTTATTTTTGTTGCTAGCAGCGCAGTCTGCTTTGGAAATCAAATGACTTGGGTTGCAGGGTTTGGAGCAGCGTTTTGTTGTAAGGGTATGGTTCCTTATTAAATATGTATGAATATAGAAGTGAATTTAGGTTTAGAAACATGTGATTATCTTCTTAAAATATGTAACTCTAAATTTGTATTATTTAAGCTATCTTCTGTGTAGATGTAAAGTTAGTGAAGCAAATGAGACAGAAATATTTCCAAATAAATATTTCCAAATAAATAATATTTTACTCACTTATCAGAGGACTACGACTTTTTACGCAAATTCAAAGTTTGAATAACAGCATTATAAAATAGCTTTTCCCAGTAAACGATAGAAAGTACGGTATCTTAAATATTGTATATACTTTTCGGTACTGTGTGCATTCCCTAGAATTTTGCATATCCAAATTTCCCATAAAGAAATATCGTATAAATCCGCAGTTCGTTTATCACTGTCCAAATGCTACAGACAAAAGGACCGCATATAAATACTTATCAAAGATCAACTGTCGTGATTTAATGCTATCCGACCGGAAACAAAAGCCACTCCTTCCCGGCATGTGTACAGTTTACGGGATCCCGTAGCGCATTTAATCGTGTTCTTGTTGCACTCGGTTGTTATTAAGCATTCTTACTGAGAAATTCTAATTAGCTTCTATAGAAATTGCCGCAGTATTTGTGGAGTCCTCGAATGGACCGTGCAACAATATTTTACAGCGAATTTGCCGCAGCGTGAATTACAATCAAGTATCCGCGGTAAGTGTATTTGTCTCGGTGGCACTCGAGACTCCGCTGGAATCGAAACGAGGAACGGTTTCGTGGATTTTTAATTGCGCGCTACTACTCCACCGGCAAATAAGCAAAATTATACTCGAAACGAGTACACGTTGCGGAACATGAATGGCCGCGCGCGTAATTCCGGATCGGGCTTGCTCAGAAGCGAATCGATATCCGCGGTAACCGAGTGGCAGGCTGGCGGCGAATTCACAATTCAATCGCGCATAATACAGCGCTTCGATAAACATCACCCGAATGATCCATTTAGTTTTTCGTGCGTGGAATAATTAAAATTTTCATCAAACAACCATCTCGCGTGCGTTCCCAATGAAAGGCGACATTCGAATTCCTTCAATGGTAAAAATCGAACGAAGTTAAGTATTATTCATTTGATAAAAGTTCTCCAAAGATTCATAAAGAACTGCATAATGCATTTAAATGTATTTTAAAATCATCTTCTTTCATCATATATATTTTAATTTTCAAAATGAAACACGCCTCTCGTCACATGTCTACCGTAAAATATAAAAATAAATCTTACTCTCCTCGCCGAGCTTGAAATTTCGTTACATTCCATAATTCCTAGTTAGACGAAACATACAAAATTTCCTTACTACATATTTCTGTAGGTAATTAGGAAAAAGTGGTTTGAGTCAACGTTCGAATAGGACGAATTTTTCTCTCGTTTAAACCGCAGCTTACTCGGCTTCGTTAGTCTCTTTATTAGCGCAGCAGCCGACGGGTTCTTTCCACCCCATTTTTTTCGACACATTCAGCTTCGCTACCGCGCATTTCGTTACGCGGCGCGTCGACATTACGCGCTTTTCATAACTTCATTAATGTCAGTTTATTTACTTCTCGCGTTAATTGAAGGGCGCGTTGCGCGGTAACAAAAGAGGGGTTCCGTGTTCGACACAGCGCGTCGATTATTTCTTGGTTTCGCCGAAGAAAAACGGGGGACTGTTTCCACAACGGTTTACCGCCCGCCGAAAGGAACCGTCGCGATTTGACCCGTCCATTTTCTCGTCTTATGCCGACTTTGTCGTTTCGCTTTGGGGATTTCGCCTTTCAAATAGCCTGCCGACAAACGGACAATGAACTTTTCTGTTAAATCCGTTTCCTTCTCCTTCCAGGCAAACGATTTTGTTGCAAAACAGAAACTTTTTGTTGGGAATTTAAATGAAATTCATTCGTCGCGTGGTTCAGACTAAAAATGTTCTGATACAAGGAACGTGCTCTGGGGCCTGCGCGTGAAAACATTTTCGTGATATGGACGAAATTGTGAAATTTGTGAGCGATAGTTCTTGTATTTTTCGTGCCGAATGGAAATGATTGAAATGCGATACGCTTAACGTGTTTAAAAATTTGCAGTTTGTATGTAAGACTATTTGTATGGAATTATTTGTTTATTACTGAAGCAATATTATTTTTAGCAACTAATTCAATGTATAATTTATTGAATTGTTGATTATCATCGAATTGTTTATTTTGTTTCCGTAATTATAATTCTGCAAAATTGAATACGCGTTAATGTAATTTTGGGAATACACCACGCATCATTAAGCTCACCTAAAAGTAAACACTTATCTACTTATGTACACCTGCTAACAAATTTCATTCTGAAATGGATAATCAATTTAAAGGAGACGTAATAAGCAAATACATTGTGTATACAACAATGTATTATTGCTTTTTGTCATAATTTCCAAATATTGGACGGTTATAACGAGGACGATTGTAATATGATGAATCCACGCACCGTGACAAAAATCAAATTTAATTCAGACATTACAATTCCAGTAAAATGATGATTTTTATTTCATTAGTTCAATTATACTTCTATGGATTCAAACGGAACCTATTCGCTACACTTCAATTTATTAAAAATCTTATTAAAGTATATCTATTAAATAAGATCTTTCTTCTTTATTTTCTTCTTTATTTCTTTTGTATTTTATTCTTTGTTTCTTACATAAAATATCTAATAGATATTTTTTCATATTTCTCTTGTTAAATCTGCAATTTTTACTTCACTAGTTCAATCAAATTCCGTGAATCCAAATAAAACTAATTCGTTTCACCTAAATATACCAAACATTTTATGAAAGAGTATCTATTAAATAAGATTTTTCTGCTTTATGTTATTTTATTCTTTATTTCCTAATGGAAATATTTAATAGATATGAATAATGTTAGTCCAATCAAATTCCGTAAATCTAAATGAAATCAATTCGCTCCCCCTTTTATGAACGCGATGACTAATTTCTAAACGTCAAACAAAAAATAATTGATACGCGAAGCGAGTACGTTCGAGCGTGAAATAAACGTAAATCAGAGATCCTCACAAGCATTTTACGAGTATAAGTCAATACACGGTGAAGAAGGTCAATGATCTATCAAGATACAATCGTGAAACGATTAACGACAAAATTGAGCGCTCGTTCGTTCGCGATCTTGGTGGAATCGCGCGGGCGTGTTGCGTATATAAACGATCGTGCGCGTTTGCCAGTGACACGTTGTCATCGGGAATCGCGTGAAATTTATTAAATTGCTTTCGGATCGTACGTCACGTCGACGCACGCGCGCGTCGCGGGAACGAGAAGTGTATTCGCGCGTCATATAATTCAGCCGACTGCCGGACGACTTTTATGCACCCTCTCTATCCTCGTCGTCCTTTTCGAGCCGATTTATTCCTTCCCGACACCGCTACCAGCGTTCACGAATCGTTTTCAATGAGCCTGCACGCTCGTCACGCTTCTACAGCGCAGCATCGTTTATTCGTCGTTGGCTTTTGTGATAAGATCGCATCTTTTTTATCGATATATTGTTCACCTCTGTTATATTGTATCTTCATACGTTCAATTCCTCAGAGACAAAGGCTCAGGAACTTTATAATTAGAACTCGTTAAATGTAATTTTTCTGATTTCTATCTTGCAGTTCGTATTTTATGGTAAGAAACTTTGAAAGAACAGTATATTTCTTTTGTTATTATATTATTATAAACATAAATATTAGGAATTTTATACATATAAATATTGGGAATATTATAAACATAAATATTATAAATATACGTTTATAATACTTCGATTGTCGTAAATGTAAGCAAATTACTAATTCGTTAGTGGTTACCCTTAAACCGTTTTCATCGTCGTTCTTTTTTATTTAGATGAATACGAGACGAGAATTTGTTTAAAATATCAACGTTTAATACCCTGTCCCCTTTGTAAATATCTACTATATACCATCGCGTAATGCGATCTCATTAGCCAAACGTTTAAACATGTCACGCAATAAATAACGCATCAATCCGACAGTATCATGTGTATCAAATTCCACAGATCACTTCAATTAATTCCTCCGACCAATTATCTTCATTAAATCTACACAGAACAATATTTGGCCCTTCTGTAGCTCGACAATTATCGCATCGAGTAACCATTCGCTAACAACAACGCATTCCATTCCGATTAAGGTATCCAAATCGGGATTCAACGGTTATGATAGTTCATGGTGTCGCAAAGTCTGCCTCGTGCCAGTACGCTGCACCACAACCCCAAACTAGTTTCTCATTAATTCGCAATACTGTTATATATTGTTGAACATTCCGCACGTGCAAGAACCCCATCGATCCCTTCCTTTCTTACGCTAGCCTTCAACAACAACAGACCTCGAATAGCAACGAAGATCCCTGCAAAATCGTTTTGATCCCTGGTTATCTCGAAAATCAAATTTCACGGGTTCCTTCACCGAAAGCTTTTTCGACTCGTCATGGTCCAAATTCCACGGAATGAATTAACCATTCAACGCGCAAGTTTTCAATGCTGTTCACTAGATTCGAGACGAATATTAACTGTTCAATTAACCTTTTGACTACGATGCACGCCGCGGAAAACCGTAAAAATTACGGTGTAATATTTGCATGGCGATTGTTAAAACTGGCCGGTGTGCGTCTTTATATACGTTGACAGTTACGTTACGGTAGGAATAGGTAAACAGAAAATGTTGGTACGTTTAGTGTTAGCACTAGATTTACAGACATTTATTTCACATTTTATACTACTGTTCCTAAAAAATCGCGAAAATTATTGCTTCAAAACCAGAGTATTACATTGCGCATTCACACAGTTGCACAAACCAAAATCAACTTAAATCTAGTGTTAAACATAAACATTAAACATTATTTCCTAACAATTTAAGTCGATTTCGATCGATGCAATCATGTGAATACACATTATAATTCTTCGCTTTTCAAACTCTAATTTCCGCGATTTATATAGACAAATATATAACCTTCTAGGAACGATAGAATAGAAGGTACAATAAATTTTCGCAAATCTAGTGTTAACGCTAAATATACCGACACTTTAACTATTTTTACGAAAGGAATATTAGGTGATTGTCAATTTAGTATGGGACACAATACACGAGGTAACTTTTGAGTAAAAAAGCACTATGTACTTTCGTTTGTTTTTAACGAGAATGGGAAATTGTAGAAGTATTTTTGATTTTGAAACACCGGTCATTTGACCGGGCTTGGTACGGGTATGATACTCATTTCCATTCGATTATTAAGATAACATCGATAAAGTCGGGTACTCGTTACAAAAGATCCTCATTTATGTACGAAGAAAATGAAGCTATTGAATTTAAATAAGTTAACACGTTCGCTGCTATTTGGCTTGATGGCGACCTTAGTTAAAATATTTTATTGAATCCAAGAAATCTGAACAAGGTATTGGAGAAGTGGAACTAAAAAAAGTTATTAAAATCCTAAATATAATGCCACGTTTTGTAACTATATCTGTAGCATGAATTTCATTTTCAAAGTAATAGAACTGTGGCGGTCATAAATAAATAGAATTTAATTTAACTTCCATCTATTCGTAATTACATGGACATTCAAACGAAGTTAAACATTCAAATTTGGTCCTGTGACTGCAAATTTATATTATTATTCTTAAGTGAACTTACTTTTAACCTATATACATACAGATATATCAAGAGCATGATTGTTGCAGGATTATAAACGGCTGCACCAGAAATGACTTAAAAAATTATAAATTTAGAAATTTATGAAGTATTTACAAAACGCATTCCCGATCCCCGTTTCACCTCTTAGGAATGTTGCGTATCGATCCGTGCCACGAATTTATAACGTGGCATTTTCGAAACCAAGCTGTTGCATTATTGCGCAATTCGACGGCGTATAATTTATGGTGCAAACCGGGGCGCCTTGAAAAATTGTGGAAAAGCCCGAATGGCTTCGATTGGACGACGAAATTTGCGGAATAGATTCTGTACGTGTTCGCCGGCCTCGCGTTATTAAGGCTTTCGCAGCTCAGGAACACGGTGTTCCCATTTGGCCGGCTAATTCCATCGAAACAAGAGTTCAGAATGAGATTCGGAAAAGGAACACGTAGCTAATATCCGAGCTCTTGTTATGCGAATCGTCGCTAGAGGATCGCCGGGATTAGAAGCTTGATTATTCGCTTATTGGCAACTACTTGCTAGCAGCGTGGAAGATTTTTCAGAAAACTGAATATTTATTCTGGCATTTAAAAATTAAAGGCTTACTTTGATAGATTTCTAAACTGTCGAATTTTGATTGCGTCGATTTGCACGTGTCAAAGAACGATATTGCGTTTCAGTGAAGATACTATTGGAACAAATTTTTAAACGCGAAGCTTTGCTTGTGAAATGTGTCACATTAGAATATTTAAATTTTAGTTTATTTCGTTACGCAACTGAGTTGGAAAAGTATTTTCGATGTTTATCCATTTTCAAAAGTCCTTTGTATATCATTTAACGTTTGCAACGCGTTTATCATTTAAAACACGTTATATATATTTCCAAGTTATTTGTGCATTATATTAATACGATATTTGAGGGAAGAACGTAGTCAGTTTCAAATATATTTCAACGTTTTCGACTGTTTTCGACGTTAACGCGAAAGTGTTCATAAAACGAGTGTAAGAGCAGATTAAGAGATATTCGAATATTACTTTCCGCACCGGCAACGTCATAGAAAATTAACGGAGAGAAATTCATCGTTACGAACGAAAAACTGGACAGGAATAGGAAACAGGAAAGTAACAATAAGCGTGTTAATGGCGGGTACGAAACGCAATAACGTTGAAGTGGAATGTAAAATAAGGAAAGTTGCCGGACGCAGAAGATATCAGGATAATAACGAAGCTAACGAAGTTACCGGAGTGTCGTTAAGGCGACGATACACTATTAAAATCCCATCACTGACGCTCAGGATATTTTTAAGGAAAATGATAGCCTACTTTTTCGGCGGTTTAGCGTCCTCGTTACGGAGCAAATTCACCAAATTCTCGAGACCACTCTCGCATTCGTTCTCGTTCCTGTAATTGGTGCCATTACCAGACTAATAATCACGCGATAAACACAAGAATTTATTTGTATAAAGAAACTAAAACTTGTAAAAAATCAAATGATTACCTTCCCGTATAACATGTTCTTCGAAATCATTTCTGGATTCCACTCCTTTAATGTCTTCATCGCTCAAGCCTCAATTAAACCCAACGTTCCACATTTTTTTTATAATTCGGATACCTGCTCACTATCATGTCACAATTATCATATAAATTTGCACGTTCTCCAATAATTGAATAATTACAAAATTCGAGTTGTAACTAAATTATAAATTTAATTTCCAAGTGTTCTCTGCAAAGGCTTTAAAATAAAAGATTTGTAAAAGGTATATACTCATTCTGTAATTTACGTTAATAACACATAACATAAAATTACATTGAATGCACGTAACATTAGATTTACGGAACGAGTCAATTTCACTCACATTGAATTTGATAAATATTATTTGTTAACTCTTTGGATCGATTTTGACTGATGCAGTTACGCGAATGTGTATCCTAATTATCTACTCTCAAACCTTTAATTTTCAAAATCTAAATGGACTAATATCAATTTCGCTAAAGATGATAACATACTATGAAGTCGTTTAATATGTAATGTCGGATTTTGTGGAAAAGAGGAAATCTTATTTAATGTCCTAAAAGACGTTTATTCAATCAAAATATACTTTATTCAATTCGATACACTTCTGCCAATGTATTTTTAACAAATATATTCATTTTTTGAATAATTCTGAATGTTTATAATAAATAAATTCTAAATGCATCGTTATAAACTACCGTTTCGGGTTTACCACGGTCATTTCACAAAGAAACATCATCAAAATGAAATTGTGTAACCCATCGGTGCACTGTTCATTGATTCACAATATTGTCCCCAAATGCTTTGTTTATGTTCTCAGCGGTTTTCGCAGCATTATTTTCAAGTTCTAATTCATTTAAGAAAATTACATGAATGTCCCATGTATCTATGTTTTCAAACAACGATACAAGAAATAGTTATTATGTACAATTCGGAAAAACTTTTTTACAAAAAGTTGCTTTGATAATCGACAATGAAACTGTTTCAAGGGTTATATGAAAACAAAGGAATAACAACAACAAGAGTACAAACATTTACGGGTAAGAAAAATCTGACATGTCACATTACATGACCTAATACGGTGATAATGAATCATTATAGAAAATAATATAAAAAACAGTAAAAATGTTGTGTATCTAGTATTCAATTCATTAAGGTATTTAACTACAACACGTTAAATTCCTCTGTTATTTAGGGGAGAATTCGGTTCATGAGTATTTTCAGCTTCAAAGGTCCCAGTTTATCGAATGTTTAATTCCCCCTGCGCGGATCCGTTTCCCGCGGCCGTTTCGCGGAGCCGCGGTTATTTCAGCGATTTAGCATTCATCCGTCGGTAACATTGCGCGCAACCGAATTTTCGCTAAACTTCCGGAACAACGCGTTCTCCCCCGGCATCGTCAAAGATGGAACATGAAAGGTAACGCGGGGGTGGCCGACCTGGGGCATAAGTAATTTTAACCGGAGCGGCGCACCGTTTCGCCGCAAGGACGGCGAAATACTTCCTTCCGTTGTATTTACTTCTATCAGGCATATTTCTGGTACGGGAATTGCATACCTTCCGCCAAAATTGTCTTAAATAGAATTTTACCGGGTTTCCGGGGCGCGTGTTCCGCCTTTGCCCGAAGATCAAAGCGGCGCGCGGCAGCCCCGTGATATTAATAACGTCGAAACGACTTTTGATAATTAGATTCCAGATTTTATGAGTTTATAGCACACGACCACACGAAAACATTTCTTATGATAACGTCGCTTTGACTGTGGAACTTGCGCGAATGGGGACTGAGTTTTTTCTACGCTTAACAATGGAATTAACAGTACCAGTCGAAACATGGTTTTGATCTTCTTATTTCGGAATTGTTGGTATCTTGATAATATTAACAATAGGAGTAAGAAAAGAATTATCAACGTTACCATTTAATCCTTCTTTTATTATAAAGATTTATTTGGTTATATAGTTATACCCGCAATGGCTTTGACAATAGTTTCACTTGAATCCTATAATGAATATGTAAAGAAATCGAGAACAATTCGTTACAATTTTTATAAGGATTACGTATTTATCGTATTAAATGTAGTTCTAGCGTTACAGATGACGCGTTTAACTACATGCATAATAATGGTGGTTTCACAATTTTTTTTCTTTAGGTTAAATTCATTGTAAATGTTGAAATATTGTCGAGACTAGGCTATCGTTTACTAATTTCAAAGGAAATCGTTATCACACGAGTAATTGCTTCAAGATGATTTAGAAAGGTTCGTTTACCAAGAAAATAACAAGCATGAAAATCTGTAAGTTTCTATTATATATTAATTAAATCGAAGTCATTCGTTTGTTCTTACATTTATTCAAATACGTCCGTCTTCGATGTTACCTAAGTGTGCATCTGTAAGGAACAAGAAAAATCCCAAGGGACTGAGAACGACAGGGGAGGAACATTCTTAAATCGAAATGATCGAGAACGGTCATCGACAACGTTGCGGGACGGGCGCAATAACAAGGCTGGCGATTTGTCCGCGTCGCGGACATAAAGGCGCGGTACGGAAACGATGCAGCCCGCGCGAATTATTTCAAGGAGCAAACTTCTCGAGACACCGGGGCAAGAAAAATCCCGTTTTGCTGTTTCCCCGCGAAGAAGATCCCCTTTCCTCTCCGGCAAGCTGGAAGAGACGTAAGCCCGGCATAAAGAAGCTACCCGCCGCTTACATGGTTCTTAATACGTGTGTCTACAGGGTGTTCGAAAAAAATTGCAATATTATATGGTATGTACATAGGATACTAGAATTTAGAACCTAGAAAATTCTAGGTGACTGTCGAATGATTGATACTTTATATTAATAGTTGTTAATATTTATTTTAAAATTAATAATTAATGTAATAAACTTTTTATCAGTTTTTAAGAATTGCATGATATAGAAAATATTACACTGTGTACTTATTTATAAGTACTAAAGTGAGAGATATTTTTTATCCTACCTTGAAGTATGAAGACAATTCGAAACAAACTGTTTCATAAATAAAACAATGTTACTTACAGAATATGTTTTTATTCCCTCTTAAAGGAAGCTTCAAGATCTTATCTCGATGATTAGCAATTTACCTTAAAATTCTGTGCTTCGAAGGATTAATACATAAAACTGTCTATATCTCGTAAATAGTTGGGCATTTCAACCAATGTTCTTTGAGGTTTTTATACACGGTGTAGCGTGTTCTATGTATCATACTATGTTGTATGATATCACTATATGTTCTATGTTGCAACGAATATTGCAACGTTCTTTTAACACCCTTTATAAACGCGACGCTTGGCGTTGGCGCGCGTAGACAGAACCGAGGTGTGTTTTCTTCCAACCGGCCGGCGAAAAACCGGGTTGAGTGAGCTCGAGGAAGAGGCTGGCGTCGCGTCGCGGCGCGGCTGAAATCGGCCCGGGAAAATGGAAAAACTTGAGAGGGATGGGCGGGGACCGACGGAAACACGAAAAATATAAAGGAGCGGAAGACGGAGAAATCGTAGGAGTTTGGGGATGCGAATCGGGGACAGGAAGAGAGCGGGAAAGATTGAACAAAGGGATAGAAAAATGCGAAAGCCGAGGGGATGAGGAGTTAAAGGGTGCCGGGGGGTGACTGGTGAAATTGAGAGTAAGATGTGAAAGATTTGAAACGTACAAATGTGAGGGAAGTCAAAGTGAAATAGATGAATCTGAAGTTGAGGAAGTGGGTGGCTAGAACGTGGATGAAATGGAGTGAAAAATTTGAATGTTTTCTGTCACGTGGATTGTTAGTGAAGCAAAAATTTGAATGGGGATATAGGAGGATAGATGTCGAGGTGGATGATTTTTGTTACAAGAAATAGAATTGAAAGTAAATACTGCAATGTAATTTTTTTTTCTAAAAGTAAGCATTATATTTGGCAAGCGATTTGTTTAATGCTGAATATCAATGTAATGTGATACTTCTATATTATTTTCTATAAATAATATGCATTTACTTTGTAAGTATTAGTAATCTTTTTACTTGTTAAATACGTATTTTGCAATAAATGAGATTATTTTTTCTGGTTTAATAAAGATCCGACGAAAAAGATTTACTTGATAACATAACGATTCAGTAATAGAACCAATTTTCTTTTTTAATAGATAGTTTTTATTCACACATTTCCCATCAAACAAGCAAACATTAAATATTCTCGTACTAAATAGCTCGGGTTACGTACAATTAAGACGCGGGAGCATTTAATTCCAACAGGTTTAATTGCAGCCGGTGAAAACGAAAGGATAGGTTGGATTAGACAAAGTAAAGAGACGGAAGAACTAAAAGCGTAAAAGTGCAGATGGGTAGAAGTACTGGCGATGTGGCGGAGACAGGAAAAAGCGGATGATAGTTGTAAACGGATAGTTGGCAGCCTGTGGGCAAAACAAAAAGAAAGAAGTCAGTACTAGACGTGGTAGAAGGCAAAGCCGTTGCAGTTACAAAAAAGAGGAAGTACACGGTAGCCGTCATAAAGAGGGCCCAAAGGGTTATAGAAACTGAAAGGAACGGAAAGCAGGGAGGGTTCATAGAAAGCCAAAAAGGAAGGTTACATCGGAAGCGATAACCGCTACGCTAAATATGTTATGTAGGGCAACGTTAAAGCATATCGGGCTATGGCGATTTTATGTGGATAATATATCTTAATAACCGTCGATTGTTGCATTATTGAGAAGAATTTATTACCTGCATTCATTTGCAGATTAATTTTTACCGGATTAAAAGAAATTAATTCGTGTTCCAATATTACGAATTAATTTTACAATTGACGTTTATCAGTCACTAGTATTTACACATTCATCTCTTGCTTTATTATGATGGAGAATATACAGACGTATTGATATAAATAATATTGTTGTATGGTCTTTGAAATTGATGTCACATATATCTCACGAAGAAATATCTTCGTATTATTATCGTAATTTATAATATAACAAATCTATATAGAACTCTAGCAACCAATTTGAAAAGTATTTTTACAAACTTATTAATATACTATTTTCCTTTTCATTGCTATGTACATAGCAATGACATACCTTCAATAACTTAATAAAATAGACAGAAAACCCACTAGTCTTAAACATTAGAAATACAGGATTGCTGAACAAAGTATTTGTTATTTATAAGCAACATTTACTTATTATTTATAAACAGGGATCAATAAACTACCTTACTAAAAGTCCCATCAAAATAGTCACTGCTACACTTAAAGACCAGAAATATAGTCACACAGATGCAGACTGACACCTAACGAAAAATGAACAGCAAGAGGCAGAGCTTCCGGCGAGGTTCGGTCTAACGGAGGAACCACTGCGGAGGTCAGCGGACAGGGGTGAGGGGTTGGCCGCGCGGCAAAGAGGAAAATAAATTGCGACCAACATCTGGTGATAACTGGAAAAGTTATCACACGTGCCGGCTCCACTCCAGGCGCCACGTATCCACCGAATTCCTCAGTTCCCGGAAGTTTTCTGCCGACCGTCCGGTTGACACTGGTTAAGGGGTGGAGGTTGGGTGGGCGGCGGTGTGGGATGTGGGTCGAGTGCCGGACAAATCTTCGCGGGACGAGAATAGTTCGATTCCGGAAGAAAAACTGCCAGCACCAAGAGACCCGGACTTGATTCCACCAGAAAGAGGATTCACTACACTGGAATCTGCTTCGGGATACACGCGGTTCAGCTGGAACTGCGGTTTCCGGGAACGGATTGGCGATTAAAAAATCCATTTGAATCTGTCCTCCTTCGACGCGTGTTTCGTTGTTCAATCTTTTCTGTTTCATTTGTTCCCCTTCTACATTTTGCAGAAACTAATGTATGTGGAAAAAGAATTGTCTGTGAGGCGATAAAAATTATTAGTTCAGTATGCTCGCGATTAGCACCTGAAAAATCAGGACTGCGATCGGGTACTAAACGTGCAGTGGTGTTGATTCGAAGTCGAGATAAAATCCGAGCCGAGCTCCTGTTGGTCCTCTGTAGAGTACAACGTAAATGAAAAAGCGAAATGGTCGATCTGCGGAACAATTAAAAGAAACAGATCAATGAGGGGATATTAATGCACTAATGAACTCTTTTATTTCTCATTTTTGCTAATTGAAAGTTTTAGTAATTGAATGGTAAGGTTTTTCTGATTAAAACGAGATCAAACTGGATATATTTTGGAACATATTTACTTTTCGAGTAAATTACAATAATTTATTTTCTTCTAGTAAATTGGGACCTAAAGTATAAGTATATGTTATGTTTGGTCTTGTTTTAATCAGAAGAATTTCACAAATGCGTTGGTAAAAGTTTCATTCGCCAAAAATCCCTTACATAAAAATGTTATAATTGCATTAGTCTTGTCTCACTGATATCTATCCTACTGAATAGCGTATCATGTTACAACTGCTCGACGCTCAAACTTCTCGGCTTGCCGAAGGGACTCGCCCCTCAGGGGTGGGGATGACTACCGGGTATGAAAATACTTGTTAATTCTGGAAAAAGAGGATGGACAAAAAATTTGGTACAATTATCTTAAAGCTCTCCTTGAATTATGTTATTTTAGCTAACAAAATGTCCAATCGAACCGCCAGCAGCAAAATAATCTAAACTGATCTTGGTGATCCATCGTGTATATAACATCAGACTCCATATAACGCTTTTTTTCAATAACTTTGTTTCTTAATTTATGTATGTTTTCTTACTAAATAGTTTTGGAGAATGTTGTTTATGTCTCATTGAAAAATGTTGAGTATTTCTAGTGAAAATCTTTTGAGTGCGAAGGGAAATTTCCGGAAACATAACCAATGTTTGTACTACGAGAAATTTTAACTGTAATCTTTTATTTTCGAATTTCAGAGTAGGTACTGTTTCTGGAAAATATTCGCGTATGCGGTGTAATAATTTGAAATTGACGAATAATGAACATAGTCATAACAATGTCATTGTTTGATTATTTACAACAAATAAACATATTTAATAACACATGGACGCTCAAATTATTTCGAGAATTCCATAACAAACGCCACGCGAAATTACGGGAAAATTTAAATATTGAGTTCATAACAGGCTCTGATTATTTAAAACAATTCCAAATGGTTTTCGGCGAAAATCGGATGGAATTTACTGTAAAGGAATGTTTACTTTGTTTTTCACGTTAATGGTAGCGGTATACAGGGAAATGATTTATGAATTCGGTTCTATAGAGGGATGTTTCTTCATTGTAAGGGGATGCGTTTGGTGAGCAGGTTGGTGCCTCGCAGATGAATGAAAGTTGGTGGAAAGTTTGAAGCATCGCTGGTAATGGATAAGCGATGGAGTAATGAATCGGTTGCTTGGGACACGGTTTGTTTTAGAAAATTGAGTGGAGGCTGCTGCGAAGATAAGCTGATGAAGCGTTGAGGAAGCAGATACTGAGTGTTAATAAACCGAGAAGAGATACCGTAGAATCCCATTACTATCTATCGTAATTATTTTCCCTTATCATGGTTTTTCGCTATCCAAACAAGAAAATGTATACAGTATTATTTCTTTATATAAAAGAACATCGTGCAATTATAATAAAAATATAGCAATGAAACTAAACATGGAATGAACCATACACAGCTCCTTTTACTTAATAATAACAATTCAAATGATTTAAAAAAATACGTTTATAGCAATTTAAAAATATTTTTCATATTTTGCATGCCTCTAATGTTTATATTCATATAAGACTAAAAACTTATATAAATCGCCGCAGTTTAATTACTGTTCTTGAAACTTCAAGTAGCAGCTTCTATAACAAAAATACGGTCCATTCCCTCAATACAAAGTTTACGTTTAAGTTTATAGTTTGCGTTTTGAATTATACTCGTAACGTAACAACGCCACTATTTTTCTTGTTTCAGGTAAGTTCGCAGCGCAACGGTGCTCTGTTTCTCCACGGTAACGTAAACAATACCTCGGTTACATCACATCTCTGTTTCCTCATCATTACCAGAATTCCCCTTAAAACGAAAAACCAAAACGTCCCTGTAAAGATTCGTAAACAGTCGGACAGCTACGATTGGCCATCATGAAGCCGCGGAATTGTCGAAATAAATCGAAACGCGAAACGTCGAATGATAAATAAAAATTTCTGCCACACAGCAAAATGAAACACTCCCTTTTTGCATCATTAAACCGCCGTTGCCCCTCGCGCGAGTGTTACCCGTTACAACGTTTCGCGCGGCCGAAAGTCCTAAAAAAGATACAAGATACCCTTGTGTGCAGTCGAAACGAGCGCGGTACACGCGCGTAAAAGCATCATCCGCGACAGTCAGCATCCGAAGCGATAAAACAACGGAGCGCAAATAAACCGTGAAAAATTCCTCGCTTTTGGTAATTCATGGTACGGCCCCGGTGTCCGCCGTTAACTGACAAAAATTTCGCGCTTTCCCGTTGAATATTCCAGTTTCCATCCGGCCGGTGCGATATTACATCGTTTTCGCGTTTACGACGCGGTGGTCGGTAAATCTCTCTCTATCCCTCTCCCTGAGCCAGAAAAATACAATTGTTCAGCGTCTTCGTTTGAGTTTTGCGCGAGAAACGGTTAAATCGTGTTTGAACGTCTCCGACATTAAATAAAAGAAGTCAAGCAATACTGGAAACCGAGGCTCCCGTCAATTGGCCGGTCCCCGGGCTCGTAAAATAATCATTGATATCGGCCGCCGGACCGGTTGTTCCCTCGCCCCTTTTACGAGCCGATTATGTCCGGATCGAGGCGGAGCTTTTACGCCTGTCGTTCGCTACCCTCCTCGATGGCGAACTGAGATTTGTCCGAGTCGCCTTTTATGATTAAAGTCGGACCTGTCAGGGGTGGCAAAATCTGGTTTCACCGTCGTGGACCAATATCATTGTACAATTATTCGGTTGGGGTTCGTAAAACTCCGGGAGTCCTTATTCTCGTTTTTCTATTATACTTGGATTTATTTTTGATAGATTTCTTTTTGGAATTTATTGGTTGTATTATGTTTTTTAAATTATTTGAGTTTGTGGTTTTAGTTGATGAAATAGACTAGAATAAGTATTGCATTCCTAAATAATTATAATTTCACTATCGTCTAAGTAATCTACATTTCGTTTTATGCATATTCGCAACACAATCTTTAAGAAATACCAAGCGATTAATTAAAAAATAGACACTGCAACTGCCAGAGCGTCAAACCATATTATTAAAAAGGAAGAAGAACTGATCGGAAACATGCCAGGAGTTTACTTTCCGTGAGTCAGGTAGGTCTACAGGGACCGGCGCGAACAGCGCAAAGAAGCGTCCGAAGAAACAAATTTGAAGAGAACTAGAGCATACGAGAATCCACGATATAGAGATCGAATCGAAGAACATATCCGAAAGTCGAAGCTGGTGTCGTTGGACCGTGTCTGCTATTATATAAGCAGGGTAAAGTTCACGCGGAAACGCAGTGCGGCTTCCAAGCCGATGCTTTCGTTCTAAATGCTTACTTTATTTCAAGAAATTTTCTAATCTCACGTGACAATACCTTTTTCACCTGATGTAGATTGATAAGTTGTCCGAGGCCAACAGGTATAATAGTAAATTGATTATAGAAGCCTTTTACCAAAATCTCTGCTGCTTTCACATCAACAAATTCTCTAATCCCAGGTGATAACACTTTTTTACCTGCTACAGATTGGTGAACTAACCAAGACCAACAGGTACATCAACAAATCAATTATAGAAGGGAAAACAGCTACGATGCCTTTTTTCCAAAATGTGCGCTTCCTTTTCTCCGCCATATTTTCCAATTTCCCCTTGCAGTTGCTAATACCTTTCCCACCTACCGTACACTGGCGAGTCGGCCAAGGCCAACAGGTACTCCAACAAATCGATTACAGAAGAAGAGCAAAAACAGCGCTGATTCTCCTAGGCGCCAGCCCGTGTAGGGGGCGAGACGCGTCGGTAATTGATAGCGGTCGAGCATCAATGGGCGGTCAATCCTTAAAGGACAGCATTTTTTTTCCACGACTGATGCACGCGGCAAGGTCCATTGACTCCTTTCAAGCTCTCTCCGTTCGCCCTCGGCGCTCGTAAGAAACCTCTCAAGATTATGGGACTCCGCTTCTTTATTTTTTTTCTTCTGCGCCACGCTCCGCGGTGAGCATTAATTTTCCTTCGCCAGGCCGGGATTTAGTTTTCGCGGTTTCCCGATCTAGAAGAGGTCGGAGGGATAATTCGAGTACTTCCTCCCCCAGAGTCTCGAGCGATCGATGGGGGAGAGGGATTCTTCCCTTGGAAACTCGGCCCGTTTTTTCCCTCCGACGACGAAAGTCCAGCCCTCTTTGTTTCGCTGGTTCGCGCAAAAAAGCTCTCAGGAGTATGAAACCGACTTTTTCGCCCGGATAAGAGGCACGCATTAATTTTACTTTCCGCGGATAGGATGCGGCCTCTCCGACGAACCGTCGATGGAACCGGGAATTTTTTTCTCGGCACGCCCCGGGATTTATGAGCGGCAAATTCGTCCCACTTTCTTGCGCGTCTTTCTCCGCCGCAGTCTGCTCACCCTTCAATCATTATTCCTTCTGTTCTTCCTTCGCGAACCAGCTTCGTCCGAGCGAATTGGGTTAATTCTAATTCCCATGATTTATTTTTCCGAGCGACGGATGCGGATGATTCGCGGGGCGCGCTGAGAAAGAACTGCCGCACCGCGAACGGTAACCGTGCTGCGCACGATCACGGAACTGTGCAAGTCAATATTTTTGAATTTTATTACTCTCGTTATTATTTCATTTCATGAGAAATTGATGATTTGTTGAGATAGTGGGTTAGTTTGATTTCGAGGACGATTTTTCATCACGCAAAATGCGATGCTATTCGAATGAAAATACATAATTTGTAATATGGTAGTACACCTGACCCTCGATTTACGCCGAACATCCGTTCCACGTGAGTTCGTTTCGCGCGAATGAAAATCGCGTAGATTCCGTCGGTACAGGGGAAAACAAAACATTGGAAAGTAAAGTTGATTATAAGATTATAAGTTGATGATAAGTTTTAAAAATATATATACATTCCAGATAGCTTAACAAAAACATAATAATAATGACATATCCGAAAACGAAAGTGAATTTTATTCAGCATCGCTAATTTCAGATCGCGTGCAAATAGTACCGTTTAAATAGCGTTATAATTTACCGCGTAAATAAGAAACTCTTAACTCGTGTACGTAATGTAGGATCTATTAGATTATTCAAAACTCGAATGTCACCATCTCGTCGAGAGAAAAAACAGCAAAATCGACGGGTATTTTTCCTATGCAATTGAAGATGCGAAAGCAATACAATTTACATTACTTCGATCAAATTCGCGATCGAAAATAATTCGAGTGGTCCTAAGACATTTCTATTTCATCCTGTTCTATTTCAAGAATGTTTACGTCTGTATTTGCTTCTATCTACACTCCTCCCACAATTTATGCAGCACTTTTTTACGCGGTAACACCATTTACACGGTACTGCGATCAGAATTTAGTAACACCGAATAAAATGTGTCTTTGTTTTCTGAAATGTCACTATTATTATGTTCTTCTGTTTGGCTATGTAAAATAAATATGTATTTCTAAAACTTGTACAAGCTTTCCTTTCCAGTATTTTAAATCCACGTAGACGGACTTTAGTGTAAATCGAGGGTCTAGTGTACAATGTCTAGCCAATTAAAGTTCAAAAAATTCGTTTAACCCCTTGCTCTACAAGATCATATCAAACTCGCAGTGGAGATTTTAAATAGAATTTAACAACTATAAATAATACTTAAAAACGGTCACTTAATTCTCTCAAGTCCGAATTTAATGTTATTTTTCTATTATTAATTTTAATGCTGCTGAGTAAATATAGACAGAATAAGTATGGAATTTTTCTCCTTTTTAATAATTTATGAACAATAAAATATCTGTGTGAGTGCAATTGAGAAATCATAGAGTAAGGAGTTAACATACAAAAGTCTGTAGTACATAATTCGTAAATCAGTGAAATTACGTGCGACAAGCCAAGAAATTCCTCGTTCTACTGGCAAAAATGAACGTCCGTTCAGTCGCGGCGTTCCCCGGGCGACATTTTGTCGGCGGGCGAGTTGTTCCAGGTGGCCGTTCGGCTTGTTTTTCCGTCTGGACGTAAATAAAACGAACTTTCCGCGATCCTTATCCGTCTGGCAACCCCCACCCCTTCGAACGGGTGGAACGTAGCCGGCTTCTTTTCTGCTCGGTCAGAAACGCGAGTTAATTCCCCGTTTACAGAGGCTGTCCTGGGTATCGAGTTTCACGATTCGTTAGCGGCGCAAGTTTTTTCCAGCTGCCGCTCACTGGCTGGCTTTCCCCGACACGGTGACCGTTCATCGACTTCCGCTTTTCCCGCTGGACGTTCCTTTTTTATTTATTTTCGCGATCTCATCCCGCCTCGTCTTTCTGCATCCGCGGACTTGTCGCGAAATGGGCTCTCTTTTCGCGAGTAAGAAATTAATCCTTCCATGAAACGGAGCCGAGAAGATGGAGGGAAGGAAACTGGTTCTATTGGAAATACATATTGAGGATGAAATATGATGGGGATTGGTTATTGAAATATTTTATGAGATTTGATAGGGGTTGATTATTGAGATTTCCAATGAAATAATTTGTTCCTTAGCCTTTGTTCTTTTCAATTATTGCTGTAGCACGGTTACAATATTTCATTAGATAGAATACACTGTTTTGGGAGTTACAAGTAATATTCAAGAAAAAATCTCGAGTTTTGCCATGCGTTACGATTGTAAATAAAAACACATGTTTTCATTCACTCTTGCTTGTAAAAAATATGAAATATTGACGATTATAAATATGTGGCACTAACAGCGAACGATTAATGGAAATTCTTTTGCTACAATTTCAAACACCAGCGTTTTAATCTTCGCGAATCTAATATCATGAATTGTGAGAGATTCCGTATGAACCCGATACCGTTTCCATACACAGCAATGGAGTCTTCTTCGTTTTACGAATTTTCCTCTGCATTTCATACTTTCCAACTACAGAAAACGTTCCCTTCAGTATTCACGAGCCGGGCGCAGAATAAAAATTTATTCAAAACTTGATGTCGTATTGGTTCCAAACGGAGATAAAAATTTTACTTCAAATGAAATGGAACAGAAACATGAAAGAAGGAAGATGCGAAATACACTTGAAGCGTAACATGAAGTAATAAAGTTCAGTAAAACATATTGGAATATTACATTAACGTCTTATTTATACTGGACAGTCCGCAGACGGGAGTAGATATGTGCCAACTAAATGAAACGAAAATTATAGAAATAATATTCCTTGCAACATACTTCGAACATTAAATAAGAAAAACCATTTTAATTTGTATTTAATTGCTCCGTCTAATTATACTGCATATAAAACATTTCTAATATAAATACCTACTATATTACGAAACGAATCTAACTGCGTTACACTTCATCCCATTGATTTTCCTCAGAAAGAGAACTAAATGAAACTTTCCGGCAGCATCAGACAATGATCACGCTCACGAATTTGCACCGCCGAAAATACATTAGATAAGGTGTCACGGTATTACTCAGTATACTTACCTTCCATTCAGTCCCAGTGCACGACAACGCTTCTTGAATTTGCTTTCAGTTACTTTCCTCCCGTCTACCACGTGTTTGTGGACGATTCGAGAAGGTCATTCAGGTCATGGAGCATCACGTCTCCGGTTTCCTTTGCCCGTCGGTCTCTATATATTTCCCTCGTGACATCGAGTGACATAATTCATGGTAAATAAACGGTTACCCCGCACTTGACGTCCGACGAACGCGTAGGAGGTATGGGGGGAAGATATCGCGAGCGTAAGTACCAATGGCCGTCGCCAGTATCGCGTCAGGAGAAAGTTATTCCGAATAACGAATACAGAATGACGAGCAAATTATTCACAAATAATAAATAAATAGTAATCAGAGAAAAGCGCACACGAAAAATACGTACGGGAAAACGCACACATGTACGAAATCGCACAGGAAAACAGTACATATAGCGAAAAGCGCACAATATAAAATATGTACAGTTCATAAGCCGTACATATATCAATCGTACAATTGTAAAGCAAAAGCGAAGGGGAGGAGGGGCTCTGCATATTTATTGAATTATTGCAAAGAAATACTTACTTATTGTTAAACAAATTGTTTATTGTTCTGCAATTCTTCTTAAATATAACATTTTTCTGATCACTTATTATAAGTATTAACAGTTGCTGCTACTGTGCATCCAGATGGAATTTTTTATATAATAAAGATCGGTATAGATGGGGCTATGTTTTTCATGGGGAGTGGATACACAGGGAGAGGCAGAGTCCAAGTTTTTCGTTTTTTGAGTAATTATATAAAATAGCTAATAAATTAATAAAGATTAATTGTTTATCTGTTATTGTTAGTTAAATCAAGCTTTATTAGAATAATGCCCAACATTGGCTACGACCGTTCTTTCACTGCTCCCGTTCCGGGGAAAAAGCTCTCCTGGAATTGAAAGGCCCCGCGCCTCTCAGTAACTAGAAAACACGGTTTAATTTCGGTTCTCGTAGACTCTTCCGGTCATTAAGCCAAGCGATACGCGACGTACCAGCGCTTTTTCCGAGCTATACACGCGGAAAACTCTATCGACCTTTTTCCAAGCTCCGTTGAACCCTCACGCGTTTCGCTTGTCTTCTTTGTTTCCCTCCGTTCGTTCAGTGCCCAGTTTCTCTGTTGCTCTCAGATTTTCTTTCTCAGTCCTCCCACCCTCGGTTTCCGATTTCTGTCTATTCACTCGCCGACATGTATTGTTTTTCTACCACTCATCTATCTTCCTTCCCAACTTTCCCATCTTTCCGGCTTCTCAATTTTCCTCGCCCCAAACCGCCTGTTACGTTGCAATCCTAATCGCGGCCGTTGCCGCCGCGAAGTTTCGCTTCGGCAGAAACTTACGGTGATGCGTCGCTGTGTCCTCGATTCCATCGCCGAGATAATTGCGCGTGACGCCTTGTGCGTGTGGTTCAACACATTCGCGTTGGGATATGTTCTTATACGTTTAATCATGGATCGTAATATTGAGGTAGCAATCTTCCAAGTAGTGATGTTGGAGTGTATTCTTTTGCTACATGTTTAAGTTTCTCACGTAGGTAGATGTTAATGACTAATTTGATAAATAAAATAATTAATGTTAATTTAATTTAATATTGAAAATTAGCTGCGGAGTTTGATGCAATTAGATCCTTCTGAGTTTAGATAAATTGAGTAACTGCGAATTGTAGAATCAAGGTTTGCAATATCAGAAGTCAGAAAGAATTTTCAAATCTTTATTAATCGCTGTTGAGGACCTGAAATACAATTGAAATATTAATAATGTTTACACAAAAAATTAATATCAGTGTGATTACTCTTACTTATAAGCTTTACACACTAGAGCTCATAATTTCGAAATAAATAGGTACTTACTATAATGCATTACCTTCTATGTTCCTATCAGCCATAATTCATCGTATTTTTTATTTCCAACATAGAACAAAAGTTCCTTCAGACGGACAAAACTTCGCGTGAATTCACACGAGCATCCGTGTACATACTATCAATTGTTCCACCTTCGTTTACTACTTGATTCGCCCAGGTCGCGCGTGACTACCGTCAAAAGAGCGTGGCGATTTTGTCGGTCGCGTGGTTAGACACCAAAAATTCCATCGAGACCGGGTCGCGCGTCAATCGAAAAAAAGGAAAAATAACGCGGGATCGTTTCACGATAGATTGTGACTCGTCACCGCAGGCGGCAAGGAAAAACGTGGAAACAAAAATGCCAGGCGCGAGGCACACGTTCAGCTGGGCATCGAGGATTGTTTTTTTTTCGCCAAGTGCGACTGTTTTAGTGGTTCATATTAAAACTAATGGTAAATCGTTTTTGATTATTTATTCATCGATAATAAACGAGTGAAGGAAAAATGATAAAATATTTTTTAATCATTATGTATACTTGTGGCGTAAGTTGGTAAATACAGTTTCATAACTGTTTAAAGTGGTCAAAGTCGGCAGTATTTATATCGAGCAGTTTAACACTTCGACTGCCGTGCCACCTGAATTTGGGTGATGTACTATTTTGTATAAATTCAAAATGTGTTTTTGTTATAATATATTCACTAAAGAAAAGTCTGTTACGATCTATGAAATGTAAGAAGGCTAACAGAGAAATCATTGCGAGAAATCTTGACTTTCTAGTTTTCGTTTAGTTAAAGTTATTTCAATGGGATTCTAACGATTGTTAATTTGTCAGTAAACGTGTTAAATTATTCATTCGCAGCGTTCATATTTAGATGTCGACCACAAATAATTTATTTTAGATATTCTTATTATTATTTGAGTCATCTTTTCCTACCTTGTAATTTACCAGTCTGATATAATTAAGTAGAAAACACGAGTCAGACTTCATTTCCCAATTTCTGTTCTGTTAAGATCATGTCAATGGGATTCGGATGATTGTTGATTCGACAGTCAACGTGTTAATTCCATTTCCCGCGTCCGCCGCACGTGCGATTGTTTCTTTCCCGCGTCGTCCCCTCCGACCGAAAATTTACTAACCAAATATTCAGGAAACCGCGAGCGGAATAAATCGCGGATTCTTCCCGGTCGGGCGGATTCGAGCGGCGGACGCATGGTCGCACTCGTTTAGTTTCATCGCGTCACGAGCTAGCCGCGCGAACGCATACAGAAATGTTTATTTCGCTCGTTCCCGCGGAGAATGGCAATAACTCCGATCTGAATAATGCCCCGGCAATCAGGTGAAATTTAGGGAGTCATTTGACATCGATCGCTGTCGCGGAAAGAGTCCTCTGCTGTGTACATACCAGGTGTATCATTAAAAAAGGAATTCTTTTTATTTCTTTATTTTATATTAAGTTCATTTTAAGGTGATCGTACTAATAGTAAAGTCATGAGTGGCCACCAACAGTTGAATACATAATCACTTATTGCATAACAATATGATAGTTATCTAAATAGTTGATATATAGTTGACAAAGTAGGTAAATAGTATTTACAGAATATAATTCACAGAATAGGCTAATCGCATAATAAGTACTTGATTTACAGAATTCTCAGTTTTTTTTTTGTTTAAAGCTTAATTGAAACTCTGGGCAGAGAGCTATAAAGCTATACTGGGAATTTACATAAAGTATTATAATTAAATTTTTGTAGAATACTATAGAATACAATAAATTAAGAGTACAACATTATATTTTTAGATTGCATTTTTTTTTAAATTGATGCATTAGATAACATGCTTGAGTGTTCGGCCTGTAGCGCAGCGATTTAATATTTAATGGTGTAGATACATATATATTGATAGTAGAATTAGCATGTTACAATTTTGAAAACGTTAATTAGAAAATTGGTGGTAAGCTGTTTAAAGTGTATCGTCATGTTTGTTCGTTCATCGATAGTAGATCAAGCAGGTTATGTTCTGATGGGTTATCATCGGGTCATGTCAGCCCTATTTCAAATCACGGTTCGTGGTATATTGTGAAATTCAATTTTCCTGCAAACGAAACTTAATACAGCAAGTTCACCATATAGGATAACGAGTTTATTAACAATGTAACGGTATTTCGAACAATAACGCGGACTATTAAATTATGTTCGTTTCATTCTACTGCATACCACTATGTTCGTTTATTAAACAGTGCAGTCGTAATTTTATTTAATCATACACGCAGAACAGTAAATCAGTAAATTTTAATTGAATAAGTCGATAAAGCGTAATTTTTCACAATATGAAGTGATTCAACGCTACGCTTCTGATTTTTCCTGAATTTATTGTTAATATCAGTGTACAGTCGATTGTGTAATTATTTCTGGAAATAATATATATACCCTGTATATACTGCAGCTCGCGAGAACGACGCATTGATCCTTATATTGGCAACCAAATCCAAATTTTAGTACCACAATATTTCTGTGTAAATTCTTTATTCTGAAAACAAAAATTGACGTAGAAATGTTCAAAATCTACAAATACAAAGCAATTTTGTCAAAATTTCACGAGAACAGAGAAAAAGAGGACAAAAAGATATGTGTTAAGAAAATATAATTCTACATATACTTTCTTGTATTTTGTACAAATTTGACAAAATTTCTTTGGATATTCACCTTCTGAACATCTTCACGTTTGACACTAAGTTTACAGTACGCGTTAATTTAACGCATATTGAATTTTATAAACAGTATTTGGTATATTACACAATTGCATTTCCGCAGCGTGTACTTTAATTTTCTAGTTTTAAATTCCCAACTTCCAAGGTCCAAATGACCGAACATCATTTTTCTAGGAACAGTAGAATAAATTGTATAATAAATGTACAATAAATCCAGTGTTAATTTCCCTTTGAACATAAAAAATTCATAAGGCTTAACGTGAAGAAGCTTCGTAAAATCGAAATGCCTCGTGCAATAGTCCGCAGAAATGTAGAAAATGACGAATGAACACGTCGCTGAAGTTTCGCGCACGTTACGCCGACGCGTAGGCGCTCATCGCCTGGCCATTCTTTTAATTAAACGAAATTTAATTAATTAAAGGAAGGTGCGACGGCAAGCCTGGTTATAATTAACAGTCTGCGGAACAGTTTCACCCGCGTTTCACGGAGAACACGAAATGACACCGGGGACGAGGTAGAGTGTAAAAATCGCTAAAAATGGGTGTTTCTTTGGGGAAATATTTTTGACAATGTTTCAGTCCTCGAGAGGAATGTGGAACGAAATCTGGCTCGCGTGTGTATGTGCAACTTTTGTGTTATCCATACCCGAAGGATTAATTAACTTGTTAGCCATCGACATTTGCTTTGAAGAACTTTTGTCAGGAATTAGCTGAGCTTCTGCAATTTCGTTTGACACAGTGTTCGCTGGAAACTGTGGTTAATTATTGACGAAACGTTGTAATACGAAGTATCTTTTTCTGTTTTAAACAAACGAGATTTCACTACTTTAGTTTTTAAAAAATTTTATACAGTTTTATGAAACAGTAAAAACCATTCAATTTTTATTCTCGGCATTTTTCGATACTTACTGCAGTAGTCAAAATATGAACGAACATAGGAAAATTGCTATTGATTTTTAAGGGATGTTCCCATCGAAAAGAATCATAATGTGTAACAAAAATTGCGTATCTCTTCGAAAGCATCCAGTACAACGTGAAGTGAAATGTAACAATTAATTGGATTTTTAACAAATCATCTATTCCTAAGCTTACCTATTCAGAAACTTACAATTCAATTTATGATTTCAACCCCCCAAATTCCCCGATAGAAATTAATAATGTTTTTAGTTCCCATTGCCAGTTGGTTAGTGGAAAATTAAATTTTCAAATTCTCAAGTTGCTTGTACATCGAATAACAAGATAACGAAGTTACTTATTAATTGACGCGTCGAATGGTGGATTTATCGTGAAATGTAGAAGAGATCCGTCGTTCTTGCTGTAAGAGCATCGTGGCGCGAGATTCACGTTGTACAAACGTTTTTCGCGAGCGTCGCGCGAAAAGCACCATTCATCCGCTTTGTTTTCACCGTCGTTACTCTCTTTCGTTCTCGCCACGTTTTCGTTCTGTCCGTCACGCGATGACAAGCTCCCTCGCGTAGCCTGCGAAAAAACTGCCACCGTTACAGATTCTTTCTCCGGCTGAAACTGACTCAGACAATTTCATTCCTCACAGCTAATACACTTCTGTCAAGCGGCCTTTCCAGATAGGAAAATTATCGTGTGAAACGAAGCTTGGTTATTATCCTCGCCGCTAAAAACGACCCAGTATCTCGGAATCGATTCGTCCACACTGAAAAAAAACTCCACTGGCGCATTACCGCTTGAGAGAAGTATTCTTGTAAACTGGGATTCTCAATTACTTCGACTCGTCGTTTTAATATAAGTAATACGAAATATGCTTTTCTGGTATGTTTCTGGGAAATACGATAGAAAATCGATCGTGCCTTTTAACAAACGAAATTTATTAACTTAAATTCAAATAACTCTACGAGCTGGTATACTACTAATTAAATATGCGGCTTCACGTGTTTTCGGCAGACGCCATTATGTTGACGGTGTGGATGTCGATTGACTCTAGCAAACGAGAAGCTTTTAATATAATTGCTAATATTGTATCCTTAAAATATTATCTGCGAAGCGATCGATAATTGGTTGGTCTCATTAATTTCCTTCAGGATTGATGTTCCAAAAGCAAATGAAATATTTGCTGATTCATTGAAGATAAGAAGTTAGATTCATTTTCAAATATTCCACTGAATATACTTATTGATAAATTTTATTTTTAAATAAGGAAATCACTTTTGCCTCGGAATGAGCCATTTATAATATAAAATCATGTGATTGTTTAAAATATAACGTGTACAGTTTTGTTATTATTCAAATGTCAACTAAACGAGTAAAACAATCTTCGAAATAAGAAGCATTAAATTCGTTTAAAGTATCGTGTAAGTATAATACAAAACTCTTCGTCGAAGAGGTCAGCGAACGTTGATTCACGTATCCTGTGATTCACTGTACACACAAATGGCGTGCAATCGAAGACAGCGTAGAGAGGATCGGTAGTAAGGGGATGAAGGTCCAGATTGATGGCGCCTGGTACAGAGAGAATCGTCTCCGGGAGAATCGAAATTTTTCGCGTTTCACGCACTAAGTAGAGCTGGCCATCTCTCACCGCAGAAACCACGGAAAAGCTTTTCACCGTGCCAGAATTTCCTCCGATGGCGTAGGTTAATCTTACTTCCATCGTGGGAATTCACCGGATTCACGGAGTGACGCGTTAGAACGCAAGGAACGCCTTTTTTTCGTGGCATCGTCTGTCAGCCCGGCTATTGTCTACCCCCTTTTTGCTTTTCCTTGTACTTCCTCCGCTTTCGGCGTTGATTCTTCCCATTCTTTTCGGAGTTTCTTTGTGTTTCAAGTGGCAGCAAGGTATTTGGACGGTTTAAGGGCTATAGGAGCACATACTTAATAGTTTTCCACCTGGAAGCCTATTAATAGACTTCCCAGCGACGCTTTAGCTGAAGGTCTGTTCATTATTTTTTATACACTTTGTCATGGAAGGATAGCTAAAAACTACCATCGCTCTATGACAATACTGAAACTAATTATAACCGAGATTAAATAGGTGAACGAACTAATTTATGCTCGGATAGGATTATTTTTATTGATAACCTGAAGGAGTGAATAATGAACAATTGATGCTGTATTATTGATGCAAATTACTACGTTTTTCGATCAGATTGAAACAATCTTCTCGTCGTGTGGATATTACTCATATTTAATTCGAAAATAAATATTACGTTTAATAAAAACAATTTGCTCGTTAATACAGCAAATAATTTAATTAAAACCTTGCATGGTAACAACAAATGCACGTTAATTCTGTGTAGTTATATAATATTTTAAAACATTTAACATTCATAATATTCTTCCTCTCTACTAACAAAAAAGCCGATAAATTCTTTCGAAATCAGAACTTCTTAATTACACATCATATTTTATATTAACAATACAATTATTCTTTGAACGCTGCATAGCTCGTGATCTAATATCCTCAAATATTTGTATCATCTAACGAATCCGAGTATTTTCCAGCCGGGTTCTGTGATCCCTCGCTGCGAGCAGTTTAATAAATTTTTCGTCGATCTGGCGCGGGTCACGCTGCGATTTCCGGTGGCGCCGTGCCGGACGTAAGACTGCCAACGGCGTGGGGGTATCCGGCGAGTTCGATTCCATTTTTGACGGTAGACTGACTGTTCCCAGGGAAATTGACAGTTTCGGCCGCGGTGGCCGCCAGTTCTGAATAGTTCGCCGCGCAAAACCGCAGAACGAATACCGGGCCACGGTTACGATCGCTGCATCAGTTCCCCAGAAATGTACTTCCGGCACGTCCTTCCGGTTAATCGGACAGTTTCGGAATTCGTTCCAAATAGTTTGCCGAAGAGTTTCGCGGGTCACGACGACCGGCGGACCGAAGGATTTTCGAAAATCGGGAAGACCGCGGAAAATCGCGTCCGCCCCGCTACCCTTAACTTTTCCCACGTGAATACCGAGCACGACCGGATGCCTGCGCAACTCACCGCCGGGAAAATATGAAAATAAGCATCGATTCGGGAAAATGATAAAGTTTCTTATACAGGGACCCCGCGGAACGACGGAACTTTGGGAGTTTTCTTCTAGATCTTTCTTTCGAGAGTAATCTTATGTTCGCATGATGATTTTGGATCTTACGGTTTGCCTGGAATGGTCTGGAACTTCTGAGTGATCTCCGAAGTAAACGGAAAATTTGTTTTCTGTACTTGCTATGTGGTCATACACCAGCGACTAGATTGCTTTAGTGAATCGAAACCGCGATGACCGGTGTGCTCGACGGCAAATTAATTTTAGGAGGACTATGTAATTAAGAATTGGTAGTACATATGATGGCGAAAGTAATCGCAATACTTGTGACGCCGTCAGTTAGTTTGTATATGTTTTAATATGGTCCGCTCGATATTTATAGAGTGAGTGAGATTTCCGGGGAGGATTAGCTGCCGGGGGTAGCAAAAACACGCTCATTGGTAAAAATTTGGATGGCGGTGGAAGAGTGCACTTCAACAGTTACTTACGAAACTTTTACCAGATAGTTTTGAAAAATTTTAGCTTGTTTATTGCAACCTAGCATGCCTTCCGATTTGTTGCTGTATATCGATTTGTTTTTCACAATATAACAGAAGAAAGTATTATTAATATTTTACTACCAAATTATATTTCCCATTTTCGATTCTTATTCATAAAAATAATGTTCAAAAATCCTTCAACATTTTTTACCATCACCATTCAAGTATTCTTTACTATCAAACAGAAAATAATCGATTCGTCTCTATCTTCCAAACACACTCTTCGCAATTTACGGATTTCAATTCCCGATCATTCACACAAGAAACGGGTCAAAAATGACCCACGGTAAATGTTGCGCGCCAGGAACGTCGGCGAGCGGAATATTTCCGGAGCACGGAGTGGCAATCGTCCAAACAAGGGACACCGATCGGTGTTCCGAAGTGGCCCCATCGAAAAACCGGGTCTCCATCAAAATGGTCGTCCAGCCGGAAACGTGCAGCGCCGCTGTTATTTTTCCCATTTGGTCGGGAGGGCTAGCCGGCCGTTGTATCGCGGCGCGAGCCGAACACGAGGATCGTTTAGCATTCCCATTTTCACGCGATCCTCTGAAAAAAGCAGTCGTTCCGCGAGAACTCGTTCGAAACGACACATCGGTGACGTTGAGCAGGCCAGGAGGGTTGGCGGAGGTGCCGGGGATTGAAGGGTTGGAAGGAATGGGAATTCCCGTGAATCCTAAAAGCCGGCCAATTTTGTCGCGCACGGTTACGTGCGGGGAGGGATTAAAGCCCGTTGATGAGGCGCGGTCGCGCACTTAAAAAAACGCCAACGATTCTTCCGATGACAGCCAGCGTCGAACAAAAGTACGGAACACCATGGCACGCCGGGAATCGCGTAAATATTCGTTTGATTAGCGGCTCCCGTTTCCGAACCGCGCCCGATGTTCCCGTTTCTCCTCGTTTCCTGCCGTTATCGCCGATGAATCTCGGATAGTCGATCGCCGCTGCCCGCGCGCCCGTCCGTATTTAATTTTCGTCGCAATTCGCGCGATACTCGGGTGAACGATCATTTTTCTACCGTCGGAAATTTGGAAAATTACGCGTATTTGTTTTTCTGTTCTTTTGGTAGCTGCTAGATTGCACGTAGCCAGTTTCTGTTTACGGAATTGGAACGGTTTATCGGTGGAAATCGAATGATCGAGCATTCGTGTTTTTGTTATTGTACGATAACAGAACAAATAATAGCAATAAAAAATGCTGTTTAGTGCCTTGTTATTGGATTTTTGTATGTGATATAGTACAACAATCTGGTTGAACAGTTCTCTTTTACTTCAAAGTAAGATTAATTTATGGGAATTGAAGAGTGACAAATTTCGCGGAATCATGTGAAACGCTGTATGTATTTTATTAATCCTATTGCTTCCTTGATTCTTTCAATATTTTAAACGTTATTGAAGAAATCCAAATAAATTCGGAAGTATCCTTGCGAAAATGAGAACTTAGATAAAAAAAAATTAGAACTGATATGATAGTGGTAAAAATAATGGAAGTGAGGTTAGGTAGAAAAGGAATCGAAGAACGATTCGAAGTCTCTAATTCGCAGTTCTCCTCGCTCTATCGAACGTCTGTCCGATGCATTGTCATTTATCGTTCCAATCCGTTTCCATCTACATTAATCCTCGTGAGAGTAACGATATCAATTATGACGATATTTTGCTTTGTTCGACGATAAACCGCGGATTATTATTTTCGTATATTATTAACTGAGAAACGCCAGTGGGCGATTCGAACGATTTTCACTTCGTTCTGGTAATAACCGTAGAACAATTTAATACGACTGTTTAACAAACAATAAGCAGTAAAGAAACAATATTCGACGGTGGCCAGGCTCGAGTCGCATAACAGCTATATAATTAATTAAACACAAACAACGTGTATGAAAGGAGTGGCCGAAAATTATGATTTCCTTTTCCAGGGGTTGCATGGATGATTGATTCAATTGTAAAATATAATTATGGCATTCATCGCCGGCTCTGTCGCATGGAATTAAAATTAAGTATTTATGTTTGTTATATATTGATATGATTGCTTATATTGATCCCAGGCCCAATATTAAGGTGTCTTCATGAATACCTCATAGATAAATTTCTACCGATGTATGAATAATAGAATATTCATTTTAGCTGGTTGTATGAAATTCAATCTTAGAGTCAACACTATTATTGAACTTATGAAATAAAAATAAAATAAAAATATTTTGTAAATAAGTTTTGAATAAATTTAACAAAGTTTAATGAAATGTAACGGTTGTCTTGTTATCGGTGTGTGTTATTTATTGAAATTCTTGCATCTGACTAATTGTTATTCCACTGGATGCATCATACGCAATTCTTTCGCTCGCAATTGATTTGTTTCTAAACGATCGATCATTCAGAAATCACGTGAAGTTTATCTAATTGCTAATATCAAAATTCCTATTCACACTTCGAACGAGTTATCGCGTTCCATTTGACTCCGTTCATTTGCTCCTATATCGAGTTTTGCACTTCTGATACGCATAAGTTGCTTCCTGTTTATCAGTTATTTTATTTAATAAAACAATCAACAATTAATACATCTATATTAAACGCGACACAAATTATTTATACAAACCAATAAATCTCATGAAAGAACATATCTAAATCATAAAGAAAATGTTACATATTTTATTTTCAACTTAACTTTCTATAAAATATTTCTCCAATAAATAATTCAATCAACTTCAGAAGAAAAGCCCGGATCTGAATATTCCTCATTATTTAATTCTCCTAGTTACATTTACCATTCTGCTATTTATCTTTCCTTTCATCAATATTTCCAGCTAACATTCATTCTCCACGAAAGGTAGAAAAACCATTTGATTTTCCGGTCTCACTGAAATACTCATTACACACCGAAGGTTCATCGCTCCGTGCGATCCACAAATTCCCGAACTTCAATTTATCCCGAGCCCGCTAATTGACACTTCGTCCCGTGTAATCAGTCGCCTTACTGGGGAATCGGCGGCTATCAGCGGCCTCATTTACCACTTCGTAATTAACATCCTCTCGAAATTATCAAGATTCCCGTATTCGCGCGGGCCTCTTCGCGGATCGTCGTTCCATGCATAATAAATATCGACCGGATGCCACACATCGATGCTCGATGTCCAACGATCCATTGCGTAAACTGCGATTACGCATCCTAAGCCACTATTTCCCAATCTTAGCCTAACCGGGTGAGCAGGTTCGGCCGGTGTATCAGGTCGAATAAATCAATCCCGCGAAGAAATTGCGTGACAAACGAACCAGCCGCGAATGTTCCGCGGATCGATTCCATCGCTCGATCCTCCATTGCCCTCTCCAACCGCCTAATAACGACCAATCGTGGCGCGAGTCGTTCTGCGGGAACACGGAAGAAACATTTGATCGCGAATACCATCTCCGTTGGACGGGAAAATAAGAAACTGACGGTATTTTAAGAAACTAACGGAAAACGTTAAAGGGGGAGCTGAGGGAACCACAGGAGGAAACCCATCGGCGGCGAAACCTCGTTATTCGCACCTGAGAACCGGTAACCGGCGCCAGGGGAGCGCGCCATTTACGACAGTCGAACGGCATTGGGACGGCGATTAGAGGATTGCCGGAAATATGAAATAAAATGAAATAAAGGAGTCGGGAAATTGCGAGTGGCTCGGAATTAGCGATACCAAGGCGTCTCGCAGGAGGTGGCTCTTTTACGGATACTCTTAACGAGGCCGGCACACCGCTTAGAAATTATGCATGGGAAATCAGGTGCAGGTGACAGCCCAGACGACCGGCGCCTGTGTTAACGGCTTTAGAGCCGTACTAGATTCACACGGTATCTCGTTCGCGCCGAGTCAACCGTTTGGTAAAATCTGTTCAACTGGCGATATGGCTGTAAGGTGTGTTTCATGGTGTTTACTAAATGGTAAAGATCAGTTAATCGGTCGGATTAACAACGACTTGAGTAAATCTTTCTCTTATCACAGGTTTTGTGTCACAGTTTTATTGTAATCGAAGCACTGTAAAATTTATTTTATCGGTTTTAGAGAAATTTACATTCGTTTGTTTAAATTTTGGGATTTAGAGATTTAAGAGGGGAGTACTGTTACGCCACACTATCTGTGGCGGATTCGTAGGCGGACAATACCATTATTACTATTATAACATATTATGTATTTTGTAATATAACTAATATAATAACTATAAAGTTAAGTAATAATACTGTTGTATATCACTTTATTATTGTTATTACTATTATCATTAGTATTACTATTATTACTATTATAACATTATTGTCATTACGAATCTAAACTATGGGTTATATGGACGTACTACGAGCGGCGCTGTACTACCTAAAATTAAATTCAATATGAGTCAAATTGGCTGGTTCTATAAATCCAGTGTTAAAGGAACAATCTCTTAATAATAATTTCGAACTTGCTAGAGTAAATAGACGAATAATAAGGAAACAGTTGCATAAAATCTTACAAATACCGAAAAACTTAAGAGAAAGGACCTCGAGTCTCCTGTAGACTCATCGCGGCGCAAAAATCTTCTTTAATCTCTAATCTAGTTTCTTCGCCAGTTTTCATCTTTCTATTACTGTACCCCTCCCCTCTCTGCCTCTTTATCTCTTCACTTTCCCCATTCTCTCCCGCTCGTTCCGGTTCCCCATTTTTCTCGCTCCTCTCCACAGTGTTCCGTCCCTATCTCGAGGTTGCCCTCGCGCGCGAGCCGTTCCGATTCAAAGTAAGAAAGCGAGGTCGGCCACGGGTTAAGAAGAAAATTGCCCGCAACTTATGGCAGCTCGGCGAGACGGCTCACTCACATCCCCGAAAGCGCCGCGCTCCCTGCAAAGCTGTCGTAAGTTACAAACAATTTTATCCCGCCTCCTAACCATTCCCAGCGTCCCGGTGTATCCCTTTACTTACCACTTTGCTGATTTACATATCCGTCTACTACTTACATGTGTGCTTCTCTCTGTCTCTCCTTCCTTATTCAGTTCTCTTCATCTCTCATTCTCTGCGCCTATTTCTGTCCATTCTTATTTCCTCTCGTTGCTCTTTGTTTCGTGCACACGGTTATATGTTTCCTGGTCGTTTTCCTTGTTTTTTGGGGAGTGGCAAAGATGATCAGATGTCGGAAACAAAACTGGCTACAACTTATGGCAGCTTACAGGAACACTATACCTGCCCATAGAGGTAAAACGCTATACCGAATGCAGAGCAGCTGGATGCTGGGTTTTATAGGCACTTGCTCTTTGCCTGAGATGTATTGCGTTTATGGCACACTTCGGACAGCACGGTTTTGATGGAAGAGACTGTTCGGTTCATGACTGCGTTTTGACGAACCGCCGACTGTGGAGTGGATTGTGAGCTGATGTACTCGGTGGGCTGGAATACGCGATTTGAAAATGAATTTGGAATATTTGTAGGTATCATTTATAACAACATTCTAAATTTAGCTTCTCGAAATTGTATTTCGTAGTAATTGTAATGAGGTAATTGTTATTCCTATTTAAAATATCCTTCTAGACTCAGAATTTCTATTTAAGAAGCCAGGGATAAATATAGCAAATTGCAGATGTAATCTCGAGGTTATTACAAAAAAGCTATGAAAAATTGTTAATATAGTCTCGAAGAAGAATTCATTCCTGGCAACAAAAAATACAATCATTATCTTCGAAACACACCTTCGTCATTCCACCGGTTCCCAAACAAAAAAACAGTAATCTATTCCAATGCAAACATCATGTATAATTTTCCGCTTGGCGACTTCAAGAATTCTCGACACGTAACAAACTTTCTCCGCTCCATCTCCTCGCGTTCCAAATCACTCTCAGCAAAGAGATATTGCCGTTCGAAACCAGTTTCCTGTTCGTTTATCGTAATTTCAATTAATAGCAGGTCTCCCGATACGCGCGACAATCCTCGGCCGTCCCGCGCGTGCGACACCTGCATCCCGGTCAGCCATGAACTTGATACTTGAACCTGTTTTGACCCAAACTTTTGAAAATTTCATTTAGCGTCCCATTTAATTATACATAACTTACGTTTCGTTTTACGAAAGTATTAAAAAGTTAGAAAATTGAATTATGCACTGAAGTCTTAAGTCGATAACTAGAAAAGTTTACAGCTTTCGATTTTATTTATTTATCAAAACTCGTGGTTAATTCTTTCAAGTCTGGCGCACATTACAATGTAAATACACTGTTTTACTACTTATTAAAACTGTAACTACATATTTGCCCTTGACTGTAAAAGTGGTCTTGGTTAGGTATCCAGAAAAAATGGGTTTATCAATTATTTCGCATTGCATTCTTTAACATTACTGAAATCTGAAACAATCTTTTCGAAATTTAGAAAAAATTAAATCGTTAGATACTATTGATTATTGTCTCGTCCCCTTCCATTATAATAACCTGTCAGACACGTGACGATTTTAAACGGAATTTAACCAGCATAAACATTACTCAATTCTTTTAAATACGAGTTAAATATTATTCTTCTGTTATCGATTAATATACTTTATAGTAAACGTGGATATTGTATATGTCCAGAATTTTTCTCTTCTTTCAGTAAATTATTAACAGTAAAGCAGTTACATTGATCGCAATTGAGAACTAAATCATAGGGCAAAGTGTTAAGTCCCTAATGTTCAAAACCTAAACCACCGAACGTCAAGTTTTCTATTTTCACTAGAATAAAACGTACGATAAACGTCTGTAAACCTAGTATTAAGTATAGATGTATACAAAGCGCGGGTACGTGTAAAGTTAATAAGTGATCATTCGAAGAAATTAAAACACAGGTGCTCAAGAAGTAACCAAAAACATTCTGCGTCTTTCTAGACGATTAACCTTCTGGTTAATCTCGTCGAGGGACCCGCGGCCAGATGGCTTTGTAAAAAGAGCCAAGGGACAAGGCGTCTCGCAACTACGCCCGCACGCGCGTAGCAAGGCTTCCGTTTGGGGACAGGCGGCGCGGAGGCATTATTTCTCGGCGGATTCCCGGGCCGGGTTTTCCGTTAGTTAAGATCACAAAGTTGATTCTGGGATTAGCATGAAGTCCGCCTAGATCCCAGCGGCTCTCTCAGCCTCGTGAAAACTGAACAAGCACGCTAATCCTCCGGATGAGTCCGCTTCTGAATGCATTACAGAGGATCGATCCGCGACTTCCGGAGACTTTAATGCCCGACGCGCGGCACGCAGTGCGCGGCTCGGCCAAGCGCTCGCGTCGCGATAAATATTTATGAACGATCCTCGGGACGTCGATGAGCTGTCGGTTCTGCGATCAAAGTGTCCGATAGTTCGCGGTTTCTGGCTGGCTTTCGTTTTCTGCGCTTGATCGTTTGGTTGATACGGGTTGATGATTCCGGTTCAGGAGAGCGAGTATAATCTGTTGGTAGCATAATAACGTTATTGTTTTGGGATAAATATTGTTTAGTGAAACTTTTTGTTGGTTATTACTTGATCTAGATTTAATAGGTACAGCAGTTTCTTGAGTGTTTAACCTGTTAACTGTGGAATTTAGTTTGAAAAATTTCCTGTTTTGCGCGCGATAAAATCAAAAAATGAAATGTATACTCTTCAAATACAGAGAAAAGGGATCTAACGAAAAATTAAAGAAAATCGAAGTAGAACTACATGTTTATCTGGAAAAATAAAGAAATCATTGTTGAAGGAATTATGTAGTATCATTTCAAGCTTTAAGATGACGTGTATACACGTCGAACACTGTTAATTGGTTAACATTCAAAGACAGATATAATTACTGAAAATAGCTAGATCTATTATTTTTAAAGAATGTATATCTATTGACATTCCGAATTATGATTTTCATTTATTCAAATTAAACAACAACGTAGAAGACAGAGGAAAATTAACAATAATTAATTTAGATAGTCGTACATTTTTAATCGCGTTGTTTCTGATACGACGCTTTATAATTCGTTCTCCGCGTAATCACGCCTCCACTGCGCCCATCTATTCTCAATATTCAATTTCGCGGTCTTCGGAGTCGCCCTGCCATTATAAATTCGATTTGGCAACGGTGACATGCACCGATTTCTCGCGTCTAATTGCGTAATAAGGAACAATGCGTCGCGTAAATTAGGATCATAAAGCGGATACCCAGCAGATGCCCGGCTGGCAATTACAGGGGACGGAACGGCGATTTCTGAATAACACCTGGGAATTTGGCGGGTTTTGTAACGACGTTTAGCGACCGGCCAAGCTTATGAATTACAGATCGGGCCCGGCTGTCCGGTTAGCCTGGATTTTCGTCGTGTTCGTTAACGATCATCGATGGCGCAGACAGAAATTGGATTGATCGCGCGACTCTCATAAAAAATCCGCTGAGCTGCCGCCGAACGACTTTATTCCGACAGGCTGGTAAACGTTTAACCTATTAACTGTGGAATTTATTTTAAAAAATCTCTCGTTTCATGCGCAATAAATTCAAAAAATGAAGTGTGCACCCGTCAAACACAGGACGAATACATCTAGAGTATATTTCAATGAAAAACCAAAGCAAAACAAAGAAAAATTACCAATTAATTGGTTAACCATTTAACTGTTTCAGTGTGTAATGCTTTTCTTTTATGTATGTCAAAAATACGAAATTAATAATTTTATACGCATGTATGGGCTACTTGCAGGTCTTATCAATCAAATTAATTTTTTGAACTTTTTGAGATTTTACTGCCAAATTACTTGACTGGGGTTTACCTTTTTGTGTCCGAAATAAATTTAATAACTGTTTTAACGTCGAGAAATGACAGGAACTTTTTTTGCGCGCGGAATGATATCAACATTTTTTTCAGTAATTGAAGTGATTAGTAAAATTTGTATGAAAAGAAAATGTTGAGTCTAAAACTTAACGCGATGAATCGAGTTCGAGCAAACAAACAAGACATACAATTTCCTTCATCGATTTCTCTAGTTTTTGTTTTGTACACTTGATCGATTTGGCAAATGGACGGCTATACTTATTATATGCAGTACTTAAGTGTTATTGGTAACATTGTAATGTTATAAATGTGAACATTTTGTATTACTCGGTGCAAATGTTTTTTCGCAAAACATATTATAGTTTAAATTCGCGCTAAAACGGTTAATTTAATGATAAACGCTGCGCCCAACTTGAGCAGAAATACGGTCATGTAATAATTTGATTTGACGATCCCTCTAATTTAGAATTACACGATGGTAAATACTGGATGCCTGAACGCGTCAATGGTAAAGCGTTATTGCAGTTCGACTCGATTCGTGAGTTTCAAATTGTCTGGAAAATTGCAATTAATTCTGGAAAACCTTTATTAAATACACATCGTGTAAAATATAAACTACCGATGTTTTAACGGCCTGCTTTTACTAGTTATTATTACATTACATTAAATATGTCACCACTTAAAACGAGTATTTTTAATGAAGTGCTACGTAATAACTGTTCGTAAATTCCATATACGGAGTATTAACTATTCGTTATATAGTTACACGTCAGGATTCAAACTTGAAATTGCACATTGATTACTTCGTTTACCAAGGAAGCCATTTCAACCCAACTTCAAAGAGTGATTAATATTCTCTTCTCAAATAGAAACCGTAAACATTAATATCGAAGAGCAGTACCAAAAAATAACAAAAAGGAATAAAAAATCAAAAACAGAAAAATAAAATTACAAAATAAAAACGGAAACTAGTAAGAAAGAAAATAGAAAAGCTGAATTGCAATGAAACATTGAAGCAGAAAATGAACAGCCTAAAGCAAACCTATATAATCTTATATCTGAAAATTTTTAATCGTATCTCCCATATTTTCAATTAAAGCATCAGTTTCCTTTATCCTGAGAGATCTTGCAGCAAATACTCACATTCAATTATCCAACGATAGGAGTCCTTAATAAAGTCAATGAAAAAAAAACAAGAAAAGTGGGGAAGCAAGTCGAATCCATCACTGAACCGTAGCACGAGTGGGATCATCGGAATCTCTCTCGAACGCGGCTTAATCCCGGGGTAATCCACGATGCCGGTCACGCAACCGGCGCTCGACGTAAAATACTATCGCGACTCGTAATTCACGCGAGCCGGATAGCTGTAAGGTTCCGGCAGTGGCGGATTAAAAAATATAAATCGCGGGGACCCGCCTTGAAACGCGGTCTCTATTTCGTTCGCTTCCCCTGCCCGAACGTATTTCAAGGGGGAACCAGTGGCCAGATAAGAATTTCGTGCAACTACGATCTACGATTGTACATATTTTTTCTCTCGCTGTCCCACTCCCCTATATTTATTTTTCTTTCTCTGTCTCGCAGAGAATATATATATATATATATATATATATATATATATATCCTTCTTTCTCCCTTTCACTCCGTGTGTGTCCTTCTCTCCATTTCCCCTGCTCCACATTGATCTCTCTCGCTCTTTATATTTATCTTCTACCTCTCTTTTCCTCGCTTTCGTCGCATCCGCAACGTCTACGACGAGATTAAACCAGAAGCCTGTTTACGAGCAATACACGTTCACCGTTGTCCGAAATTTTTTTGGCGAATTTAAATTCGCCCTTAACGCACCCCCGAACCGATTTCATTCGCGGCGATATGGCCATATTTTTACTAAATCGCCGTTAATATTGTCGGTCGGGTCGCGGGACCGCTCGGAAATTATGGGAACTTGTAATGAAGTGTCCCCGCATGATAGTCTTTACTTTAGGGAAGGAACGAGAAAGAAGTGCATTTTAATGTGGCCGGATCTTGTCCGAGGAAATTACAGGTGCCTGGAATCCATGTAATGCTGTCACGGGAACGTTCTGGGCGACCTTTGCTGTTTAAAAACGTGTTTTATAACAGCATTTACCTCAGGATGATCAGTCATTTTTTATTTCTTGTCAAATAAGAACGTATACTTAATTTTTAATGATTGGGTATAGTCGGAAAGTTCGGGTAACATTTATTATTATTCGGTTATTATTAAATGATCAAACTACTTTGAAAATGATTATTGATAACTGGGTTGTGATTGTTTAAAACAGTCCGAAAAAATGGAACGATGTTATGGTAGCTATGATTGTAGAAGGTTCCGAAGTGGTTTAAAATGGGTCGAGGATCGGTTCCTATATCGATTCTACGGGAATTGAAACAAAGTATAGAACCATAGCTATAATCGATACCCTCACTAATTTCAGTTCTTTATGACTGTTATAGAAAAGAATGGTTCTTCGAAACTGTACCGAGAACCGAAACCGATACGGTTACTGTTTTCAACTCTTGTGCTATTCGAACTTGCAATCAACTTCGACAAATTGGAAACGTTCTGTGTGGAAGTTTTTTTAATTATCCTTCTTCATTGTTTTATCAATTGCTATCTTTTATTAAAAGTGTCAATGCCAAATGTGAAATACTTGTTTTATAATGAAAGATTATTGCTGTAAATAAAATAATAGTAGAAACGCTCCATTCATGTTAGCCGTGTATTATAGGATATAGAAAGTATACGCGAAAATATAAAACGAAGACATTTTTTCTAATAAATGAAAGAACTCGAGCGAAAATACGATTCTAAATAAACTTCCAAAATAAAGTTTTAACTAAGGTTAGGATCGAGCGGCAGCAACTATTAGTAAAAAATCAATTACCAGCGGAGGAAACGCTTGATTAAAATTCTTTTTGCAGATTGTGCTGTAGCTCTGTCAAATTCGTGTCGAGCTTTGCACACTTGGTCGACGTATAAAAACTTCGTTAATTTATTTGAAAAAATACAAAAAAAGGAAACAGCAGAAGTTATTTCCAACTCAAAGAGAATTTTGTAGTTTCTATGTTTAAAATATACACTCTCCCTTAGCGTCGAAAGTGTGTCGCGCGAAATGATTCATCGAAAACTCTAAAGTTCATTTATATTTTTAATTTCCAGCTTTTGAATTTGAATCACGTTGAAATTATAAAACATCCTGTTCTCCGCTAAAATAAATTCGCACAACTTGGCATGCGTTGATTAAACAGTGAGTGTTCTGTTCGAATTCCCGCGTGTCCCAATACATTCAATAAAAAAAAAATAAATTTTCGGATGCACAATACTGGTTCATAAAGTTCTGGATCCCCTAAATTTTATTCGAGATTTCAAATTGGTTTTGGCTATACTTTAATTGTTTCCCATTCTATTCGTCGAGTTGTATTCCCTTGATGATATATTTTTACAGGTATTGGGCAGTGAAGAAAATATTACAACGACATTTCGGTAATAAAAATGATGATTTTTTTTTCAAATTGGTATAAACGAAATTGTTTTCAACCTAAATTATATTCTCCTTTATTATTTATATTCTATTTACCTATATATAATAATGGGATCAAACGAAGTTTTCTTTATCGTAATTTTTAAAAATTAAAGAAGTGCAAAGAAACCGAATAATTTATCCCAATGAGCCAATATAATAAAACAAACAATAGAGAACAGTAATGGAATAACTATACATTGCAATAGTTATAAAAAGTTTCCAATTAAGTAGAAAATTAAATAATCACTATGGAACGTATGTTTCTTCATTATTATAGGTGTAGCTTTAATCTAAAGTATATGTAAAATGTATAGAATAGTATAACTTTGAAGTAACGTTTATTATTATTGTAAGTTCCGCATGGCCAAAGGAATTTTTGTTATTTCGTAGTGCCACACCTAATAATAAGGAAATTTATTTTAAATATAAAAAGTCAAGAGCCAATGAAACGCTTTCATGATATAATCTTAACAAATTCGAAAAGTGGAATTAATCAATTTGGTCAAAAAGCAGTTAATATAATAACAATATATTATAATAATATACAAGTGACAAGAGTGATATCAATGGCAAAAACCAACTTCCAACCCAACTATCTTCCCGATCGTCCAACTAATGAGATTCTTACCCCGAGATTCCCCCGAACAGAATCGCCGTTCCGTCTCTCCGCCAAAGGAATCGAATTTTTAAAAAAAGAATTCCACTCACAGTCAGATTCAATAACACAGAAAAGCAGCGCATGCAGCATTGTATCCGGGGACTGTCTATTTCCTAAGAGCGTAGAGGAACTGCGGGGTTGGAGACTCTCTGTTGATCGTTGAATACACAGAACGATTTCGCGATTCGCGCACGATCTTCCCGCGATAGAATTTCAATGAGGGCGCAGCTGAGAACCCGTATCAAGTGGTTGTGTCGACGAAAAACCGCGTGGGAATCGTTTGATAAAGAGAAAGCGTCGATAAACTGTCGAAAAGCGGAAAAAATGCAAATTAGTTTCATTTCCTTAACCTTTAATGATTTGTCTTAAAATATCAGATTTATGGACACTTATTGCACATTCTACTGTTTCTGGAGAAATAGATGTTGATTCTTATAGATCTTGGAAATTAGAGCTTCAAACATAGAGATTTTAAATACGTATTCGTAAAATTGCATGAATCGAAATTAGCATAAACTTTTTCCGAATAATGTTTGTGAATTTTAATATTCATCAAATTGATTATTCTTTGTTAAAATTAATTTAAAAATTGAAATAGACATTATATGCTGCGATACAATTAATTTAAGCTCTTTGAGTTAAAAATATTTGGCGTAAACGTCGATATAAAATAAATGTAAAATTTTTTTCCTTTTTTATGTACTGAGTTATTAATGACGAAATGGTGTTAATGATCATAATTGTGGAAAAAATCATAAAGCAAAGTGCTACTACTGTGGAGTGTCTGTAAGAGAGTCTGGACATGTTCATTCATTTCTATTTTCTTTCCTACACAGTTTATTACTTTTTTGCCACGTATCTCGTAATTGCTGCAATAAATAAATAAATAACTATAGTAAACATTAGTTCAGTAAACTTGCTGATGACATTTTCTATGGTAATTGAATAACTTTTGCAGGTTTATAGTAGTTAAGGGTTAATTCTCGAGTCGCGTAGAAACCGCAGGGAATGCAGGTCGCCTCGAATAGGGAGCGAAGGTAAAAAATGGAGGACGGGGTCCTCAGACCGAATACGCGTCAGATACGAGCGATAATTAGGGTTTTTGTAGCGTCTTCTTGCCTCTTTGATATTCGCTCCGTGGGAGAACGCGAGCTTTTTTATCGGTCGCCGCCAAGCCGTGTTTCTTGCCCGACGGCCAGGAAATGAAAATTCTGCTCGACAAGAGGCGCGTCGTGCGTTGACCGGGTTATTGTTATTTCTGGAAAAGCATAGCTCAACTTTTTCTGCCGTGCAGGATATTATTTAAAGGGCGGCGAACGCTTCTTTTGCTTGTCGCATGCGTTGTTAGCTTTTTGCAGCAAGCCCTTTGTTATAGTACAGCCTAATATCTGAAACTGTGTACTTTTTGTGAGCTGCAACGTCTTTTTCTCGGGCATGTACAGATTCAATTTTTAAAATTTAATATTCAGAAATTCAACATTTTGCTTGTAATACCGCGGAGTAGTTTTGAATCATTACTTTTAATATTGCGAAGTTGAAAGTTTTCATTGTAATGTTCGAAATTCTAATTTTTAATTGTAATATCGATAGAATCATATTTTTAATTCTTACATTGGGAAATTCAAAATTTTTATTGTAACATTGAGAGCTTCAAATTCGGAATTGTAATATTAGAAGATCAAAAATTTTAATTGTAATATTGGGAGAAAGAAATTTTTAATTCCAACATTCAAAGATTCCAATTATTAATTTTAATACTGACAGATTTAAATCTTTAATCCTAACATTGGAACATTCAAATTTTTAATTGCAGCGCACGAAGTTTCCAACTTTTAATTTCAGTACTAGAACTTCCAAATTTTTAATCATAACACCAGCATATTACAATTTTTAATAGCAACCTCGAGGGGTTCAAATTTCGTTGAATTTATAATATATGGCTTCTTTCAACGTCCTTTATTTTATTAATTTAATCATAGCAAACTGTGCACAGTCAAATAATCCGCAGCACGAATCGCAACCAGAAACATCGACGCCAAAGTCCGTCGAATCTCCTCGGTGCTCTGAATTCAGTTTGGAGACATGCAGTGCAATGAATGGGCATTTAAGCTGCTCAAAATTCTAAATGTACGATTTGTATATGAAGTTTAAATGCTTTTTAGTAACCTTATAAATATTTTTAATGTGTATAGAAATGTAGTCGTTCGTTCATAAGTTAACCGTCTGTCTTTAAGGTTAAGTTTAAATACTCTGTAAACATTGAACAAAAGAATTTGAAGTTTTAATATTTAATGGTCTTAATAGATGATTATTGTAAATTATATTGACAAAGTTAGTTTTTGTTTATTTGAAAGTGAATTTTGTCGAGCTAAAATGACCATTCGTTACACTGCGGAACGATGGGGCGCAAGCGATGCGCTAAAGGGCGAATGATCGTCCGGTTATTTTCTCCCTATGTGTTTCCAAGTCTTTCCACCCTGCAATCTTTTTCTCGTTCTGCGTAAATAACCTTCGAACCGCGAGAAGCGTGACGGGCAGCTGTATTTCCATGCAGACTGCTCCGAAATTCGTCGAGAAACGGGTCGCGCGAAGCTAGGTACAGGCGGCGCTCCTTTTAACCGCGCAACCACTGAAATACATGTTCGCGGGATTTCCGCGGGCATTGATACGCGCCGACAAAACCGCCGCGGCCGCCGTTTCACGCGGCCCTGCCAAACACGGTGAATGTTTTTGTTACGTTTCAGACCGGGCTGCGTGGATCAAGGCAGGGAACGCGGGATCCTGTGCTCGACAGGCTATTCGCGCTTTGATTTCTGAAACGGCACGGTGTTAACCCTGTTCAACGGTATATACACGTATCGATACTATTGAAAGTTTGAGTTGAACCGCGAAAGATTCGAACGTACCTGATTTTTTGAAAACAGATTAAAAACAATTAGGATATTGGTTTCTGTTCTGGAAATAGTTCTGAAGGATCGAAGTGAAGAACTGGAACCGAATCCGATATAGCTCAGAATCGATATACCAAATAAAAGTTATGACTTATTTTGGTTCTTCATAACTGTTTCAGTCGGAACTGATATATAACAGTATCAAACACTTATTTTCGGAAGCTTTTCAATCGCTGGTTTCTTAATAGCGAAAGAAAAACTGTTGTCGCTGATAATAGCTTGTAATCAGTGCGGATGCAGCTCGAGTTTCAGAAATGAAGGTTTACTTTGAGAAGAAAAAATGGTTGAGTTTTGTTTGTGGATAATTAGTAACGTTCTTGGAATCTTCAATTATCGAAGTAAACATTTTTATACATTGTAAGGAATAGTTAATTGCAATTACAGTTCGTTGATCTCGTTTTCTTCGAAGATCGATAGTAACCGAATTGTTCAGAGAGAAAACAAAAGATTGCTTTCTTACAATGTAACTTGGCAAAATAGAAACATTAACTTGATTAAAAAACCTAAGACAAACCATTGATAATCGCAATGTTAGACGATTCCATCCGCAAACGTTTTAAGATTAAGTAGATGCCTGCTCCCCTCTAGCAGAGAATTAAGAGAAACTATTACTGATCCGCATCGCGGCGTGTCTTTCACAGAGTAGTTACTGAAACAGCATTTCAAGGGAGCCAGCGGGGTGAGGGCGGATCGAGGAAACGACGCTGGTAAACGGTGTAAGTATTCGCTAAGGGCGGCTACACACATATTCATCGTAATTAGTCTCGTCACGTCGACGGCACGCTCCACCCGATCCCGGCGATCTGCCATCGGAGCGTTGATTCGCAGCCCCGAGAACCGTGTCCGATTTAATAAAACGTTTCGGAATGATTTTCCATGGCGAACGGTTGCATTTAGAGCAGGCTTATCCAACCTGCAACCAAAATGGTTATAAATGCCGCCCAGTAAGAAATCATAATCTTACAAACCTTATGAATTGCGATTAAAAGACCTACGAACGAATGAAAGCACTTTATTTCTTTAATAATGTTCCTCTAGACTTAGTGTTTGGTTTTAAGTTTTAATTGTAATACTCATAGACACTGACAGATGTAAATCTTTAATCCTAATATTGGAACACTCAAACTTTTAATTGCTTGCACCTTCCAATTTTTAATTTGAATGCTAGAACTTCCAAATTTTTAATCAGGATACTGATAATTAAAACACATAGCTCCTTTGAACATTCTTCATTTTATTAACTCTTTGAGTGCTGAATATTCCAAGCCAGAATGTTCCATTTGAACGGAATATTTTTTTGCTCATCTGAAGATCGATGACTTACGTTAATTCATACAATTAATTGAGTGATAATTATCCCTTTGCCATATTTTAATGAGTTTGACTCGTGATCAAAATTTTGAACCAAACATAAATATCACAAGTCTGACTCAAGGTGACGACACAAGTGAGATGTCAGTCGTCATAATTATGGCCTGGATTTTGCCCGATTAAGTGATATGGCAAAGGGGTTGAATTGTAAGTGCAATTCCTCAGTTTCGCCAAATTGAATGATGCCAAGAAATTCGTATATTAATCACATGCATTTATAATTGTCACCACGACACGTATGAGATTAAAAAGATCGAAAAACGTATGTATATATGCGTCTATAGCACTCAATGAGTTAACACATTCGTGACCACGGTCAAATTCAAAATACCTTTACAGTTAACTGTGCCTTTCTTGCAATTGTTTCACATGATATGCTATTCATATAATTTGTACACATATAAAACATAGAGTAGCAAACAAACCAGGGAAAGTATTTTACGTAAATATTACATATGTGTAATGTTTTGATACAGCCAATGCGATAATATGGTATACCATATGCCAAATATATGTTAATATTATCATAGCAACGGTAATCAACAGCGTCACACATATGAATGTGACTTTAGTCACTCTAAACCAATTAAATGTCACACATATGTGACATGTGGTCGCGAACGTGATAAACATGATATTAATTTGTATGCAGTTCATAACACCCTGTCTTCTCCTAATGACACTTAGGGAAGCTATTAGGTCGTATAATATGAAATGTCATATTTTCCTTACTTATAAATGTTTGTACTCCTGTTGTCGTCACTCCTTTGTTTTTCATACAACCTCTTAAACGGTTTCATTGTCGATTATCAAAGTAACTTTTTGCAAAAATGTTTTTTCCGAATTGCGCCGAATAACTATTACTTGCATCATTTTTTGAAAACATATAAACACAAAATATAAACACAGCATTTGAGGACAATACTGTGACTGAAAAAACAGTGTAGCATTTTTTTACGAAATGAGCCGCGTGGAAAACCCGAAACAGTAGTTTATAACGATGTCTTTAGAATTTATTAATTCTAAACATTTAGACTTTTTAAAAAATGGAATATATTTGTTAAAAACACGTTGGCAGAAGTGTATCGAATCGAATAGAGCATAATTTCATTGAGTCTTTTCAAATGTCTTTTAGAATATCAAATAAAGTTTCCTTTTTTCCTCAAAATCCGACATTTCATATTTTCTGCACGACCTAATAAAAGGTTGGACACCCCTGACTTAAGAGCCTATGCACACGAGCGATGCGATCTCGCTGAGGTGCCGCAGCAATTGTTTTGAAGTGACAGAGAAACAAAGTTCTTCTGCCTCACAAAAAAAAGATAAGAGAACTTTATGTCTTTGTTCTTTTAAAATCGCACAGCGTCACCGCAGCGGGATCGCGCCACTCGTGTGCATAAGCCTTGCGGCCGAACAAAAGGGGCACGAGCGAGGAACAAGCGCGGAAACTTTCGCGATTCGGTTGGCGACTGCACACGCGGAACGAGCCGAATGAAACTTTAGTGGCAACCGGTATTCGGAACGACGCGAGAACCGAGTGCAACAACTTCACGGGTTAGTACGAGAAGGGGTTGCGATCCTCCGTGTATAGGGAAATTGTTAATTTGACGGCTGGGTCGGTTACTTCGAAACTGAGTACTGTGTTTCGTTGCGGGCTTTATTACGTACCTTGTATTGAAGCATTATTTGGTTGGAATTTTGTATACTTGTATAACACGTTGAGTGCTAACACATTGTTGATCGGTTACCAGTTACCTCGTGTTTGCACTTACATTAGCCATTTCAATTTTTGAAAGCCACGGACAATATAGAATATTGCGAAAGCAAAATATTCAGTGTTATATAAAAGGTAATATAATAAAGTATATTGAAGTTTATTTAGATTGTTTCATTTTCATACTTAATTATGAAATAATAACCCGTGAAATGGGATAGCTTCTGCATATAATTGTCGGTCAACAATGTGTTAAATCGGAGCTCATCAAGTTACTCATACGAAATGTAAAAGGCACGTAATTACGAATTATAAAATATAATCAGCAACAATGCGGGGAAAATAATTTCATAAACTGATTTGTTTAAGTGATACTGAAGATTTTGTGGAATCGTAATAATGAACTGTAATGAAAGTATTCGGATAAATATTCGACTATGTCATTATTCATATTTAAATTAATGTCGCAATGGCACGCGAATTCAACGATTTTTGCTAACAATATCAAAAAATAATTCACTAAAGAAGTTTATTGATGCCAGACATGTAGTTTTATTTCGTTTTAAGTTGCTCATCCACGCATTCGAACTTTCGAGAGAAAAATTTTCTAAATGTGTAATGACTGTGTTACGGCATGCTAGAGGAAATTGAACAGAAAAAGGGAGAGAAGAAGATTCGAATGTTGGTTGTCAGGTGATAATTAGTACGGTGGATAATGTCGAGTCGTCGAAACGCGAGAATTAAACGCGCCGGTTTACAGAAGGGTGCCATTAAAGTTTCAGGATTAAACGAAAATGATCGTCGCCGATCCGCTGCCGCATAAATTACGCCTTCGATTTTCGTAGCAGCCGGCGAAATTCTTGAACCGAAGGACGCCAATAAATTTCGAAGGTTGGACTAGGGGACCGCATGGTTTCGGAGCTCGCGAGGGTTTCTGGGTAATTTGTAATCTTCGATTTCTCATGGCTGACTTCGTCCGGCCATTGTTGCCCGCGCCGCTTATAACAGAATTTATTTGTACATGAAATACATTGCCGAATTTATTCCATTGTAATAATCAGCTTGTTTATTGTAAATTACGTTTGAAAATTTAGATTCGTATTTACTATTAAATTACCAGTAAAAACTTATTCGAACATTTTGAGTAATATGTAACAAATTTTAAGTTTGTATTTGAAGATTAATGAATTTATTAGAATATTAAGCAAGAGAATATTTTTGAAATTGGAGAAGGTTAGAAAATTATAGTTATGATAAATTTTGAATTTAAAATGTTTCATTTTGTTAACGAAAGGATTTTAAGAGGAACATGGTTGTATTTATTTTCTACAATTTTATTTTGCGATTTGACACTCTCTACTATTGTATCTATTTTAATTATCAATTCAGAAAATCATAGAAATAAAATGCGGTTGAAAGGACTTGTACGTTTCATTTAACTTCAACTTTAATTTATTTTTGACGTATACGACTGTCCGTTTGATTTCCTCGGAAACGAAAGTTTCTCTTTCCGAGCTGTTGCTAATTTCCTAATGTCGATCGCGTTTCCTCTTTAATCATCTGTAAGTGATCTCTGTATTGCACGATCACCAACCGCAGTTTACTTGAAACTTGTGCTTAATGGGAAACTTTTAAATTCTATAAATTGAATTCGATTTTCAAAGATACATTAATATTCTCTCTTGAGTAGTTGGAATTCAGTTGCTCCAAGGAAACTTATAAATCTCTAGATACCTGTAATTTAAATAATGTATAAAATTAAAGCTTGAGGAAACAATGTACAGGAAACTAAATTATTTTCATGTATGTTTCTATCTAAAATCGTAATTCACTAAAGTACAAAAGTTGAGCAGATATATTTCTTATACCTTATTTGTATTTCATATAGATGACATGTTTTATTTAATCAAATATGATGGTGAAAACTGTTATTCAAACAAAAGCAAACATCATGTATTCGTAACAACCATAATCTTGTACCTTATGCAAAAAAGGGTAAAATTAACCTTAGATAAATTATTATTTAAATTTAACAGACGCGACGTGCTGTGTCACAAAGTCAATATTTCTTAATACTGTATTTAGAACATACGTTAATTTTGATTACATGTTTACGTGTGTACGTGCGGTCTCACAGACCACTACATCAAATATCGTCAATTTTGAAACCAGTGATATTTTCGGTACATAGTTGATACTATTGCTATGCACAGATATTTATATAAATAAAGCCAAATAAATACAATAAATTTGTTTGTTCGTTGATACAAATGAGAATACTTAACAATAATTAGTAATTCTAAGGCTTCCACACTTAAAGGTTAACATTGCAACTGTAAATATTGTTATCAACGAACGACGGTAGCCGCGTGTTAAATAAAATTGTTTAAGAATGAAATCAAACACTAGAAAATGTCACAAGACCAGTCGAGGGAGGTAGAGAGGCGGTCGCGTGCGACAATTCCAGGAAAAGTCGTCGTCGCATGGTATAAGCCACTTTGTCGTCGGTGACGCAGCTCGTGCACGGTTTAATAAAGATGAGCTTATGAAAATTTATGGGCGGAGGCCGCGTGCGCGTCCCACGATCCTATTGGCTCGGCAATTTGAACGTGATGATTTGTTTTATTCATGAGCGATCCATTTCAGACGGCGGCGTTCCCGTTCGCTCCGGTTAAATAAGAAACAGGGAGGAACGCGTCGTGTCGGGCGGAGGGTTGGAACAGCTCGTCAGGATCAGAACTAGACATGGATTACCCGGAGATCTATGGTTTCGAAAATATCATAAATCACGAGGTAATCACTCTTCTGGTGCCTTTTATTTCTTTTATCAGTTCTGCCTCGCGTTAATAGCCGTGGTTATCCATAATAATTATTTATTCTACTTGTTCTATTCAGATATATTTCAGCTCCTGGAATTACTTTGAAGTACGTAATATCTTTCTTTTCTTTCTTTTACCCCGGAAACATTCGTTTATCATTTTAATTTTCCGCTGCATCGATGAATCATTGGAAGTTTATATTCTCAGCTTATTCTGTGGTATTGATTTACCGTTTGATGTTACTTCAACAGTTCGCGTTCCATTAGTATTAGCAATGGTTGATTCTCCTACATTCTTCACTGTATTTTATAAATCAAAACATTCAAACATTAACACCTAACTCATATACAAGCTGTTACAAAAACAATCACACTCCCAACGATAGAACCAACCAAACATGAGTCACAAACGTTCCAGTGGTAATCAAAAACCAATAAAATTCTTTTTAATTTAGACAAATTACGTTTCACAAATATTCCATCAAGCGGATCCCGAAAAGTCAATAATTGCGCTGGAAACGTAGCCGTAATAATCGCATGGGACGTACGCGCGTCAACGGGACCGTTCCGAAGACGGGGAAGGGGGATGAAAATCCTGGCTTACAGTCGACCGCGGCTACAACGGCGAAAACCGCTTACACAGATTCGTTACAATCCCCGCGTTATCGGTTTAATGCGTTTCGTTATTCCGCCTTTTAATTGCCCTAGCGTGGCCAAATGAAATTACAGACGAGACAAGAGGAGAGGAGCGTAGGTGAAAAAAGGGGTAGGGGACGTGAAGGGTGGCGCTGAGAGCTGGATGCCTGCAAAATTGAGTTTTACACGTTGAAATCTGTTAACATCGGAGCGAGGCTGTTCGTGTCCCGTGAATTTTCATTGGGTGACGTGCGTCGTCGTCCCTCTGTTGTCCGATATTTTCGTTCCTTCTCTCTTTTCCTCTGTTCCGACAGGCCTCCACCATTTTTGTTTTCCTCTCCGCGGTGCGGACCGTCGTATATTACGGTTTATCAATCGACAGGCTCGCGGATTAAGTATCCAGATCCGCCTGGCATTTCCCGAATTTTTATCGGGTCACCGCAGTCGCGGGACGGTTTTCCATGAATATCCGCCCTTTGTGTGCGCGAGTATGAGCGCGTGTCCACCGGATCTCGACGATACGGAAAAGTTATTAGGTTGCAGCGCGAAACTGGCCACGCGCGGCGCAATGACGAGCTACTGGTTTTGTTTGTCTTTGTTTTATGTACCTGTGCGCTGGATGCGGGGGAATAAAAGTTTCGGGATATTGTGGGCGAATAGTGGTTTGTTCAGTATTCAGAATTTGGTTAGGTTTTTCAGACAAATTAATCTTCTAAATTCATTATGATTAAGGTACGTTTATTTCGAAAATCTTGTAGTATATTATTGTTCTTGCACGCTGTCCAGGCAATGTTAGTGGACGTTGCGTAACACTTTCACACGCCGAATTAACTTTGTGTAAAATAGTTGGGATGAAAAATGGCCTCTTCCTTTTCTTGGTTGAAAGTGGACTATATTTATTGATTAAGAATGAGTGAAAGGAGTGTGTATGTGTGTACAAAGTTGATGCGTGTGTTTGTCCAGTGAGTACAGTGTGATTTGTAATTAACTTATGTTGTCTACATGTCTGTCTGCTTTATCGTGAGTCTGTAACTCTATATACATATAAAACTAGTGGTGTAGGGCGGTGTCCTTAGTGTCAAATCGGTAAGCCAAACGATCGGGGTGTTGCCGATGACAGCTTTTTAGCCTACGCCCACATTACTTGTGGTGGAGGTAGAGGGTACGTCGTCCCTTCTGACCTGCAAGAGTACCGGTGGCTGCGCGTTCGGGGTTCAAGTGGTTGAGCTGCCGCTTTTTATGATATGTCAACTGCTGGTCAGTTATGACACCAAATGGTAAAATACAGCATAAATCTACTTGCACCGACGGCTATGTTGCACCCAAATAAACCATTCCGGAACAATTATTATACAATAAGTCATTATGTATTAAGTATTATTAATATATAATGGCAAAGTTACTGTAGTTTCCAATCTTGTAGTACCAACTTTCCGACGGTTAAAAATTTGAGATGCACAAGTGCAGAAATAGTACGAAATATTTAAGAACCGTTGGAACGTGTAAATCGGTGACAGGTAGGACGGAGAATTTCTGGAACGTGCGCGGAAGTTGATATCAGCCTTCAGCACCGCGTGGGAGAAAATGGATCAGTGTAATCGAGAAATGTTTCGCGAAGTTTCTTTCTCTTTGACGACAAATTCGAAGTTCTGGATCGCTTAGAACTCGCGCAATTGTGTTTATTGCCCTTTTCCGACTTTCAGAGCTTAGGAATGGAAGTATATAATTCGAAGTGTTGCTAAGAATCGTCAATCCACGATTTGTCGACCAGTTATAAGTCTAAACAAAGAAAACATTAAAAACTACATAATAAATGAATCAATGAACTATATATTACCATTAAAGAAAGTCCATCGATATTCGTCTAACGTCTAAATATCCAATCCACATAGAGTCCATCCAGAAATTGCAGAATAAGATACAATGTCCAAATCAAATCCGCGAATCCAATAAAATACTGTGAAACATATCAAAAGGTCACGAGAAGCCTTAGCGCGGTCGAAGATCCGAGGATCAGCTTGTCCGTCTCCAAGGGCCGATGGCTCGAATTTCCTTTCGATGGAAATTTTTATGGATATCGATTGAATGGCAGCGGCGTTGATACGTAGATCAACGTGCTCAAACATCAAAAAAGTTTCTCCGTCCCCGGATGGCCCAGCCCCGAATCCGCCGATTCCACGCGTCCGGGGTTCGAGCTCGAATCTAAATCAAGATTCCCCCGGCCCCGGACCGCTGCGATTACATTTTCGTTCTCATTGTGCTAGCACTTTTCAGCCAGCCGGCCTCCATCAAAATTCTCGAAACTTTTCGCACAGGCTGCGCGAAGGAAGCCCGGGCTCCTGATTCGCCTAATGAAAGTCCGGGCAGCCCGACCAAGGATCGGGACAACGTCAAACTTTCGAGCTGGGTTCCTCTTTTATTTCCTGTCAGACGACTTTTTTCATTTCTTCTTTCGTTTTTCTTCCCCCTCCTTTTTTTCTTCTTCTTTCTTCTCGTTTCTTTTCCTTTTTTCGCCTTCTTCTTTTTTTAACGAAGGAGCCGCGTCGCCTTTGACGGCGTGATTGCATTTACCGGCGGGTACAATCGGTGTTCTCCGCTCCTTCGTCGTCGGATTGAAATTACACCGCGTTTAACCTTCGCGGACGATCGTCCCTGTCCGCAACACCCGACGAATCGTTCGATCCCTTTTCACTAGGGCGACGGGAGCAGAAACGCACGTCGAGACATGCACTTTGCGTCAACATGTCCGATGGAACCCGCGATATTCCAGCGATTCGAAACTGGTTATTATTCGCCGCTCGGTTTTACGGTTCTCTTTTTCTTCTTTAATGATGCGTTGCACTGCGAGATCGTTGACAGCTCGTGGTTAATTCAAATTATTGTGACGAGTGCGGTTGTTGACTGCTGTCAGGTTGACAGAGGTTTTGAAATGAATTGACATCTTTGGATTGATTTGAGATAAGGGTGGATCTCAATTCTTTTTATGTTCCAGACGTCTTTGCTTGCGATTTGTTTTAGATCTGCTGTGGGTTTTGTAATATAGATATTGTCAACCTCTTTCATGTGGAAATGAAGTATAATTTTTTTAGTCTGTATAATTATATTTGCAATTAGATTTGCAATGGAAGTGGAGAATAGTCTCTTTTTCAAGAAAATTTCTAACACTGTTAAACTTATCTACTTACAAAATAAATTGGAATATAAAATATACGTGTGGCTATTCCTGTTTTATGTGAGTTACGGTGTTCATTAATTCAAGAAAGATAACTGTTCAACTATTCTTCCGTAATATTCGTATTTCGTTCCATAAACACGATTTAGGAGTTTGTTATATTGTTCAGAGTTTTGGTGGCCGATTATTGATCGTCCAAATCACGCCTCGATGAAATATATACGGCGATCGATGGAATGGATACACAAATGCTTGCGGTTAACCGTGGTTCGGTGATTCCGCGAACGGTGTTCTGGTCGCGATTTAAGGCGGATTTGCATAATGAAGTATTCGTGTCGCCCGCGGTCCCTCGTATGGGAGGATAACGAGACGAGATCGCGTGTCTCGAGCGTTTTTTTTTTTAAAACGTGTTCGATCTGTTTTTAGGTATCGATGTGTAGCACGATTTTATACATTGAACTTAAGCAAATAATTTGTATACTATATAATTAAAAATAGAACAGATAACAAGGTTTAAGGAAAGAAATCTAATGAATCCCCAGTTTAATTGTGTCGTTTGCCGATACTTAAAATATATATCTTGAAATATACATATGTTTTAGCCATTATTAAAATTGTGTACGTTATAATTTTATATAACAATTATTAAAACAGTTAAGGGAAATGAACAACAATAATACAATTAGAGTATTATCTGTAGATAATTGTGAAATCAGAGTGCTGGCGGTAAGAATAAATCATTAAAATCCGAAAGAATATTACTACCGTTACATTTCCATGATTACTCGACTGCAGATGATGCAAAGCCTTTATCAGCAGAGTTTATCTCCCAAAGGTAATATTTGAATGAACGTTTCTATAATTTACCGAAGCGCCCATTAAAGTAAACACAACATAGGAGCTTCACCGATTTCCAATGTTTTTAATCTTCATCGAGATTATCTGTATCAGCAGTAAATATCAGCACTGTCACAATTTTCTTTATCAAAAGAAACAAATTTTTATAAAAACAGCATATGTAAAAAATGTATTACGTCAAAAGCAGGTTCCCGAAAGCAATGGCAAGTATTTACACAATTAATGAGTTTGAAGGTAATATCGCACAATATTATATTGATCGAACAGTCTTCTCACATCTGAAATTGAAATTTAAAGAAAGATACTTAATGTTCTACAATGAGATCGAATAAAATTTTATTCTATATTTTCGACTCATTTTTTGACATAAAATCAACCCCTGTCTGGTTGTACCACCAGTTACATGCACTTGCTTTAGCTATTTCAATTTTTGAAACGCAGGGCAATCTAGAATATTGCAAAAGCAAAATATTCAAAGTTATATCAAACATACGTACAGTTTCATTTCAATTCATTATGCATAAAAAATGCACATTCAGGTTTATTTAGATCGTTTCACTTTCATATTTAATTACGGAATAATAACTCGTGACACGAAATACCTTCTGCATGAAATTGCCGGTCAACAATGTGTTAAATATTGAAATTTACCTAAAGACCCGTAGTCCGCTAACAAACTTCTCCAAAAAACCTGCTAGACCTCCATACTCGTCCCATCGTGAGTCCAAGAGTACATCGCTCTCGGTCGCAATGCCGCGATTACAACGATAATCCAGGCAGAACGCGCGACAGGAGGGGGCGGAGATCGATATTGTCGTTTTCATTTCCCGGAGCCGGCCAGTCGTGAATTTTTTAGCCGCGCTTAAGCATTCCGCAGCCGGCACAATAGACCGTAAACTCGATCTGGCGTCGCGTCCAGCGCGATATTGGATATCCTTGAGGACATCCGCGACGTCCTGGGACTTGCATCAGCTGGATCCGGCCCCGTCTATCGCGCCGGTCAACGCGGAAACTTTCATAGAATTTATAAAAGCGCGGTTGCGCGCGAGGACAGAAACCGCGGATGATCCAGGGGAAGAAAAGACAACCGGGATTACGAGGATACCTCGCTTTACAGTTCTGCCACCTGGGATTCCGCCACGACTGCGAAGGCAGCACGTCCCTTAAACAGTGGGAATAACTGGCCGGTCAAGGTGATTGAACCAGGCTCCTTAAGGAACATCTCAGCTATTCATCCTTTCGATACCCGATACACGAACGATCGGGAAGAAATTTGCCTGATCCCGATTATTTTCTTTGCTGTTGAGTTTTTGACGAAGAGGGAATTGGTGGTGATTTTTTGGGAAGTCGATGAGATTCGCGTGTAATGGATTATACAGTGATTGTGATTTATTGTAAGCAGAATAGGGAATTTAATGAAATATTCTACACTAAACACAAATTCCCAAAGAGCAGTCTGTTTATTGTAGTAATTATTTCATTACCTTTTGGTTGAATGGATTTCGCTGATTCTTTATTAGAATAATAAATGTTAATTTGTTAATATCGTAAGGAGAGAAATGCCTCGGGAGAATTTTAAAAATGGTTTGTAAAATTCATCGTTTTCTCATACGCAGTTCCTTCGCCAGACTATGTATTTACTTAAGTATATACATAACTGTGCTCGCGTTCTGCGTCGAACGCGACACGTCTGTCGCTCGTCATTTATCTTCCTATTGCGTCACTATACGCGACCGATCGCCTAATTTCCTGCCAACGGGTACACATGCACACACGCATACACACGCGTTCTTATAATATACGCGGGAATCCACACCTACCCTACAATATATAATAGCATTATTATTATTTTATTTATTAAAATAATTTTTTTAAGGGCCATATAATATCATTTCACTAATTTCAGAATAGTCTCCAGTTTAATAAAATTATACTAATACTATTTGCTATCTTCAAGTACATGCAACTTAGGAAATATTCGATTACCTTTGTATAATTGTCATTTTCTATCTGAGGCATATAAGGCACTGTGCCCGTGCTAATTATCATAGTGGAACTGATAACAGGAATGACTGAAGAGCACGATCTTCCAGAGGGAAATTGTACGCGGCGCTGTAATAATGGCAACATTCCAAATGCGCGAAATATTGAGTCTTTCTAAATTATGAGTTTAAGGTAAATAGCAACCCAGCATTTGGACGAACGGACGGTGGCCTTTGTTTATAGCGAGGTACACACCACACGATCCCGCTAATCCATTTTCCGAGGGACGCTAGAAATGTTACCCCATAGATTCAGGGGCAAAACGACCTGAGGTACACCGTTGATCACAGCATGCTTTCATTTAGCTTCGATCGTTGAAATGTTACGAATAGATTGTAAATTTTTATGTGAATTTAGATTTTTATTAACTGATGTACAAGAATTAGGGTTAGATAAGAATTCAGTTTCTTCTGTAACGAGTAAATACCACTATCGGTAATTTCTTATATCTTAGATATTATCATCAAGTATAGAGATATTTATTTATTAAATATTATCACTAAGTAATGAGGTACTTATTTATTAGATATTATCACTAAGTAATGGGGTACTTATTTATTAGATATTACCACTAAATATAAAAATATGTGCTGTACACTTTATTCGATTGTTCCTAGAAAAATAAATGTTTATTCATATAAACCTTGGAAATTAGAGCAAAAATAGAGAATTAGGATACATATTTATACAACTGCATCATTCAAAATCGACACACATTTTTGTCAAATGATATTAATAAAATTCATTAACAGTTTACGATAGCTCTCAAGAGAAGGTGGTATTAAAAATGAAGGACTATCGTTTTAGGTTTTCGAAGACAAACTATCGGTTCTTGAAAAGATGTTACAGTTGTTCTTAGAAAAAGTTCAGAGACACTTGTCTCGTTTATGTCTCCGGAAAAGTCTGAAACTCAAATCCTCCCGGATTCGTCGGATATTAATTCGCTCAATATAACTTTTAAATTCCTCCTTCGAGTAACAACGTTCATGGCTCGTCTGTAGTTTCATCGCATCCTGGAGAGGTCTCCGTGGAGCATTCGAAGTTTCCGGGCGCAGATGAGCACTAATTGAAGTCGGAAACGGATACGACTCCAGAACATGGACACTCTTTCCAACAGTTCGCGACTAATGAATTTTTTATCGAGTTCTCATCGCTGTCAAATTTATTTACTGAGTCAACGAAATTGTATTGGTTTAATTCGAAGAGTCTTAACCATCTTCCTAATAAAATATGAAAACTAGTTTCATCTTACAGAATGAAACTTTATTTAACTATATACTAACTTTCTACTGCGACTTTTTGCAATGCTTCAGTTTACTCATTTATTTATAATATTTTTTTGTGAAATAAGTAAATGCCACATTGGAAACGAATCCTTATAATAAATCTAATATTTTCTCGTAATCGTCATTATATGCTCTCTTAACAGAAGTATTTACCTATCGTATTCATTAAGGAAAGTGCTGACAAATAAATGCACGTTTGTAAAATACTTTTATATTCTATTTATCTGTCGAATCGAATAGACTCATTTTCAGGCCATTCTTTTACCACGGTGATTCAAAGGAAATGAAAAATGCTGGAAGGCAGAGGTTCTATGGAAGCCCCAGACAAAACTATAATAATCGAGCTGCTCTTAGCGTATTTATATTCAGTTAACCGTGCGTCCTTTAATGGTGGATCAATGGCGATTGCGCAATTATGCCACGTAATCTCGAAAACGCTTACAGGAAATCCGAATTCGAGCTACGTGTCGCTCGCAAAAATTCCAAGGTTTTTCTTGCGCGGTGAACGTGGATATCGAAAAAGTTTCCGGATGATCGTTCTTGAAAATTCCGACCGGTCCTTCATTGCGTTGTTCTTTGTAAAACCGGGCTTTATCCACTGCCCGTATAAAACAAAATCGACACTTTCAACAAGTTATCGCGGTCTTCTTCTCTTTTTCATCACGGTTGTTCAGTGTTTTCCCGAACCGGGTAAATTGAAAGTATTTCTACGAAGTAGAAGTAACCGTTTGGAAACGTTTGTAAACGATTGATTTTGTGATGCAAATTTTTCGGGTATTTCCTTAAATAATTGATCAGCAATCAAAGAAGTTTAAAACCTTTTATGTTCATTGAAATTTCTGCCACTTCTTAACCATCTAATATCTTCTTTCCATTTTGAAATAACTACAATTTTCTATCAAAATTTGAAGAAACTGGTAGAAGCCTCTATACTACGTTACGATTTGAGGAATTCGAACTGGAAAATCAAATTATTTAGTTCAGATTTGAAAATCTGTTTCGCTGAATGGATTCAATGATTTAGCATCCGTTAAAAATTGAAACTTGCAAGATGATAGCACGTTCCCTGCCCCGCAAGGGCAAGGGGAAACGTATTTCCACTGTCAGCCAAACTGCCGCTGTCTGCGAATCAAATTTGTTAACATTGTGCGACGAAGGGAGCGAACGGTACACACCAGGAACGAGTAGCAGTGCTCTCTCGAGGACACGAGAAATAGAGCAACGGTGAACGATTTCATTTGTCATCGGGTCTCTAGCCGAGTGCCCGAATGCAAGCGTTGCTCCTCTGTCCCTCTTGTTTATCATGTTTCTGTTTACGCTCTCTGGCGCACGAGATCGTTTTCTAAAGACAAATAACTGAAGATAAATGCGCCTCTTGCTTTTGTATCCGCTTTTAAGACATCTTTCCAACGCTGCGAGGTACGTCTATCCGGGACACGGGGTACTCAAAACGGAATCAGTCAGAGTGAAGACGAATTAACGTTGATCAGGTCTTACCCAGGACTTTTCCGACCAAAATCGAGATTAACTTTTGCTGTGACTTTTTTTTAAGGAGCGGATGAAGGTTAAGCCGAGATCGAATAACAAAATGATTCGACTAATGCTAAATTCGAAACTCAAATTTATGCAGAGAATCTAGGACTTAGTGATTCGATCTATAAAAGTACACAATGCATGTAATTTTCGTTGAAAGAAAAATTAGGATTTCCGAGTTAAGATTCTGGGAAATTTAAGATAGCGAAATATAGCTGGTTTCCTAAATAAAGGTCTAAATACATCCTTAGAGTCTAAATGTCCAGAGTTTTAGTTTCGATATCCCGCTTCTTCGATTTTAACTTAAGTTAGGTACTTATATCTTAGCATCTTTTAGTTTGAATATATGTTACATCTATTATTGTAACTTATATTTTTAAATCTTGGCATCTCCTAGTTTGAGTATACGTTAGATAGTTAGAATATTTCCTGTTTGAAGACATCTCCTAATACAGATTTCCCAATTTTACATTTTCTTAACCTAATTTTCCAATTTCAGGGTCCTTCAACTTCTTATGAGTACATACCATCTTGCATGTGTCTCAATTTAAACCAAACAGCTTCATCGCACAGTGTTCCATAGCAGAAAAGACTATAACTCTTTTCTCATCCCAACTTTCTTACACCCATTAAATTTCTGCCATACGCAGACAACGAAAAGAAGTGTGTATAAATTAAAAGCACAGATGAAGCTTTCAAGAAAGTTTTTATCCCGGGGATCTAAAAAGAAGCAAAAATAATTTCTTAATCTTACCAACGAAGTGGTCCTTCACAAGCCCGTAAACTTTGAACGGACTCAGAATTTTCGGGTGGCGGAACTTCCGGCACAAGAAAAAGTACCGAAGACAAAAGTTTATCGTCGACGTTCGACCGACCGGCAGAGGTAACTGCTGCAACCGAGTGTACGTCGACGAAGTTAATTTCAAATCAGGCGAAACGAAGGATTTCAAGTCTGGTGAACCGCTGAGCGAGGATTCGGAGATCGTCTGGGGCTGAGCGCTCCATGCTAGCTGTCCGGTCCGGCGCGAAAATCCGCAGACTAAATCGGCCATAATTGCCGTGAATGAATTAACCGACTCGAATTAGCCCTATGGCAGTCGTCCGATAATAGACGGCGGTAGCAAACCGAGTGATTCCCGGCTAATTGGACAACCATGAAAACTCGTTGCTCGATATGATCCGACTAGAAATGGATGATCTTTTTCGAGCGATCTTAAGTCCCATTTACATCAGATGTAATTAATCACTTGCAATATGATTTTATTTGCCACTATGTCTGTTAGATTTATATTCCTATTAATAATTTACGAAATGTAAAAGAAATATTTTTTTCATTGGTAAGTGCATAATTACTTTGAAGGTAGAACATTATTGATAATGGTAAGATGATCTTATATATGGACCTATGTGTAATGAAATAAAATCGGTTTTTTATCTAAATTATTCTAATTAATGGAATTAGATTAAAAAAGAATTGTTAATACGGTGTCGATGGTTATTTCACTGAAAAAGGAATAGAATATCTGATTTACGCAGCAATACACTACCCCACTAATGCGCTTATTAATTTATCACGTCCGTTCGTTTCGTCGCTGCATTTTCGTTTACACAGTAAACTATTATCATTACATTTGATAATGATGCATCCGTTGTAAAACACGGTACACGAGCAACGGAATCTCTTTTCGTTAATTACAATACGATAACCATCGATAAAACCAGTCAATTTCGTGACAAATATTTCTCCAGCTTCCGCTTTGTGAATACTTAAAAACACCTGATGCTTTTAATTACGCTGTTAATAAAATTATCCCCGGAATTTGCGCTTTGCGCGAATTAATCCAGAGAGATTTTTTTAATTAATACATTGTTGCGAGCGAAACAAGAAATTTATCATTCAGCTCTGCGCAATAAACGATTGACAATAGAGGTTGCATAAAATTGCGTGCGATAATGGTGTTGTGTTAAATAGATCGGAATTAATGAAGTTCGAGAAAAATGGAATTGAATGAAATTGCATTAATATCGCAGATATTATAATATTACACGTCTAGAGTATATTAGTCATAGATGGCACAATGTTGTAACATATAAATATAAAAGTTACAAAATTAAACGGGTGTACATGTGTATAAATTATCCTCATAAAAGCGTTGTTTTATATTCTTCATTTCGAGTTATATGAGACACAGCAGAGAAATAATGAACGTAAATTACAGTCCACGTATTCTCTTTTTCTTTATATTTGAAACTTTTATTTCTGTGACTGTGTCAATTTTATTATGTTCAAATATTCGGAATACCAATTGAAATATCCGGGTACATGCAAACGAATAATAACCGTCGAATTTTCGGTTGAATACAAAATCATGGAATATCCTCGGCGAATATCTCACTTATCGAGATTGCGTACAACGGAATGTTAGTGAGAACGACATCGATCTTCGCCGGCCGGTCGATCATAATTGCGGCGAATGAACTAACCAGCAAATTAGTCGGCTGACAAGCGTTGGGTAATAGATCCAGGAGGAAACTGAAACCGGATTATTCATGCTTGATTGGACAGCGCGAGACGCTTCGTTGCTCCGGCTCCAACAATAGACTGCATAATTCCGTCGAATGAGATACCGCCGTGTCTGAATGGGTACGAAGGCACCGCTCCGCGAGGATATCATACACTGACCTGATGCTATTCACCCACGGTTATTAGGAAAGAATCGAAACCTGTATTCCTGGCCCACCAACGACTAATGACCAACATTGTTCGCTGATCGTAGACCCGTTGTGTGATTTCGGTGCTGACCGTGTTGAGGCTTACAGGTGCTAGCCGAGACTCCAATAATGACTGACTTTCGGCTTGACGGTTAATCGATGGAGAAAGGGTGGAAGATGGGGATTTAGTTAGCTCTAAAGATTATACCTTTGGGACTAAAAGTTATCCGCATATTATTTATTCTCAACCGTTTGTTCCCCATATCCCTACTAGAGCATTAATGTCTTCACTAAGCTGAAAACGATTCTTTAATATCGATCTTAAGATGACCAGTTGCAGTAAATAATTCTTTCGAAATATTCTGTATACAGTAAACAGTCCAATAAATCTTTATCTAATTAAAAAATTTATCAAAGTAACAGCTTTCACATATTTCCTGTTTTAAGCAGATGCTTCCTGAAAATTTGAATTAGTAACAAAATTCAGTGTCTAATTGCAACGATATGTTAACGATACAATATAGATTATGAAATCAGTAGTTACATTGTGGCGGTCGACGCGGACAGCCACGAGTGTATCCCAGCAGCGCGGACCGTGGAGAGAGTCGGTCGTCTGTCAATCGTCAGTTGTCTCCAGCGTAGATCCCAAAAAGTGTATAAAAGGACGGGTCCACGCTGGACTACAGTTAGTGTGTGTAAATCTATAAGCCCAACATTACGCGCACCACAACGTAAATTATTTTTACTCCATTCCACCATATCAGTTTCGTCAAACTATTAGAAAACAATACTGTCAAGAAATGGAGAAAAGAAAATGCAAAATGAAATAAAAAGCAAATACTGAACAGTTGGAAAGAGAAACAACGAAACGAATTTTTCTTCGCCTGTCAACAGGTCAAGAATGAAACACGCCGAAACAGAAACAGCTTTGTTTCTGCTGTACCGTTGAACTGGTCTCCGCTTTTTAAATAAAGCACCGGGGATAACACTCGAGCTTTGAAGACCGGTTAGTTTTTGTTGGTTACACCCTCTAACCATCCGGCAGCGAACGAGCATCGAATAAACTAGGTCTAAAGGGCTCCCGATAGGCCCTTCTGTCGCGTTCCCGATCCACGTGTATCGGCTTCATCTCCCGAAGCTCTCACCCTCCCCTTTCCCCCTGTTCCTCCCTGTCCACGATCCAATTTCGCCCGGTCCCTATGTTGAACGAGAGAAAAAAGAGCGGTCAGTGCCAGTTACACGCCAGAGAGACGCGCCATTCTTGTGCGCTCGCGCTAAGAATTGTAATAACCTTTCTTCGTGAGAGCCGTCGAAACCGTTGTCCTTTCACCTGGACCGTTTTCTTAATCGAATGTGGCCTCCAGCATGTGGAAACTCGAGGAAACGAGAGAACATTTTCTTCTCGCTGAGAGGAAAATCCTAGAAATACAACAGTAACCGTTACATTATCAAAGTAACCTGAGGATTATTGTCACGTATAGTACGCTTTCATATTTCCATTTTTAAGTTTAAAGTCTGAGTTTTGTATATTACTTCTTTTCATTCAGAAATCACTTTTGTCATTGAATCTGTAGTTGTATTATATATTTTTATAAATAAGATTGGCAATCTCATAGAAACCTCTTACGTAGAAGAAAAGAGAATTTTTAAAAGTTCAACCACCTCATTCAATGGAAATCCTCCCAAATGACAGGAGTAGAAAAAACTGTCCCGGTATTCAACGATCTTTTCAAAGACGAAGATATTCACGACTTTTGCAAACAGGCAACTCAAAAAATTTACGGAAAACATGGAGACACTCCGTGTCGGCGGATTTTCCGTTTCGTAGCAGATAAAAGGAAAAGACAAACTTCATTTCCTCGAATAATCCGGAAGAAAACTTGATTGTTGTGTGGGCCGGTTGCAATCTACCCGCGGGTTTACGTAGCGCGAAAATTTCCGGCCGTATGAAGGCATTAGCATTAGATAGTAGCTTCGGTTAAGCCTGATTCACATTACAGTACGCTGAATGAGATTATTCAGGTTGATTAGTTGCAGTTTGATTAAACAATCTTAGTTGTTTAGAAGCAGCATGTTCATACATAAAGACAGCTCCAATAGAAAAAATATTTTTAAGTAAATTTGAATGTTTTAAACATATTTTTTAAAGCTCTGAGCTGCACAGAGAATATGAATGATGTTGCATTTTCAGTGATAAATTTAGTTGCCAGAAAATCAATGTACATTACCACAAAACACTATGTTTTAATTTTGTCATAAAAATTGGAAGTTTAGATTCCAAACTTAAATTTCAAATCAACCCTTCATTTCTTAATAAAAAATAAAAAAGCCTGGAATTCTGAGCAACATTAAATCACCAACAACTTAGCATTGTGAACAAGTGGATATTCGATTGAATTTAAAGCAGAATATAATCGATCTTAATAATGCTAAAGCTCAAGCTTAATTTCAAATCTTAACTTTGAATTTACCCTTAATCTTCTAATAAATAATAAGAAAATCTGAAATTCTGAATAACCTCGAATTATCAACGAACCTAGCCTTGCGAGTAAGTTAATTTTCGATTGAATCTAGAGCAAAACGTGATCGAGCCTGGTAATGTGGATCAATCTTAACCTTTTAGCTTTTATGTTTTTAAACGGTATACCACTGAATTGGCTCACTCTGTCCGTAGATATATTTAACATATCGTTTGACTGCCCTCGTCTTCCTTTTATTTCATATTTGTTTCGCCTAAACAACATTTTCTAACAACATTTCTAATATCATAGTAAGAATTATCTTATACAGTTTTGCACGGTCCCCGTTGAAGCTTGCTATACAGAGTTATAGTGTTGAGGAAAATCCGGTTGTAATTAAAAGGTTAATATCAAACCGCAATTTCAAATCTACCCTTAATCTTCTAATAACCAATAAGACAACCTACAATTCTCAGTATTTCGAATCATCAACGACCTAGCCTTCCAAACAAGTTAATATTCGATTGAATCTAGAGCAGAACGTGATCGCACCACGAACAATTCGGTACTGTGTATCAAGCATTATAGCTCAGTGCGCAACGAACTAGTAACACGCGTGCTTGGCGAACGGGTTATATCATTCCGATGCACCGCGTAAATACAAACACCTGCGAAGGCTTCGTATAAGCGCCACGGGTAGCGTTTAATGTGGTTGAGACGACCCTGGGGAGACACCACTTTATACATACCTAACTAGCCACCTATGGCGCAACCCGGCATCTACTCGGTAATCTTTGTCCCCGCCCTTTCCCCCTCTTCGCCCGTTCTTTTTCGCCGGCCAACATTTTTCGTTTTTCCACTCCGCTTTTCGTAAGCAGTGTTCCTTCCCCAAATTTCCTTTTTCTTCTTATTAGTCCAGTTATATTTATACACGACTTTACATGCTTGTATATTACATATTTACTTGGTTAACCCTCTTCCTCATACGGACGTGTCTGTTTCTGATTCTAGGATTTATTCGCTTCCTTGCGTTTCCACGGAATTTAGTGCACCGTTGACATCTGTATGATTTTTTTTTCATTTTGCACTGGAAGCTGAAGATCTAGGTCTTTTTTACAGGAAATATATTCTGATGTTGTATGGAATTGGTGATATTGTCTTAGGAATAATTATATGTTTTCGATGACTTCTGCAATGTTATCAATAAGACAAAGTATTCATTTTGTTTCGATACATTGAGTAATTTTTTGACACGACTACAATTTCGGCACAGAGTTTGGATATAATGACAGGTTGCGCTACGCAATGATCGTTCTCCATTAAAAATTCTTCAGAAAATATAACCCAACGATCTAAATCATAACGAACATTTAGTTTTACTAGTTACACACATAAACGTTACATTCCAACAAAAGAAAAAGAGGTTTAGATACGAACATCCTGTTTATTTTCACAGACTATACGCTTCAGTGAAGTCGTGTCCACATGTTCCTCCACGCACCATATACAAAATAAACAGTCGGTAAACGATGGTCCCCAAAAACGCGAAACAGGAAGTCAGACGAAAAAAGGAGCCGCGATCACTCGCAGTTCCGGGTCCGCGGAGGAACGATCGCTGCTTCTTTACGGCACTTGAACGTGTAATCAATGTGACGTTAGAAAAAAGAAGAGCGCGGATTTACGAGAACGAGAGCCGGATAGACGCGTGTGTTTGGACGCACACAGAGAGGAATAACGCGAGACGAGGGGAGCGGCAAACAGGATCGCGAGTTCTATGAAAAGAGGGAGGAGGAGTAAAATATATAGAGTAAAGGAGAAAGAGAGAGGAAGATAGAGAAAGAAAACAAAATAGAATAAAGTAAAGTATAAAACAGAGAGAGAGAGGGAGAGAAAGATAGAGAAGGTGGGTGAAATAGAGAGGAGGGGAGTAAATGCAAAAAGAGAGGGAGAGTCGGTTGGCCAAACAGAAAGAGACCGGCACTGGGTGGGCGGTACAAAAACGAAGATTGATCGAAGAAATAAAAAGATACACGCGAGAGAGCAGAGAGACTCGAGTGCTCGAGTACGTGGGTCGAGGGTGGATTCAGCGCGGCGCGAGCAACGGGGACGGCCTAGGGGGTGGGGGCGATTTATACGTCGGCGACGAAAAACAAAACGGCCACGGGGTTTTCTGAAAACACAAACACCCATGGGAGTTGCTAAAAGAAAACGTGGGGTGGGCCACGAGGAGCTGGTAAACATGTTGCCGTGTAAATTGGCGACGCTCGGGGGTGGAGACTGGCGGTATGAATTGAGGGATACACGTTTCATTGTGATCCATGCCTAAATCAAAATTTTGTTAGGTTACGCTTAGATTAAAAGTAATTTTCTAAAAACATTCGTTCGTGTTACTATCTTTCTCTGCTCCTTCTCTGCTTTTTCTCTTTTACTCTATTTTAGTCTATTTCATTTTCTTTCTCTATCTTTTCCTCTCTTTCTCTGTTACTCTATTTGATTAGATTTGCAGTAGTGTGCGTTTAAATACAAATCAAAATACAAAATAAACGGGTTTTAGTAGCAAACACAAAGAAAGATAAAAGAAGATATAACATTGTATAATGCATTATGAATTCCTGTTTTGAAAGAATTTATAAGATTCTACGTGAAAAACGTAAATAAGGAAGATAGAAAAGTTAAACATTATCAGACTGTTGACAATAACAATAATGACACGAACGATGTTTAGAATTTAATAAATGGATCGAATGGAATGTTTTTTTATAATGATAATATATATAAATATTCTAACTTTTCTTCAATCTGCGTATTAAAGTTTGAAATACCGTGGCACCAAAACAGTAGCAGTTATTCTGCAAATATTTAAAACTCTTGTGTTACTAATTCCTGGTTTGTTTCACGAGCAACTTGCCTTATTTATTCAGAATATATTAACGTGACGGTGCGTAAGTCCATAATTTGCATAAATAAAGATGTAAAAGGATTTTTAGGATTGGAGCTTCACTCGCACACAGTTTTGTTTACAATATGTTTTTCTTTGTAATGTCAGCATCTTCATTTATAAAGAATAACGTCTCATTTTATTTCTCGTCTTTATTTACGGTGATTCCCAGCAACTGGGACGGTGTGTATGGTTCTTTCATAAAGTAAGAGAAATCTCCAACGAAAAGAATTTAATGGTTTAATGAAGAACTCGTTCCTATCCTACAACTTTTCTCTCCCTCTTCCTTTCTCTTTCTCTCTCTCTCTCTCTGTCTCTCTCTCTCTCTCTCTCTCTCTCTGAATATTACAACACAGAAACGTAACGTACAAAAAAAAAATATAAAATAACATTCATATTTCAGTTTGTTACTCGAATAAAACTCTTATTTTGCAACGTACAAAAAGCCTGTTCACGTTTTTATCGTGCGTATAAAGCTATTAACAACTGTTCATTAAAAAAAATTTGACAAAATATGCAAGTGAATTAGTTTTCTGAAAAGTCGTAGCAGAAGTCACTTTTTCCTCCGCCATTATTTAAAACTATGTTCTGAGATATCGCTTAATCGAATTCGTCATCTTTATTCAATTCAATTATGTTTGTTTTCTCCAAATTTTATAATTCGGCTCCTGGCGGACCTTTTTTACCGTACTTGTGGAGACATTTTTCGCAAACGCGAAAGCATCGAAAGCTTCCTTCCGGCGTATGTGGAAATAGAGGATAACTCACGATGATCGCGAAGGCGTCTGGGCGCCATTTTGTGTGCTTACGCAATGTCTTTTGCACATGACACTCGTATTTCCCTTATATATTTTCAGAAGAATTTAAAAATCTCTGATCCATTGTTTCCATTCTTTTAATTGAAATCAGATTACGAAGGGAAGTGTAATTGCAACGTTTATTTAGTAAGTTAAACTGTCGATATGACAATAATTTCATGTTTGAAACAGGACTATGAAAGAGTTATACAAAATTATAAATTCCACAAGTCTACAAACTAGGATAGAACAAAAATTAAAATAGAAATTCGTTCTCTCCGAAAAAGAACGAATAATATAAAATAAAACGTACTTTATTTAATCCCAAATTCTCGATTCCCATACGACTGCCACAACTTCACCATAAACTCATAAATATCCACGATCTAATCACGAAATATAAATCGCTGTTTCAAAACAAACACCCGTGAAACATTGCTCTCCTTTCCACCTTTCAATACGACTCTCTAATTACATAGCGAGCTCTAAGATCCGTGGAACAAGCTGCACCGAGTGGTGCCCCGTTCATCCCCTGATGTTTATCCTCGGTACTCCTTTCCTCGAAATCCAGCACAGCGTTCTCACGTCGCACCACCACCCCGCAGCGTCCGCCCCATTATTCTTCGTCGAAAGAAGAGCCCAGCTTCAAAAACTTTTCGCGGCGTTCGTGCTGCACGCGAGTCCATTTTAATTTCCTACGCTGGTCACTTCACGCGTCCCGCTCCAGTTTTCCGGCGGGCGAGCGGCCGCTCTATTCGCATTTCCTCGCCGTCTATCGCCGTGTCTCCCCTGGGCCACGATATTCGTCGACGTTTTACGCCCCGTCCTCTGCAACCCGTTTTTCCGTAGAGCGCTTTTCAGGCTGCGTCACGCGCGCCCGCCTCTTCTCTATTTTTTACCCTTATATAATATTAGCAACACGACCGGGATACGCGACGTCATGGAACTAGAGAGGAGCACGGACGGGGCTGAAAGGAGGGCTAGAGCGAAACGGAGAGGCAGGACCGGCCGGATGCTTGGAAAAGAGACAGTTTACTCCGGGTGTACGCATTGTAGCCGGTACTTAATGTGACCGAGGCGTCCCGTGGAGACGCCGCTTTATACATACCTAACTACCCTGTGGTATAACCTGTCTCTCTACGCTGGTTATCTTTATCTCCACCTTCCGCCGTACCCTCTCGGATCATCCACCTCCTTCTCCTTGTTTCTCTCCTTTTTTTGTTGCTGTCTCTTTCGTAGCGAGGCATCGCCGCGCAGTGGTACATCCTTGGCATGTACCCACCCACAGCTACCCCCTCGGACTAACCTACACTCCGCGACGCGCTAGCTCGTTTTCAACGGCGATTTTTTCGTTTCCCCAACCCCTGCTACCCTCAATCCTTTCCTTTATCCGTGGCTCCTTGTCTACGGTTATTGTCTTTATCTTCACGACCCCCTGCTAGGCGCTTCAACCCTTTTCTAAGAGGCTGTTCGCTGGAATGTGTTTTAACCTTCATTTTTTTAAATTACTATAGTTGCCGTGTCCCTGTTGCCCTGTGGACTATCTCTTCTTGGGTAATCATAATTAGCTTGGTGCTGGCTTTGTTCTAAGAAATGACGGGAAAGATTAGACAGTCGGTTGAGGGTTTTAGGACTCGTGGTCGGATGTCAGGTTCGATAGTTTTCGGTTTCTTTTTAATTCACAGCTTTCTCTGATGTTTCTGTTGGTTGATATTTCAAACAGAGCTGAGAGTTAGTGTTAACATCGGTTACTAATTTTAGAGTGCTATAGGAATACTTGAAGCAGGTTGGAAGTGGTTGAAGTTTATCAAAAACCGGAGAAGGTTTGTCCTTGAACCAACAGGTCCGTTAAATATAAATCATTGTAACGTTCTAGCAAACAGAATGACCACACACTGAAAGGATTTAAAAATTCAAAAATTCAAAATTTAAATGTAAGTGCTCCATTCTTTGAACACATGGATTACAGAAGCAGTGAGGATAAAGGATGAAAGCAATCAGAGAAAAAAATGACTAAAAAAAAGAGGAAAGAAGAAGAGAAAGTAGGTACTTTTCTTGGTCCTGCCACTGCACTTACTTAACAGTAAAACTCCGCATATATTTTTTAATTTTTTCGATTCATGAAAGCAACTCTACAACTCGGTGAAACTGTTTCAAATAATAAAGACAAAGTATAAAATCCCCCGTTTTTCTCGTCGTTCCTCTTATTAAAATGTTTATGTACACGGAAGACTTTCGCGCTCGAGCGCCGTGCGCCGTTCCCATCGTTTCCGGCGTCAGCTCGTTCGGCGCCGAATTATTGTCCGTCGATTCTTTTTTTTTCCTTCCCCTGGTTCCCCGTATCTCTTTCCCTCCTCTCCCGCTTATTGTGTTTTACTGGCAGTTTACGACCCGCCTTGTCGTAACTCTCTCTCTCCGCTCGGAGTTCTTTCCCGTGTGCGACGCCTCTCGAACGTGTTTGTCCTGTCCTATCGCGGCGTAGTCTCTCTATTGGGACCGTTTCTTTCGTTCGAACACGACGCGTAAAGTCTCTTTTCCCTAGCACTCTGACTCGCCCTCCTTCTCCTTGCTTTTTTTTTCGCTTCTTCCTCCTCGAACGATCGTATTTTCTCGTTCGCCCCTTCTCAACGCCTTCCTGTTCCTCCTCTGTTCTCTAGATTTAATCATTCGTACCTAAGTACTCTATGTACCAGCTCGCGCAAATTAACCCTTTGGCCTACGATTTCTTTTTGAACTGTGATCGATGTAATTGCTTTTTCATTGACACACTACCTGCCGTGGTGGTCCCTAGAGACCAGAGTCTTCCATGGGGCCATAGCGGTTGCCACGAATCTATGTGTAAATATAAATGTAAAATTTTGTTGCTCATGTCATTCACAATGAATGTAAGTATTGATAATAAATTAGTAATAATGTGTTGTTTTTATTCATTTTTTATTATTGAAACGAGACAATGTTTTTTTCTAGTTTTTCAGAAATTTAAAAAAGTTTGTGGTGCCAAGACAATTTTTATGCTTATTTCGTTTACGATTATTGTAATTATTAAAAAATCAGTAATTATGTATTTTGCTGCACGTCTGCTATAAAGCATGATAGTTGATGACAGAGAAGTAGATAATATTTCATTGAATTCAGAAAATTCAAACAACATTTATGTTTGTCAAATTTTCTTTGAACTTTTCACTACAACGTTGACATGATATTATGAGACAAGGGGTTAATTCATCGACACGGTCGCTAATCGGTTCGCATAACGCTAACCCCCTTTTACTCGCTTTTTAATTTCCAGTTGTTCAACAAAGTTTATCACACGATCACTCGCAATCTTGACTCGAAATTTAGGCGTTAAGCAACTCACCGGATAACGCGGGTTCGATTTTTTATTCAGTCACCGGTGTCCATGAATCATTCATTCGGGCCTTTTAGGTTTCATTGCCGGCTTTTTTTTATTCGGGCTTTAATGCGCTTATTAGAGATTCCGTGTATTTCGATGGTAATTAATTCTTTCAGCGCTTTTATACGTTAATTAATTCGGCTCCCTTTCCGATTCACTTTTTGACCAGACGAAACGCTTCTTTACTGATGAATTTATTAATTATTCTAAAGATGCTCCAGCGATGCATTACATTTTATATTAGACTTCGTTTTATTGAAAGATTATTTTCTGCTTCTACGGAAGCTGCTTTAATTGAATAATTTATCGATGATTTGTAGAAAATTCAGCGTTCGCCAATAAATGTAAATAATTAATTTGATTCCGAACTGCATGTTTCCTAAAAGCTGTTCTGCGAATGATGTTACTGAACTTAATTTAATTTCCAATTTAATTTAATTTAATGATACAAAATAAATTGTCTAACTGAGACTATTTCAATTCCGCAATTTAATGTTGTCATATAAGTAATGAAGAAAATCAATAAGATAGCGTATTTACGGAAAACGTGAATCATCCCCGTAACTCGTAAACTAGAAACATGAAATACGTTTCTGAAACTTTAAAATAATTCAAATTTCCATTTACACAGCTCATAATAAAAGTCTTTCAACTAAACATATATTTATTTTCTCCAGTTTACAAATTTACCGTACAATTTCAATTTGTAATATTTAACGACTTATAAAAACTCAATGAAAAATCTGTAGCAACATTTTGTCCAATTTTCATAGTCACTGATAAACTATACCCTTGATTTTTAAATTTCCACTCAAAAGAACGAATACACACATTAAACACCATAAAAAAATACCCCTTAAACTATCAGAAATATTTTCCAAACAATAAAAACGCATACATCACTCAGAACACAATATGATCAAACATTCGTCTACAAAGTGAACAAAATAAGTCTCTAAGTTGAATAATTCGTCTCCAATTGACACAGACCATTGCTGGACGATTCACTCTTTCCCTGAATCCCTTCTTGATACTTTTTCCCGATTTACTGAACGATTCACTTGCCCATTCTCGCCTTCCCAAGTCCGTATACCGGGCCACCATTGTGCGTAATACTTAATGTAGCCGGGAAGATGGTACATTATGCGAAACAGCGTCGTATTCTCAGCCGTAACCTGTCCCTTTACGATGTCTACTTCTGTCCAGGCCTCTTCTTTACCCTCGCCCCGACCAGCTTTCCCGACGCGCCAGTTTCATTTCCATCTCCTCCCCGCGTCACCACGTTGCCAACAAAGCTATTCCCTGTGCGCACGTTTGATTTTCCTCTTTCCTCGACCGTGGACGCATTTCAACTCCCAAAATATTATTCAATGATAAGATATTCATTAGGAACTCGATTTATTTTAAACGTTGTTGGTGTAAACTTGTATTTATTTTTAGGGAAATGAATTAAAGTAATTTATAGCGGTAGAATTTAACGTTTTATATTTATCTTATTTATTATTATTATTATATTATAAGATTTCATTTTTATAAGCTTCTAAATTTTGTTATCCTTTTAAGTGCCACAAATAAAGTATAACGGCTGTGCATCGTTACTCTTTAACACTTTGACTGCCACATCACTTAAATTGGGATATTTTTATAACGGTACATATCTCCAAAATAATAAGATGTTTAAACTTTCTCAATATTAAGACTTACATAATCGCAAGTACTTTAGTAGCCACTCTAGAGTTAGAAAGTTTTGCAGAGCTACTTGTCCTCCATTCATAAATTCAATACTAAACTCCTTAGAATTCGGCTGATGTAATTTTTTATATAGATGCATTTTTGAAAAATTTGAAGATGCGAAATTGCGCGGAATGATCATAATGTGAAAAAATGTATGAGATATCCAAATTACAGTGCTTTTAATAATATTTATTAGGAAAAACCATTTTCTATGGTAATTCTCTTTTTCTTACCTTAACACATTGTTGGCCGGTCACGAGTTAACTCATGTTTGCACTATGTATTGGCTATTTCAATTTTTTAAACGCAGAGCAATGTAGAATATTGCAAAAGCAAAATATTCAAAGTTATATAAAAGACATGTCCAAAGTTTCATTTCATTATGTACCTAGAAATAAAGAATATTGTAGTTTATTTAGATTGTTCCACTTTCATATTTAATTACGGAATAATAACCGGTGACATGGATAGCTTCTGCGTAACATTGCCGGTCAACAATGTGCTAAAAATCTGAATTTACATAAAGATCCGCAGTCTATTAATGAGCGTAATCGCGAAGAAAGTTGTTTCTGTAGAACGGGATTTTGATGAGCGATGATTCGGCAGTCAACTTGTTAATTCACGACACGGAGCACACACAGCGACCATATTTCGCACGCGTTTCACAGCCGGGAGCTTTTTTTTCTCCTTCCTTTTCGCTTCCTCTTTTTCTCTCTGCCTTTTTTCCGCCCCTGTTCCATTGTGCTCGCGAGGGACGGCCTAATGACAGAACACTTTACGGAACAACGCCGAGGCTGGAGAGATACATTTTTCAGAGGGTAATGAATTGTGTGCTTAACACGCTTAAAGTTGCCCGCGTTAGCCGCCTTCGAATCTCCTGCGGACTCCGCCATGGTCAACGGTTAGGTTCGGATATGGCCAACGTTTAAGGGAAAAATGTTTTGAATATATTACCTTCTCACATTCTGTACCGGCTAATAATCAACGATAGAAAACTTCTTTTGTTTCCTTTTTATTGCTGAAACACGCTGTTAATACCGGCAGTTGCTGGGAACCTGGCACTCTCGTGACTTTAGAAGCGCAGAAACAGTCGCTCCGAGAAATCCAATTGTGAGTCCGGAAACGATTCTTCGCGCTGTTTGTCGTGCGACCCAATTAGTGTGCGTGAGTGGTTCAGTTAATCATGTAGCAGAACGGAAAATCCGTGTGAGTAAGGCGTGTGTCTTCGAATATGACCACTCAGACAAGAGTGCCAGGTCGCCAGCAACTGATGGCAAGTAAAAAACATCTGACCTTCGATTTACGCAAAAATCCGTTCCACATAGGTTCGTTTTACACAAACGAAAATCGTGTAAATAGAACCTGTTGGTACAAGAGAAAACAAAATATTGAAGACAAAAGCTGGTATAAGTTTTAGAAATACATATTTATTTCACATAGCTTAACAAAAGAAATATTAATAATGAAATTTCAGAAAACAAAAGCACATTTTAGTCGGTGTTATTAACTAAATTCAAATCACGCATAAAAATTACCACGTAAATAGTGCCTTAATTTACCGCGTAACAAAGAGACTCCCGTAAAAAAGTCCACGTAAATCTGGGGTCAGGTGTATTCAGCAGGGCAGTGATTTCAAAATGACGAAATATTTGTGTAACACTGAACATTGAAAGTAGGATGTCTCGAAAAATATTCAGTCTTCAATGATAAACCTTTCAATGTAAACTGATGCAAAAAAATTATATGAAATAAATATTATTCAAATTATATAAATGTTTATACATAATATTTGCGTAAAAATATTTATATTTAATATATTTATATAAAGAAAATATCGAGTTCCATTTTAAAGAAAGTGCAATTGCGCTTTGTAACTGCATCAATGCATTTATGAAGAAAACTGGTAAAGCAGTATGGTAGTGCTTGTTAAATAGTGTAAATTTTTACTTCACCGTATTTTTTCAATTTCGAAAAGAACAAAATTATGGCGTGCCCCAGTTACTACATGCACGCTGTACCTAAAGCTTGTATTTACAGCCACACAAAAAGATTTTTTGGTAATTATTTTTTCAACAGGATCTTTCCCTTCCAAATATTGCATTTTTCTGTAAACGATATCTCTCGTTTCCTGCCGTACGCCGTGTTTATATAAAAGCGAGCCTTTTCATATTCGGTACGCAACGTATTAATATCAAACAATATACAAATGGTTTTAAATGGAGAAAATATTGACGGTGGATGTTCGAAATAAATTAAACAAATACGAATATCGTTTATTCTCTTCCGTTTTCAAATAAAATACTTTCCATTGTTTTAGGTATTCCTCGCATAGATATTCCTTCGCTTCTCTACGAATGCCAACAAATCACCTCTTGTAATTACAATTCTCATAAAATTCGTAAGATATTTCGAAAAATTACATATCAAAGACTAAATTTCTTCACTGCTATAAAAATGACTAAAAAGAAAATCAAAATCTGTTACACAAAGTATAAAAAAAAAATCAAAATTCCAACTAACAGCATTCACCGTGACATTTATAGAACCATCAGCTCAGTTTCCAACGCTTATTAAAATTGCACGTCAAGCGTATTGCAATTGTCATCGTGAGCTAAACGCATACGTTATTATTATTAGTGAAAATGACGGTGGTTTCATAAACACGCAGCGGATTCAAACGAGCCCGGGATTTGTGTGGCGGCCAATCGATGAGCAACTTCTTGCGATTTCCGGCGTGATTCGCGCTCGATCTCGCCACGCGTGTCATAAACCTGAGTCTTCCACGCGTTTTTGCGGTCGCAACTCTTTCCTGCGGATCGGAATTATTAATCGTCGTCCGCGTGCACACTAATTTTTCTTTTTTCCTTTTCTTCTGGTTCCTTTTTGACCTCGTCCTCGCGGTTTGATAATTACTGACCGCATGATAGAACTGTTAAACAGACCGGATACGCGTGCGTTTCCCCGACACGACGCGCACCGCCGCGTTTCGCTGTGAATTTTCCGGGAGCACGTTCCCTCGTTTCCCCGGGCAAATATATGCAACGATCGCTCGTTTGTCTTCAATTTTGCGTCCGCTCGCCGCCACTTGCGATATACTTGCAGCGTGTGTCTGCTTTACACCGACGCGGCACTGTATTATTTTTAATTGTTCGACCGGATCGAACGTTAGCCTCGTGGAAGGAACGGAATTGAATTCGTGAAATGAAAATAGTGGGGGGAGGGCGACTCATTGTCGTGGCGCAGGTGAATTAATTCGATCAGGGTGTGCACCGGTTAGATCGATTTTAAGTCGAGAGTTTCGTAAGGTGTGCAAATTTATTCGAGTTGGACGCTTAGATTATCGAATCCCTTCTTTTTGTTTCGCTTTTGAATTGAATTGAGTTAATACCTTTCCTGTAATATTGTGTCTCGCCATGAAAGCTTTAAGCTGAATTTAACAAATCTAAATATTATTTTTTTTTAAGTATAAAGTGGGTATTAGTTTTCTATTATCAGTGGTTAATATTGTGTTTATCGATTTCTTGAAAATGATAATTTTGGTTAATGGTTTTATGGATGATTATTCTGTTCATAGTTTAAGATGTATTGTATAGGAATGGGTAATTTTAATTTCCTATAAGGGATATAGGAATATCGCAGCGAAAAGTTTTCGCATTATGTTACATACTATTTTTGTACTTATTATTTAATTTGTTTGTCCGCAGGATAATGCACTGATAAAAATTACAATAAATTTTCGTTAACGATATTCACAAGGGAGTACAATAAATGCTGGGTACAATAAATTCAGACCATGGCTTACAAAGTTATGGTACATTCAATGTAACGATATCAATGGAATATGAAAATATTGCAGTTCTGTTGGATGCATTGAAACGTATTATGCAAATGTTGTATACTATACGGGATATTAAAATATTTCTTCTTCTAACGGATGGATGAATTAAATATCGATGCCTTTCCGAGTGATTTTACAGAAACCGATCTACATATAGTGAATGACAATAAATGAAATACAAATTATTAAAGTTCCTAATAAATTGATATTTCTTATTACTGTACTCTTTTTAATATCACTACATTTATAGCGATTCATTAAATGACAGAACTGTTTGTTTCACGGTCTCGAGTGATAAAAGTTCTTATTTAATAATCTTAAACAGTAAAAATATTAGTTTAGTAGTTTCGAATGATAAAAGTTTTCGCTCAAGGCTACTGAAGTTATTAATAAATCCTCGATTCGTAGCACTTCATTAACAAATATTTACCACTGTTCAACCCAGCGCTTCACACCCATTATTTCATCTTTCAACCCTTGTACTTACTTCCACTATTTCTTTTCCACTTTCACTCGTACCCTCCCGAATCTCAATCATTTTTTTCTGCTCCCTTATCACCCCTTCTCACGCTAATTCACTTAACAGTTCGATAACTACGTCTTCCTCTGTCTACGGTGCACGTGTGTACATATGCATCCGTATTTCCTGTAATTGTGCCGGTGCGGGGGCGTAGCGTCGGACTATGGGGGTGGCATCGAGTTGGAGGGAACGGATATTATTCAAAGCAAGATTTACATTTTTACGACGCCACCGTTTTCCACCGAAGGCACCGACGAGAATGGGAATTAGCTTCATTTCCATACATACCCGCGCACGCGCCAGACCGCGCGAGCCTCTTCACGTAAACGAGATTAATGTCTTGATTAGTTCGTTTTCCACGACTTATCGTTCGCCAGTTCCTACCTCGCGACTTCCTCTCTCTCCGCAAACTTCAAGTTTCTTCTCTTCAATTAACGTTCTGACTGAGATTTCCGTTCCCGACAGTGCTGAGTTATCGTTAATGTTGGCCGTTATTTGGATACAACTTTATTTGAATAGCAATAATGAATAAATAGTTAATCGTTGTTCCAGTTATCCTATATTTAAGTTATTCGTTAATCAAGATATTAATCAAGTTATTCAATATTCAAGTTATTTGATATTCAAGTTATTACATAGTTACTCAAGTTATTCGTCATTCAAGTTATTACATAGTTACTCAAGTTACTCGCTGTTCAAATTATTCGATATTCAAGTTCTTCGTTCCTCGTGTGCGAAACCTTTGTTCATTTACTTTCATCATTTTTTACTCATTTTTGCAAATTCGATTGATATCAAGGCAATGTCATTTACATTTATCGTATTAATAGTGAGTGGCTTGGAATAATAGTGGTCTATTTTCGAATTCTTGAAAAATGAAGATCTTCTGAAATGTTCTTGAATTAATTAAATACTGATATCAAAGTAATATTAATAACTAATTACATAATCAATAATCGTTTTTTATTGATTATTAACATTAGGAATTTCAGTTTTAGTGTTCTATGAGTAAATAATGAATATATCAACTATTTGTTATTCGGAAATTAGGTTGAATTTATTCGTTATTCTTTATTCATTATTTTGAAGAACTTTTGCCCAACACTGGTTATCATGTCCTTCCTTTTTTCCTCTGATCACCGAGATTCGCCCCCTCCATTCGATCTCGGTCGGGTCAATTTACTAAACCGTGACATATTAGCCCCCGCCACTCCCTACACCCCTACGTCACCCCTCAGCTTCCACGGGTTTTCTCCTACGGGCACCATAACGAATGATCGATCACCCCTCGACGAGTGTCACTCCGCCTCCTCTAGCTGCAAAGTAATGACTTTCTTTTTAATTAATCAATGCAAATCCCTGAACTGAAAGGCAGCTGTTAATCCGCGCCTGCGGTGATTTTCGCTTGAGAAATTAATGGTGGCTTGATTGAAGGTTTTATAAATATCAGTGCGGTATCCCGTTTCCTTGAGAAATTCTTGCTCTTTTATGGAATACATATACTTCAAAGGCCTATTGATAATTATGCTCTTAATTTTGAAAGTGAATTAAGTCACTTCGAACATAGAATTTCATATTTCCTTACAAGCTACACACAATATTACACAGGCACAATAAATTCTTATTTTTCAAGACTAAATATAAAATATTTTTTAATTTATTCAAACACAAACTTTTAATACGTTCACCGCGACGCGTATCATTAGCTCACACTTCGATATCACATCAAACGGCGTGTATATACCCCCAAATATGTAGTTCGTTAAACTGGTTAGATGAATAAAAAAGATTGCCATATACAGTTTAAAATTAATTTACTTCTTGATAATTTTAATATTTTCCAAAATTTTTTTATTTCGCCGCCAGGTGAGAGAAAACGTGCGTTGACGTATTAAATATTTCGAAAGAAAAAATATATTTGAATTTCACTGAAATTCATTTCTTTTCGTAACTGTACAGGGTGATTCTTAATACGAGAGTGTAGTTTGTGCTATGAATTTAGTGTCTAAAAATATGTCAAAAATTTGAAGAATGTGTATGTAAATATTTTAACATTATCGAGGATTAAATAACATTTTAACCTTCATCTTTCTTGATGAAACTTCAGCAGTCGGCAGTTGCGCCATTTTTAATAAAAATGAGGCGGATGGATAAAATTCTAAAAGCGAAACGCTCTAATAACGAAAATGATGAATAAACGAGCAGTCAGGGATTGAGAACGAGTTTTTATGAAAATGTTTGTGGTACTGAGAATAATAAAAATCAAAGAGTCCATGAGTGATCTGGTTGTGGTAATTAGAAATTAAGAGATGAAAGAAAACCTAAGTTATAGCTCCGGCATGAGCGGATTAAATATCTCGAAACTAAAAATATTTCACTTAGTCCACTTTCAAAATTAACAGCGGAATTGTCTCACGGTTAAAGTGTTAATTAAACAACGGAACGGAATCCAGCAGAATGCGCGCGACAACTGAACGCATTCGATATTCCGGCGGTGACGACGGAGGAGTTCTCAAACGATGATTGATCGTCGGAGGTGCTCGCGGTGCGGATGACGAACGAAACAAAGAGATGCTCGATCCAGTGCGCTCCGTTTAAGTTCAGCTCGGCTGGGTTCGCAGCCTGGCAGAAACGGAAACGCCCGCCTTCTGTGCCACGCTTCTGATTGATTTACCAGAGCTTTTCTGCATCAAAGGTTCCCGATAACTCGGCCGCCGCGCCGTTAAAGCTCCGCGCACGTACCACTTCTTCCTAGCATCGGTTGCTGATCCTCTTACTCGCACTCCCCACCTTCCTTTTTCCACTGATTTGCGAATATTCCTGCGATACAGAACCGCGGCGTCGATTGTCACGAGCGAGACCGTCCGGAAATAAAAAGAGGTTTGTTCGATTGATCTCATTGTCAGTTCTATCAATCCTGATATACCGCGTCGTGATCTCAGAGTGGCGGCGACTCGTTTTTTCAACGTTTTATACGTTGACCGATCGACACTTATCGAATTACTCGTGCAATTGAAGTGACATTTCTAATGAAACAGAAACTAAGATGCTGTCATAATCTTCTTCATTCTTATATATCTAGCCAAATTCGGTCTATTCAATGAGTCATCGAGACAATTTTTAGATTTTTTCATGTTTACATTTTTGATTTTTAAAATTTTAAAATTTTTGGATTGTAATTTTAGATGTACGAGATAAGTTCTATTTCTATAAAGTTACATTTACGTGACATTGTGTATAGATGTTTATCCACGGATTAATGCTGTATACGAAGGGATTACGATTATCTTTTGAGTTAATATTCGATTGGTGAATCGAGAACAATGAGCTCTATAACATTTTTTAATAGTGTTGTAACTACTAAACTGTTTGAGATTATGCTGTCGAGGAAGTTTTAGATGAATTTTTATTTTGGAAATGCGTGTCAATATAAAAAATCTTTATAATGAAAGTAGAAGTATATACTTTTATTTCTTTCAAAATGAAAATCTTTTTTCATCGATTTCTTATTAATACACATTCAGCTTCAATATCGGTAAAAAAATTATCAAGAAGGTTAAAAACCATCGTTCTATAACCAAAACACTGAAAAGTGAGGAATATCTGTTTCGCCCCGGGATTTTGGGCGAATCGATTATTTTTTTAAAATGTTGATTCTACCTTTTATCTATTACTTTTTCACTGTTAAATCTGAACTGATCCGATTCTCCTCGGTCTTCCCTATTTAAATAGTAAGATAGAATTTCATTTTAATCGTTTGAATTTTTGCTTAATCTTTTTTATTTTCTACACCATAGATGAACAATACAATTTTTTTAGTTACACTGTGTATAGAGAATGTACAGTGTTGTATATATACCTTTTTTTAGTAAAATCCCAATAGTTTTTCATTTACGTTGAGCGCCACTGAAAAAATCTAAATATTAGGAAACATAACGATTATTGCTGATAATTGGTGTTCGTGAAAACGATGCTAAAAATCCCGATTGGCGTTATCCAGTTCACGCATAGCTCGATGCACGGGATAACAGTTGGCGAAAAGCTCGCCGCGATCGGATATTTTACAAAATCGCTGACCAAGATCGCCGGTGAACCAAATTACTCCGAAAAATGGAACTTCCGCTTTGCCTGGCTAATACCATTCAAACTCCTCTGAGAAATGAGGTTACAAGCTAAACCGGGCTCCCGAGCGTTTAGTGAGAGCGTAATCTCCGAACGCCGCGAGTCGTTGATTTAATATAATTTTAATGAATGAAAATTTCCTCGGATCCCTGTTTTTTTATTAGACGCCTTACGCACGGAAACGAAAAATAAAATCCTTCACGTAAATAATTGCAAAATGCAAATTGAATAGTTGCTTTGAATGATAGTTCTATTACAAAATACACTACTCGAATCTGGAAGAAAATAAATTACCCGCTACCTTAATCACTTAAATAATTTCCACAGTCACAAACTGAAAATACGTGTCCCGCTTTAATTAAGAAAATTATATAAATGATATATCGCTACATTAAGGAATATACTTAAAAAGAAGTGAAGGTTAGAATCCAAGAAAACGGAATCTTAGGTAGCCAGATAAAAGGATTTACCCGAGTGAAATAAATTCAACAAGATTGTCCTGAGAAAATGTAATTAAGTGAACCGGAAAAAAAGAAAGGAATTACGTACAACGTAAATTATCTTACGCTTGAAACACGGCGTGCAATAAATAATGCAAGTATTCCTCTCCCTAAGGATAGCGGAACTTTTCCTAGGAATCGCGGACTGCAAGGAACTAACCACGGGCAATGTGCTTGAATATTCAAAGCTGTGTTTAAATCATGCTTACCTGGGATGCTTACGATTCAATACAAACATTATTATAGAATACCCTGGGGGACACGCGGGCCGGATTCGAAAAACCGTATTTCGAACTGTATATGTTCAGGCGGTTTATTCTGCCTGCGGACTCGTTTAACTGTTTGGTAACTACCGCGATTGTTCCTTTATGCGGAATAAGGTACGTCTATTGTTTATACGATAGAAATACGATTTCCCGTGAAACGTCGAGAATTATTGATTCTTTTGGCCGGACACTTTTGTTTTTCATATTGAAACCTTATATGTTGGTAATTTGTACCTGGAAAATTGCGGAAGCAAATGTGTAATTGTAATTTTATGCAAACTTTTGTACTTTTCTGAAATAGCCGACGGTAAATTTGAGTAGAAACTCGTCTGTGGCAGATAGCGGTCATTTCAAAAGAGCCCTCATATAAATTTTGCGTCTGCAAAATGAAATTTCATTAAACGAAAGTTTACTACTCGCCAGAAAGTGCAGTTGCCGCGGATCTTTCCAGCCATTACATATTGTTAAGTATCCAGAACCAATATTAGCAGTGGTGAAAATGCTACGAATCGACTTTACTCGTGTTCAACAACGACTTATTACCTGCGGTGCTTCAAAGTTTCGCTGCCCGGAATTACTACTTTAATGGACATAGACCTGAGAGCACCCCTCGGAATACTCTCTAACAGCTGTTGCCTTTACCCTCAAAAGTAACAATGGCAATATGCCTGCCTAGAGTGGACGCAGTTGCGAGGTCAAGCCTGCTTCTGCCGTGGACACACGACGGAAGTCAACGGAAGTCGAATGCCGTCGTGAAACAGGTAATTTCGATCAGTTTAATTGAAACTACGGAAAGTGATACGCCGATCAGGGGGGAGCGTACTCTTGCCGAATGCTAATGTGTCCATCGCAGCGTGGACCATAATTCTCCGGTACGTCAGTTCGGCGTTCAGCACACAATCCTATCCGAGAATTAACCCCTTACTGTTGAATATCGTTGCAATGACAACTTCGAGGTTTTATATCTAAAATCGAAAGCTGCGAATAAATAATTTGATTACTTGAATAATGAAATATTGGTAAGCGCTTTTCTTCCTTTCTAACATTTCAGATTTCCAAGCATAATTCAATTGTTTATGGAAAGAATTTTTGGAAGATTAATAAATTCTTATCCGTAAAAAGTTAATCGCAACGAAAGAGATTATTCCGTTCCGTTAATTCTCAAATCGTGTTAGAGTGAAACCATGTTATAAAAGTGACGTGGTATGAGGCGGTTACCTGTATTTTCAAAAATTCTCCGCAAAAGGGTTGAAATATTTGACTTATGAATTGTCTTCCGGAGTATTAACGGCCGATTTCCGTAGGGCGGTCACCCTGAAATCGATTCCTCGCAGAGGATCCGCGCGCGTATCGATCAAATCGCCGACGAATGTTTCGCTGCTGTACAATCTATGTGGAAATTACTCCGCGACTCGTAATTAACGTCTGAACCGGTTCGTTTCCCTCCAACTGGCCGACCGACCGACCGACCATGGAACTTTATTTATGGGCTCCTTGGCTAGCCGGCGGTCGTTAGGAGCCGTAATATCGGGAAACGCGCGCGTGTCGCGGAAATTGTATGCACCTCCGTTACGTGTATCCTCTATTCGTCGGAATTAATTCCGCGTGCTAGCAACTGCGGCAACCACCTACGGGCACGCGGAATGGAAACGCGATACGATTTCAAGGTGGAACGATGAGAGATCCTATGTAACCGGATCAAATTTGATACTGCGCTGATTATTTGAGGGAATTTCACATCTCCTACTGGATCTTCTCGATTACTTTGCATCGTTACAAGGTGAACGTTTAATTGAGATTAATACTAATCGTACCGCGAAACGCACAAATGGGCAATTTTAAAATTTGATGAAAAGTTCTGCAGCTCTTTGCGTTCATTTAACTTTATATCAATTCTTGTATTGTCCGATTAATAATTTTTGAAATTTTTATCTTTTCTTTTGTTTCTGTCTCCACTAAGAAAAATTTGTCTTCTAATTTGTTTACTTTTATTTTTTAGCCAGTTATTTGATTGGTTACGATAGGAATAATAGATTGCTGGTTAGTGTTAAGGCGATTATTGATATTCTGGTTAATAAGGAATATAGTTTATGTTTTTAATTCATTAAATTATTGATTTCTAAACAAATCATTCAATTTCAAATTAATAGAAAAAAGAAATGTAACATTAGAATATTTATAATTAATTTATTACTTAACTAGTGGAGTTAATATTGTTAACTGAACAAATAAAAAATAACTCATAACGTTATTATAACAAATAACTCGTTCACAAATGTCAAATTCCTTTAGTATTTTACAACTCATCGAAACAGAACTCCTTCGATCATCCTCCTGACAAACAGACATCATCCAACTTCCATTCATTTGTCCACAATTCATCAATCGATTCCATTGTCTCCGTTTCCGCAAATTCCCATATTCTTCTCACAGAACGAAGTCCGGCGACACAATCTGCGGCTCGTTTGCATACATCCTGTATCCTTGACCACGCTTCCTCCATGCGGAGACGCGGCGGGTTCGTAATAAATTACGACAAACATCATAGCCGCGTCGCGAATCCCAAAGAGACGCTTCCGCGCCGGTAAAAATACTTTTACCCGTTTTTTCCACCCTGCCCCAAACAACGAGAGTTAATTGCGCTCTTTCAGCCGCCTCGGAGCGTCGATTGAAATTTAGCGGGCGATTCACGGCGAGCGAAACCCTCAGAATTCCCCTCGCCTCGTCGTTTACATACATTATGAACTTTTTTACGTCTTCGTGACGCGACTTTCCACAATGGGTAATGCCAGCTCGATATAAGAACCGACGTCGCGCCGTTTTTTTCCCCGACTTCAACCACTGACTTCATAGGAGATGATTCCGAACTTGAAAAGAATTTTAATAATATTCTGTGTTGATATAAATACTTTTCTCACCTTAATTTGACTATAAAATTTTCTTATCTTAACTCTGTGAAGATAATATTCTCTTATTTTGATTGTATAAAAATGAAAGTTTATTACCTTAATTTTACAAAGATAAAATTTCTGTTGATTAAGAGAAATCTAATTACAAGTCTCGGAACTGAGAGCATTTTATCAAAAATAATATTTTCATTAAAACGAAAACCAATCTTCAATAGCAATTTCGAATATGCAAACTACAATAAAGTCTTTCTAATATTCTACAGTAGACCAATAACTCATTTTGAATATTTTTTAATTATACCAATTCAAAGAGCTCGCTTTACAGTTCCTCAGTTACTATGAATTGAAATCTTTTTTTCTCGTGTTAAAGAATCAGTAACCCAAACAGTCAATATCAAATCCAGAGAACAATGAACGGAACTACAGTAGATTATTAACACCAGTTTATTCTATTGTTTCTAAAAAAATTGATGTGCATTCGTATAAGTCTTGGAAATTAGATGTTTAGAGATAGATGATTAGGATATATATTCGTGTAATTGCACCAAAAAAATCGATGTAAATACTTACGCAATAATCTTTATAAAATCTAATATGCGTGAAATCGTCGCGTTTCGTAAGCCCCTTAACCTACAATACCATGTTAAACTCGTGACGAAAATTTTAAACTGAATTTGAGAAATCTGAATGTCATTTATTTTTTTTAAATATAAATTAAATATTACTTGTCTGTTATCAATCGTTAACCTTCGAAATAAACGTAATACTTAAGTAATTACTAACGGGAAAGTAATTGTATCGTTCATAGTTAAGTCATTACGTCATCTTAAAACGCAATATGGTACTAATTTCTTCAGATAAATGTCTAATTCTTCTTCGTTTTGTTTTAGCTTTCCGTTAGAATACATTATAGATATATTTGCTCTACGTTTGACGAGTATACATTTTATTATTTTATTTTATTCCGCGCACAATGAAAGATTTTTTAAACTAAATTCCTCAGTTAACTGGTTACACACCGCACTTAAAGCATTGTTGACTGGTCACAAGTTAACGAGTTTGCATTGCATTAGCTATTTCAATTTTTGAAACGCAGGACAATATACAATATCGCAGAAGCAAAATATTCAGAGTTATCTAAAAGATATGTCCAAAGTTTCATTTCAATTCGTTATGTAGAAATAAAATATATGGAAGTTAATTTGGATCGTTTCACTTTCATATTTAATTACGAAACAATAACCGGTGATATGGAATAGCTTCTGCGTAAAATTGCCGGTCAACAAAGTGTTAACAATTCCAAGAAATTCCCACGCCCCCACGATTCTCCCCAGAATAGAACTTTTTCCTGCGAAAGGCGTTTCGCGATCTCCACGTGCCTCGATAAAAGGACGGGTGTCGTTCCGCTCTGACGCCCCTCCCACGAGCTGGGCGGCTCTTCAAGTCGAGTGTCGGCTAGAGAGAAAAGGCCGAGGATAAGAGGTAAACGTTTTCGGAGTCGTCCAACCCTTGTTCGCCGAGGTGAGAAGCCCCTCGTCCACCGGCGCTCCTTCAGAAAGCGAGGGCAACGTGACGGAAACATAAATTTCAGATTTCGCCAGCGCACTCTTTCCCGACTCGTCCCCTGGACACGAGGCTCCCGCATCCTCACGGCTGCTCGGCGACGCATTGTCCAACCTCGCGACCCGGAATCGACCCCTGATTTACGGCCCCGTTCTCCATTTCGAATCCTTGATTCCCACCAACGACACGGTCGTTTGAACAGCTCCCGCGGAGCTCTCAGATACACTCTGCCGCCGTGAATATCAGCCACCAGTGACGTACACATTTCGTTTAAGGATGCTACCTCTGGAGAAATCTTTCGTCGAGTAGAATAAAATAATATTGGTTTATGGGTCGATCGAATTTATGATCTGATAGTAAAAATGGTAATAATATGGTCTAATGATGATATAAACGAAAACTGATAGAGTTGTTTTGTGTATCAATCGAATTTAACATAGTATAGTAGATAATAAAATTATGAAATGTATGTAGTAGTAATGAAAGCAGGAATACTGTAATATTTCTGTATGGTGTACTAATCAAATGAATTGTATGAAATGCAATCTAGATTTCTCTAGACTGCATGTTAATCATGAATTTGATGAGGACACGTTAATTTTGAATTATTATTATTTTGATGTATCGTGAATTGTTCTACTGAATTTGTTTTATGTATAAATGATACTGTTTTGTGATTTAATACGTATGGAAATCAATTTTTAAGCGAACACGTTTTGAATTGTGGTTCAACACATTTTAAGGTAGTGTACGAATATTGTATACGAGAAGGGTGAAACCTCAAAAACTGTTAGGAATTTATTGAAATTTTTATAAAATTTATTAGACTGTCAAAAATAGATTTGAATTTAATGTTACAATATAAATCTTCTAGCGATTGTGCGCAGTAAAATTCATTTCTCTTCGTAACTGTACAGGATGATTCATAATACGAAGGTGTAGTTTGTGTTATGAGTTTAGTGTCCAAAAATATGTTAAAAATTTGAAGAATGTATATGTAAATATTTCAGTATTATTGAACATTAAATAACATTTTAACCTTCATCTTTCTTGATAAAACTTCAGCAGTCAGTGGTGTGTCATTTTTAACACAAAATGAGGCGGAGGAATAAAATGGCAAAAGCGAAACGTTCTAATAACAAAAATTATAAATAAATGAGCAGTCGAGGTTTTAAAACGAATTTTTATGAAAATTTTTTGCCGTTTAGGAGAATACAAATGGAAGACTCAGTGGGTGGTCTGGCTGCAGTAATTAGAAATTAAGGGATGAAAATCTCTTGCGTTAAATGTCTTGGGAATGAAAATTAGGTTATTGCACGCGAAATTGTGTTACATTTCACAGTTTTATTAAAATGCAATTAAAATGTTGTTTATCACTTTTTAAGGGAAGCTTTATTAATCGTTGGAAAAGTGTGGGTGTCCGTTAACGAGAAGTAAATATAGTATTAAGCGTGTGAATTTGAAAAGTAATACAAACTGTTCAATAATTACATGAATTATGAAGAATACAGAATTAATAAATGTTATATTCATTTTGAAAACAATTCATGAAAATCAATTACTGTCCAATTATCGTCTCGAGTGTATTCAATTTAGAATATCTTCCTCAGTAATGGTTCGAACCCCAGTCGCTTTGTTATTCAATCCCCTCATTAAAGAACAGTTTTACGAAGTTTAATTTGACGTTTAACTTACAGTTGTAACTTCGTCCGGAGCAAGGATACGCCGAATAAAGGATGTCTCCTTCGGGACAGTAAGTTCGATCCGGAACGTTCCGTTAAAACCAGACGTTTGTCTACATTGAAATTCATTCACTACTACGAACCGTAGAACAAATCAATAACACATAAAACTAGAACATTCCAGTAACAATTTAAACAAAGAATATGTATTCAATTCATTCTGAGAACAATCGATGTTGAATCAAAAAAACATTCCTACGTTCAAGGAAAATACAGTTACAGTTGAAAGTAATTTAGCGCACGAAGAAATGGACGTTAGGATAGTTAATTTTCTTTCCATTATCATCAAGTATAAAAATTTCCGAACTCCCGGTTGCAACTTCAAAAATTTGCAATTCGATGATGGGGTATCACGGCGATACGAAACGGACGATTCCATTTTTCATAGCTCGTCACTATAACGTAAACACCACGCGGATAAATTGCCGCACGAATTTTAAGCAGAATAAATATTTAGCCGGGGCTGAGATTTTATGCAAACGGACGGCACGAAATGTAAAATTGCAAACGAGCGGTACTTCGTACTTATCCCGGGCGTGTTTGTTGCGCGGAAAAGCTTGACAAATTTTTGAACGTTCATTACCCTTGAACTAAATCGCAAAAATATGTAACTTGACTAAGCGCTCCTCCTTTTAATCTTACTACTTAATTATTAATAAAATTATTAGATACTTGAAATCGTTGATTGCGTATGACGTAACGATTGTGTCACGACATGACATTATATCAGTTTTTAATATTCTACTATTTACTAATATTTAACAATTTTATATATATGTACGCTCAATTTCCCTGCCCACTATCACCTTTTTCATACTTCCTTGTAATGCAAATGTGTTAAACATTTCTAATATTGAATTGATCGATTGAATCGATTATATTTTAAGTAAGTAATATATTTATGCATACCCACAAACATCTATAATCGTCTTTAAAGGAAGAAAGGAAGAAAAAAGATCATACAAACGAGGTACCAGATTCCAATCATAAATTCGATCATATCAATGCACGGTGCAATTGTACTTCTAAAGAGAGAGAAAATAAGGTGGAATCGCGTTGCGAGACTGTTTTATTCGCAGACACAGAACAACACGAAGGAGAGGCACGATAAACGGACGGCCACCTGTTTCGTTCGAGTGAGCCGTCCATTTTTTCACGGTATGGCTTTTACCTAGATTATGAACAACTCCCGCTTTACATCACGGTGCATGCTTAACGCGTCAAGTGGAGGAAAGAGAAGAACCGCCCGGGGCACAAGAGGCGAATCCTCCTCTCTAAGATTTCTTCGCGAGACTGCCTCTGAAGTAACTCGCGTTACGAAACGATGCTCGCGATATCGTAACTAAGCTGCAAGCACCGACGAGTATCCTTCACCACTGTGCTCCCTCTCTTTTTCTTTCTCTTTCTCTTTCTCTTGCCCGCTAGGGTGTTAGATAACAGGTACAAAAGTGCAACAACGTCTTCATACATTTTTCCCCTGCAGAAAAATATATCAGGTCGTGTAATATGAAAAGTCGACTTTTTCTTACTCATAAATATTTGTACTCCTGTTGTCGTTATTCGTTTGTGTTTCATACAACCTTTTAAACGGTTTCATTGCCGATTATCAGAATAACTTTTTGCAAACAAGTTTCTCCGAATTACGCATAATAACTATTTCTTGAATAGTTTTTTGAAAACATGGTCACCGCCAATATTCGCGTAATTTTGTTGTATGGATTTAAACTTGGAAGTAATGCTGCAAAAGCCGCTGAAAATATAAACAAAGCATTCGGAGACAATACTGTAAACGAAAGAACAGCGTAGAGTTGATTTGAAAAATTTTGTATTCAATTTATTCAGTCTAAACATTTAGATTTTTCAAAAAGGAAATATACTCGTTAAAAACACGTTGGCAGAAGTGTGTCGAATCGAATGGAGCATATTTTGATTGGATAAATATCTTTCAGAACATCGAATAAGGTTTCCTTTCTTCCGCAAAGTCCGACATTTCATATTTTGCGACCTAATAATTCATATAGTTGAATACAACAAAGGAATCCGATATCTTCGACCTTTTACTGCTTTATAAATTTACAAAGAATTTCAATGTAACAAAAGACTCTTTTTTTATGTGTAATTCGATAAAAACTAAATTAATTTAAAAAAATCTGATAATCGTCATGTAATTAATGTAATTTTTATAGTATATACTTCCACGCTGGTCACAAATTTGAATCTCAGTCTTCTGGGTCTCGCGGTGGTCTAAAAAATAACTAATTCAGCTATAATTCACCGAACAAAGTCAGAATCGTGTCCTATAATTTTTACATAATTTCTTATCTTTGTTCGCAGGTATGTACAGCTTTCCTAGAATTTATCGCTGGCCAAGGGGTTGAAAACGGAAACCGACGACGAGCCGTGAGTATTTACCTACTACGTTTGCCTAAAGAATGAGAAAAAAATTCTCCCTGCGCGATTAGCAGATCCGTTAACGATCTTCATCTCCTTTTTTTCTTCCTTGGAGAAGTTCCAGCGATTTTACATCGAGAATGTTTATTCAAATTTTATGGGATGAAAGAGGAAATGAAATATCGTGCAACGAGAAGGTGGAAACGGAGAGAACATTAGGATAAGATTAAAGTTATTTTCTAGACTGTTTACCCCCTACTTCGTGCCTCGCTGCTACCTCTGGAACTCAATCGTTGGATCAGCGTAAATTCTGAATTCCGTATACGAGTATCCTTTTCTACCATTTTCCCGCGTCTATTGTTACCTTTTACCCCTTTTTAACCCATTTGCATCACAAGAAAAGATGAAAAATTACAACTAGGAAAAAGAACTTCATATTTCAATAAAACTTCACATTCTCTACTAAAAAATAGAAAAAATAATATAAAATATAATAAAACTTACATAAGAAAGAACGAATCGCAAAGATGTAGTGTTGATGTTGATTAATTATTTTGTATAGTATGATAATATTTGAAGTGTTGATTGCATAAAGCTACTTCACAATGTTCACACTGATAAATTGTTTCTCTTCTTGTCTTTTGAAATAAACAAACGAGACAACGCTTTTGAGCTTTTCTTGATGAAGTTGTTATCATTATTGGAAAATATTATCCCGTAAATCTTGATGGCAATGATGGCCATTTTGTAACTTGTGTTTTCAATTCGTGTTGTCAATTCTCTTGTGACAAAAACTCTGTGATTAACACTCTTTATCATCTCCCTCGTACCTTCTATTCATATTTTTATTTGTGTATACACTTTTATACACACCTGTCCCTCAATTTACGCGGAGTGTCCGTTTTGCGTGGATTTGTTTTACGTGAATGAAAATTGTGTAAATGAAGTTTGTCAGTTCAAAAGAAAAGATATTCAAGATAAAAGCTAGTACACGTGAGTACTACTACTGAATACACTTGCTACTTTTAAAATTTCTAGGAAAATATATTTTCTGACAATGTAAATTAAGATTGCACATAAAAACTGTCGCTCGTGTATCACATGTGCATATGCTTTCATCATTTTCCCTGCTATTTTCCTTTTCCATTACATTCATTTTTCTGTCTTTTATTTATGTGTTCGTCTGACTAAATAGTTGTTTCTTCACTCAATTGCTGTTTCACTTTTCTATCTTCATTATCGATTTACAAACGAATTTTCGTTTCTTATTACTTTTTCTGTCGCGTTCTTTAAAACTTCCCTTAAGCACCCACGCGGCCGACTTTCTTAATAATTTCCTTTCCCATTCATTTTATATTTTTTTCCACGTCGTCGTCCACCGTTTTATTGCTCAATTTCGCCGCCTTTGTCTTGCCTTAACTTTTATCTTACTACAATTATCTCGTTCCGTGTATTTTTCGCTTTCCCCTCATTATTATATGCATTCTTTCGCCACTTTCTTTCTTTTTGGAATCCGTAATTAGTGAACCTATTCCTTTCGTTGTGTTTAAAGTCCCGGCGCGCGCTTCTTCCATTTACTCTCGCGCTTCACTTCGTTCCTTTTTACATTGCCTCGTTTTATTATTTCATTATATGCGTTTACTCAACCTGCTGACTCTCGTAATTACTGAGCCCATTGTCTTAGCTTCTTTCCTCCTTACCCCAAATACGTGTCGCTCTTCATTCCACTAATTCTAATAGTTTATTTCAAACTTATCTTAATTCTTCAATTTTCCTCCTAGTTACATTACACGCGCACATTTCGATCTCCCTTTTTTACAACTCCTGACTAAAAACTCCGTTATCTCCTTATTTCTCTTTCAAACAGATCTTAACGTTTTTATTCTTATTTCACACACATTCTCCAGGTTTTCAGCTATCCAATAACCTTAATTAAACCTCCTGACGTTCTATTTTTACCTCTAGAAAAAGAGTCGCTCGTTTCCTTATTCGTACATATCGCTTTATTTCTTTTTCATTAACCCGTTCCCATAATTTCTTTTCTCCCGGTGTCCATTCTCTTCTCGTCTCAATGCCGGTTCTCCCCTTTTCTCTCCGTTATTTTCGTCGTTCCTCCCATTGCGCTCCAAAACAGTCCCAAAATTAAGTCGTGGGCATGCAAATTGACTGATTCAATTCGATCGGTCAATTCATTGATCCCGACCGTGCTCGCGGTACATGCAAATGAGATCGTCGGGGCCGACGGAGCGCCGAAACTCCACCAGCCACCCGTCGAAAGAAAACGATCGACGAGTGTTCTACTCTCCCCAGGAATTCCGCGCGACTGCCAAAAATCCTTCCTCCTTTTGTTTCGTTCTTCCGAGAGAGCATCAGCCCTAGACGATCCAACGAAGCAAGTTTCCTGGTTTCTCCCAGCCGTTCGGACGCCATCGCAATTCGAATCAATGTTCTTGATCACGTCATCAATTTTTGATTCATTTATTTCGAGCACTTAATCCTTACGTTAGTAATCGAAATTTATCCAAATTTCGAGTGTTACGATATTTTTGCGCGAATTCTTTATTATTGCAGCAAACATCGACGAAGAATCGTTTAACACTAATCCATTTAACTTTATATCAGTTCTTATATTGTCCGATTAATCTGTCTTACAATTGTTGTCTTTCGTTCTGTTTCTGTTACCATCAAAGAAAATTGATTGTTTATCTTGTTTACCTTTATTTTATAAACAATCATTTGACCGGTTACGGTAGGAATAGATACATACGAAGTGTTGGTACGTTCAAGGTTAGGTAATGGAAATCCGAAGGGATTGTGTCAAATTTTTATCTGAATGAAATCAAATTATATAGAACGTGGTTTTAGAATGGGAATTCCAGGTTACTGGTTCTCAAGACACGAGTTAAAAGGGGATCTACTGATTTCTTCATTGAGTGACAGAAATATTAGGGAAATTGATGGAAGACTTGGATTACACGAATTTTCGTGATGCTATGTCAGATATATTAAAATGGACCTGGGTCGTTTTTAGACAATATTGGAGCTTGTTACCTATGAATTAAAGACTTTCCTTTTTCTGTGTATTAATTTCGGTATCTGGAATTCCATTTTGTAATATACTAAAAATGGAAGTACTAAAATTAATTAATCGATGAACTAGAAGCGTCATGGAGGTTTTGTATTATTTTTAACTGTTAATGTTCTTGTTAAATAGCCAATATTTTGCATCAAATTATTATACCTTTATATTATACGCGAATCTACAGAACAGGATGTCATAAAGAGATATTAATATTCAGTAGAATATTCACAAATATATAATATCTTTAGCACACTGGAACGTTTAATCCGGAAGACATAAATTTGTATTTAATTCGGGCCTTTGTAAGTTATCGTAACAAAAATACGAATTTGCATGAATATTCGCTGCAGAGTGATAACTACCCGTGAACGGGTATCGGCCATTTATTTTCGTGCAAGGTGCAACCTTTAAGGTGCAGATACACCAGAAAATAATTTGCGATAGTTTCTTCTGAAGGCGACTCTTAGAACGTGTATAAACGCATCTGAGATTGTATGGCAGCAAGTTTATTTTACTGATAATAGTAATAAAATAGAATAAGTTAAAATTAAATTAAATCAAGTACAATAAATTAAAATAAAATAAGGTTAAACACAATAAAACAAAACAAACTAAGATAGAAGTGTGAACACGTTTGCAAGTCGCAAAAGAAAATGACGCAAATTTATTTCCAGCGTATCTGTACCTTTATTCTCCAGTTCATTTTCCGTTAAATGCTTCGATCGATATTTCGCACGAACATTTTCTCACCCGGTCCCGAGCAAACCACTTTTTTACTCAGGCTCGTTCGCTGTCTTTACGTTTGTCTTTCTTTCTTCCTTGTCCCGTTTCTTATTCCCGTCCAGCGTTCAACACGACGCCGGCATAAATTTCGAATTTCTTATGCGGACGTACGGTCCGCTACCCGACGATTTCTCATTTTATTAGGAGAATCGCGTACCGGCCGCGGAAGCTGTGTGTAAAGTTAACTCAGCGCTCGTAACTTTTGTCCTTTTACTCGTCCCTTCACCCTACACCACCGACGTTCTTTGTTGCGCGTCGAGAATTCAAGGGAGAACATTTATAATGGTCCAATTTGAGAATGCGTCGTGGCGAATGTTAATACATTGTTCATCGACTGTTCTTGGGACAAGCTGAGAACTGACCTACGTAAATCTTTTTTTTTTAAATTGTCATGTACAGAGAAATAAAGGGCGCATCAAATAAAACGATATTTAATTAGTATTTGTGCTTTAAACGAACGATCGGTATAACGGAAATATTCTATGAAAATATATTTTTAATGAAATACTCAACGTGATGCCACTTATAATGAGGTTTTGAATTATTGAAATATCTATGGAATCTCTAATATCAGGAACGATAAAATTTGTTAATAAACTTGAATATTCGAATATTTTTAATTAAATGGGCACAAATTTTAGGATTGCATGCCCGTAGAACGTCAATATTTGAATATTCTGTATTTTACTGTAGTTAGTGGTCCAACTAAGTTTGTCCATCCAAGTTCGTAATAGTCGACTACCGAACTTGACTTTGTTACACGATTTAATTAACTATTTAGATAGCAAAATAAAGTAGAAGCTTAACCGCGCAATTTCACTCGCCAACGAAGTATTCAAAGAACCGTGAACTCAAACAACGTTGAAAAAGGAAAGCAATGAAAACCAACGAAAGCTAATGAACTATAGCCACAGTTTAACAATATTACAGAAAAATTATTATTAAACTATATATTAAACCTATTTTTTTAATAATATATCAAATGAATACATAAACTGACCTTAGCACAGTTAACCTTTCATACTTGAAAATTGTTCACTACAAATATTCAACGTCTTCCGATGAGATATTGACGCCATTACTGGAAAACAAATTAACTAGAGAACGTAAGTTAAGAAACAAAACTATTTCATTTCAATATTTCAAATATCGATTCTACATTTTGCATAGTTTAACATTATATATAAGAAATACAATATTTAACGTTGCATATAATTTATAATTTTGCTCTATCAAATCATGTGATGACTCAGAGTCACCGCTCCACTACAAAAAGTTAACACTAAAACTATCAGACGGTAGTAGGTCAAAATGACCCACTCCTGATTTCTCCTTCCCTCAATTATTAACAAGGTAACAGGTGTTTCTCAGAGTAATTATTAAAGAAACTGGTTTAGAGATGCAAAAACTGAATTGTAAATTAATGAAAATTTCAATAGTTGCAGTCTTGGAGTTTCTATAGCGGAATTTCGAGAAGTCAATTTAAATATTCAATACTTTTAATGTTAAACCCTCCGTGTTCCAGAATTTTCATATCGACCTGAAGCCGAGAAACAGATTCCACCGTTCTAGTTCCCTGAATATTGTCTTAATCTTTGTCACAGAGGCGACAAGGGTTGCTAGCATCCTCCTTTTCCTCGACACGAGTGGCGTCTTCCCGCGAAACGAGAAATCTGACCAGAAGACGGGTTCGAACGGGCGGGAGATCGTGGACGTATAAAAAATTCGTAATTTATGTTCAGCTCGCGTTGAATACTGACGAGGCCCGGGCAAGATAGCGAACCGGAGAGGGTTAGATAAAGCGGGGGAGGTCAAGGTGGAAGGATTCGCGTCATATTTTTCGGAATAATCGCGGAGCCTCGGTTACATTTAGGGGCGATCTTTTTCGCCCCGATTTCTCTGGAAACTGGTTTTCTAAGCGAGATGTTTGGGGAGCTTAACTCATTCTCCTATAATATTGAGTCAGATTTGTGATGAATATTTTTAACCGAATTTGACGAATCTAAATATTATTTATTTGTTTTTCGTGTAAATGAAATATTACTTATTTATTCTAAATCTTTAATCCCTTGTTCTGCGATTTATTTCTTAATCCATTTGTATCATTAGCGCATATACGCCCCCACTTTGTGGAACATTATAACTAGTCCGTATATGAACAAGAACATGAACAGTTGCACCATGTCTGTCTTTACCATAAAGATTTACTGGTCAACATTTTCCAATATTCATTAAAACAAGTTCATCGAAGAAAACTTGCAAACGTTCAAAACTATTAGAATATGTGTATGACTTTGTTTTTAATTTTCTATATGTATTGAACTATTTTTATTTTGATGCAATAAAGAACATTTTTAGTGATCAGAACTAATTTTCCATTTTTCCGTATGATACAAATGGGTTAATTATGATCGATACAACTACTTTATCGTTGATAATTTATTAGGAAAAGAAGAAATTTTGACGCATATTCTATATACACATTTACTCCGAAGGTTAACAATTCATAATGGAAGAGTAATATTTAATTTATATTTAAACAAAATAAATAACACTTAGATTCGTCAAATTCGATTTAAATTTTTCGTCTCAGAATAAGTGTCAAGTTCACTTCTTTTTCTAATAAATTATTAGCGACAAAGTAGTTTCATCGAGCACTGTTACGAAAGAAATCATAGGGCAAGGGGTTAACACTAAAGCTACCAGACAGATTAAATAGACATACTCCTGATTTTTTCTTTTACAATTATCAAGAAGATACAAGCGTTTCCCAGACAAATGACTAAATAACCTGATTTGGTAATGTACGAATTAAAATATAAACCAACGAAAATCTCAAGAAATATACTCTTACAATATCTCCAGAAGAGTAAAAGGAAGGAGATTTGACTGCTCGGTAGTACTAGTGTTACGTCAGTTTCGAGAAAAATTTGACACGTCTATTTGGACACTCTTTTCGCGAAATGTGGAACATTCCTGTCGTTCGCTGTTTAAATGACAAAACGTCAATCTGTGTCGGAAAATTTTCATACTATTCTGTCGATTTTGTTTTCGAATGACTTCATTTAAATATTTATACAAACTGCGAGAGCGTTCTTCAAAACGAAAAATGTTTGAAGTTTAATTTAAAATTTGATATAATATTTGAAGTTTAAGTTTCGTTGTATTGTTGTTTCGTTCCTTTAAAATAGATTGGAATATTTTTTCCCCATTCTGAAAAAGATAAAATACGTGCCCGGTATTTCCGTTGTCATTGAAATTTCATTTTCATTTTTTTTTGTTTTGCGTAGATTTAGTTCGCGGCGAGGAACGTCCAACCGTTAACGAGAAATTTGTATCTAGAACGATCGTAATCGAGAAACAAATCCGCGAGGATGTCAGCCCAACGGAGATTAACTCGTCGATCATGTTGAGACGAAACGGCGATTGAATCGCGTTCGTACGTAGTCTCCGTCGTAATAACATTTTATTCGGTCACTATTAAAAGAAAAAAGCGGGACAACGAAATTCAAAAGTTCACGAGGTAGTTTTGCTTGAGGGCGATTTCGCGGCGCGTCACGTGCACGAATATGTGCGGTCGCAATTTTTCTCTTCCGTCAGTGTTCGCTGCTTATTTCGTTTCTCATTTCAAGTTGATATCTCCAGATTCTTGATTTGTCGATTCTTAGAAATAATAAACAGTGTTAACAAAAATATAGTATACTGTTGGTAAATGAATATAATATTTATAATTATATAATTATACAATCAATATAACGTAATCCGAGGAAAATAAAAATTAATCAATTTCATTGTATTATTCTATTTCTAATCTCCCAATTTCATTAGCGAGGAAAAATTAAATTCAACCTTCTCTGGATTCATCTACGAAAATTCACTAGAATATCCGCAGTCCGCCACTGGCCATTAAAAAATTTGATATGTGAAAAATTATTCATATACCCGCGCCCGCCGTTTCAACGCTTACCAAACCTTACGTATTAATCTTTTACAAAAACCGAGCAGCAGCAGGATTTACGTGCATACTTTTATCCGCAAGAAGACCATTGGATATCAATGCATAATAAATTAACGCTTAAGCAGCTTCAAATTTAAAATCCGCTTCAAATTAATGTTACTGTGTCATTCCCTTTCCAGAAGAGACTTATCATTAAACAAAGGAAGTTTCCGACGATAAAAATATCTGCTACATTTTTTGCACCGAGTAAATATATTTTCTTCAACAAAAAGGGTTGCACCATTCAATATCACGCTGAATTAACTACCGATTGAATAGAGGACCACAATTTTAATTCAATCGAGAAAGTAAAGAGAATTTAATTCCCGATAATTTTACTGTCGTCACATGCTCGCCTATTTTCAGCACCAATTATCATTAGCCAAGAATCAATCCAGTCACAGTCTCCACTGAAAAATTAATTGGATATTGATCCGTCATCCTATTGATCCCAGCTTAACCCCTTCAAACCCAGCGCACATTATAACGTATGCACATTGTTTTGCGACAGGTAATCATATACAGGGGAGAACAGAATACCAATGTGTTTCGTAGATAAACAGCTAGTATAGAGCCAATGTTGCTTGACATAGACTTAATAAGTTCTCGGCATAGTCAGTGATTAACTGCAGATTAATGCACAAGTATGGTAAGAGAAGGAGAATATTTTATTTGTATAAATAATATTTTACTACGTGACTCGCAATAAAAAAATGGTCCCAAATCAAATCGCACGCAGAATATATACATTCGAATACATTCACCTCACTTGCACACTTTGCAGAACAATCGTTCGTCACCATGCATTAACTTTACATGAATTTGAAACGAAACTCCTCAACCAAACCACGGTTAACAACAATTAAAAACGAATTTTACAAGAAATCCATTACATGGACCCTATCAAGACGGGACCAAGTCGCAATTTCAAGAATTATAATAAACCACACAATTATAATAAGCCTCAACAACGAAGATCCTCCAAACTGTGAACCGTGTAAAGATCAACTGACAGTGGATCACGTCATCATCCATTGCAAAAAATGCACTACCAACAGACGTCAACTGAATATAAGACCAACTCTGAAGGACAACCTAAAAGACAAAGAATCGACTCTAAACCTACTACAGTACATAAACGAAACGAAGTTATATAACAAACTGTAAATTTACCTTACGAGTCGCTAATAACCCATATAAGTGGTTGATGCGACTTTAAATAATAGAAACAAAAAAAAAATTTGAAACATTCTAGATTCATTCATGCCATGAACACAATAATCAATATTACAGAAAATCAATTTAGTCTAGAATATTCCAGTGCGTTGGACATTTATTCAAAAACGCGCACACGCATCGTTCATATATTGCACACTCGTTCATCAATGCATCCATTCCTGTAGTATTATCTACAAAAAAACAGTGGCATTCCGTTTCACCCTACCTTATTTCTATCAGAAAAGTAGTATACTAATTACTACTATTTTATTCGAAATAATGTCGTTACCGATGATACATCAAATGGCGGTTCGTTATTGCTATATAGATGAATGAATGTGATTCTGTATAAAACTTAGGCCCAAAAAAGTTAATTTCCGTTTCGAATCTGCAAATAAAACGGCCAAACAGAAAATCTACGTGCGCTGCCGTTCGCCTCGTACTTACGGAATTTTCCGGGGCAAAAGCGCCGCAGTGTACACCGGAAGCCCGGTCACGCCGCCAAATCCCATCATTATCTCGCGTTACGTTCCAGCGACGTTGTAACGGCCGATTACACCTTGTCCCCGTCCCGTCGATTCTGCGCGGCGCGATTTCCATTCAATACCGGATAATGAATTTAAAGGCCGGCAAACCGGATTTTCGATGCCGAAGTCCAACCGGATGGAATTTCGTCGGTGTCCTCTGACAGATCGTTTCTTGTACAGGGTGTCCTTTAAACGGACAGCACAAAGAAAGCTGGACATATGTTTTTTTCTCATTTTATTTCTACTATTTTTCTCTGTTTTTAAGGTGAACATCTTTTTCGTGCATACCTTTTGTACATTGTTAGACACAGGTTTCGTGTTTTTCTTACATACGTATTGCGTTTGTTAGACATTAAGAATAAATAGAAATTAATTTAGAGTCACAGTAGACTGTAACATTTAATAGTCCTTACTAGTTAACTAGTTAACTGCGCTCGACGAGTATACACGTCATCTTAAATTCCTTCAACGATCAATTATTTATTTTTCCAGATGAGTATGTAATTGTTCTTCGTTTATTTTAGTTTATCGTTAAAATATATTATAGGTGTATTTGCCCAACCTTTGACGGGTATACACTTTATTGTTTGATTTTATTGCGCGCACCATGAGAGATCTTTGAAACTAAATTCCACAGTTAACAGGTTAATACTCTTTAGTAGTTTTTTACCATTTAACACACAAAGAATTACGAAGAATGGACAAAAAGAGGTCCATTGTTAATACATATTTGGAGCAAATCATTTTTTCCAAAAGTACATTCTATTTGTGTATATATCAACATCGCTACGCAAAGCATGCTACCCTAAAGTACAGAAATAGCATATCTAATTTCCTATCAATCGTAAAACAATTTCAAAAATAATCATTAAAATAGAATTGGTACTTAATCCCTGTTTCAAGGACTCTTTTCGCACTTTCGAACCTATTTCCGCTACAAAAAAAACTAAAAAGAAAACACGTATGATATATGTTCCATGTACAAAGAGATAAATACTTGCGCATTACATTGATAGTACAGGAAAAACGTCGCACGCGAATCGGATAATGCGCCCCGCGAGGGTAAATTCCGCGCGGTTCAACCGTGCCGCTGTTCAATTACTTTTACCAGGCGCCGGGCGACGCAACATCCCATAAATCGTTCGAAGCAACACGCGACGAGGAAGAAGCAGCAACCTCCGCAGTATCCGGCGACCTAATTCCTCTTTCGAGACCCTTCGGTTTATTACATCTCGCGACGAGGCGTCCCCGCGGCGAGGAACACCGGGTACGTGCGCAGAAACGAAGCGCGCGCAGGTAATAACGACAGCGCCGGGCCTCGTAAAAGGAAACTAATTACTCGCCACACGACATCTTACCGCGGAAACCCTTCCTAGCATCCCTGCCCTGACGTTTCGACGCTTCGGTTGATATTTCGGTCCGATCGTCGTAAACGACGGACAACTTTTACGAGCCCGTTCACGCGCACAGAGATCGCGTTTATCGCGCGGACACGATAGACCAGGGTTTCCGGTGCGAACGGGCTGCGGAAGTACTCGATTCGATGACGCTTCAGGTTTCGTTGACGTATTCGAGAATGTTTCGTGGATGATTTGGATCAGATGCGATCAACACGCTACCACCTATAAATATTAAGTATCAAACAAAATTCGTACGGCTTCTTAAACCAAATTTTAAACATAGGGAACGTTCTTGTAAAATTATTTTAGTGTATCTTAATCTATTTTATTTTATTTTATACCGGCGGTATAAACATAAGTTGTTGTTAATACCAATTTTATTCATTAAACTAGTGAAATACTGATTGAAATTGGACCTCAATTCAGTTCTACAAGGTTATAGAAGTTATAACATTATTTTATGTAAACAATTCGCATGCAGTTTTAAACGTACGTCTCGAAGATTCGATTGGCAAATGTAGAAGAATATGGAAACTTTTATGAACTGGTATACGACTAAGTCAGTTTCTTCTTGTTTCAATACACAGACAAGCTATACGGAATACCTATGATTTAGATCGCTCTGTTTTCTAATTGTGAAATTATTTCAATAGAAGATGTTATCGTTTCAAACGCTGAACCCCTTCCGCCTTCTTGCATTGATCTGCTAAATTCGCCAGAAATTTCCATGTATTCAGAAGCATTCCAAAGCGGTGCTTTTCAAGTAGTTCCCAGGAAGGGATTCACTATAATTAATTAATTTTTCATAACCAACATTTTGAAATTTCAATGCACCTATAATTCCTCAAGCACGTTTTCCCATTTCCCAATGTATAACGCTTAAGTATAATATCGCGGAACATTCACAGCATTAAAATTGCTTCGTTAAAAGGAAAAGTAAATACAAGCAAATAGGTAGGAACAGGTGTACAAATAAAAAAATCCAACGACACGCGCGGTGAGCGAATGAAACGGAAGAGTTAGGTTAGCAGCGAGGGGATGAAAGTGCGCAAACAGGGACACGAGCGTGCTCGCGACCTTCTAACCCCCTTCGTCTTTTCAGTCGGCGGGGATCCTCGATACGCGTGTCGCGTGTATGACAATGGCCGAGCACGCCAGCCGCGCGACATAACGATACACAGAGCACTTGTGGTTTAATACCCGTCGCGCAGCGTTTTCGCGTTTTCGCCCGCGCGACGAAACAGAAGACCGGTTGGAGTGGCGCGCCGCTTTTTCCGCCGCTGAATTGTTTCAAACCCACCGGCAAACAATACCGCGCCCCCGCTCGATCACGTGCCGCTTCGACTCGACGATTTTTCCCTCAGTTTTCCCATCGTTCTTTTTCTTGTTCTCCCCTTCCCTCTCCTTTCTTCTTCTTTTTTTATTCTCCCCGTTTCTTCGCCCCATATATTTTCTTTTTCGTTGTTTTTCGCTGTCCCCCCCTTTCGTTCTTTCTCGCAGCCAGCGCTACGGTTGTTTATTCGTAATTTCAACGGTAACCTGGGGAGAATCCCGCGGGTGCTCGTGGAACGTTTCGCAAAGCCTCCCAATATCGCGCAATTTCGAGCTGAGGTATTCACTCATAGATCTTGTTTTCGGGCGAGGTCATATTATTCCGCAACAGGAAACCATTCGATACGGCGGTTTAACTCATCGAGCGGAAACGACGAGCCCGCTGCGTGATAATTAATTGTAAGAATTGGCAATCGAAGACGAATCGTCGATTCCTGTTGGTTCTATCAAGACTTTCATCTAAACGAAACATGACCAGTAAATTCAAGAACAAAACTATTTTATTTCAAAACTTTATGTATCGACGCATTAAACTAAGCTTAACACGTTAAACGCCACTTGACCATTTTTCCGTAGTTATTCTTTTGTAACAAGGAAAAGCAGAAACAATCGTTAATTATTTGGCGTTACTATACTTACATTACACTATTATCAGCTGAGTAACGTTATTAAACATGTTCATTTGACATCCGTTATCTTGCATGTTATGATTGTTTCCAATAAATTCAGAAGCGTCGGTCATCAGTGATTGATATGATGTTTAACATGTTAATATTAAATATCATGTATCTAATCATGGAGCAACTGATATTGCTTATTATCACAAATCATTTTCAATCGATTGAATGAAACAGTACCATATTAATTTCCATCTACCCACTATGTTCATACATCCGTCATTCTCATGCATCCAAGATCCCATACAGTTCCTTTCTTCGTACCACCTCCCTTCTACCTTTATTCTATCCGCTTACACCGATCTCCCTCGCAGCGACCCTTATCTCCCTTTTACATCTCCACGGCAGGGCTGCGAATGTAATCCACCGAGGCAAACTCTCTGTCGTCTATTACGCTGACGTAGTTTGAATTTTCATAGTTACCGTTTCGCGGGATTCTGCACCCCCTACGGGAAGCCTGTTTCCGATGGTTCACATAATCTAAAGTTTCGGGAAATTGTGAAAATCCCCGCTCCTCGCCGCCACCGCTACCGTCATTCCCATCTACCCCCACACCTAGCTCCAACCTCTCACCTCGGGCAAATTGAATCCTCCCGATATTGTTCGTTCGATCCCGAGGCCGATAATTAAACGCTATTTTTCTCTGTAACCTTTTTTCCTGCTGTCCCAACCAGTCGCAGGCTTCTTTCCCGTTGTTCCGACCAGGTTTCAACGTTCCTTTAAACCTGTATGCACACGAGCAATACGACACCGCTGCAACGCCACAGCGATTGCTTTAGAGTAACAGAGAAGGAAATTCTCACAAAAAAAAGAATGAAAGAACTTTGTATAGTGTAAAAATCGAAAATAATAGAGGCATATATGTACTAAATAAATATAAATATTTGTTAATACTAAAGTAGTTACCACGTTAACTGCTACGGTGGTCATCGGTGACCGGAGCTTCCAAATTGCTTAAATACAATTACAATAAGAAAACTGATGCCGAATGAGAATATTTAGTAACGCAAATAGATAGATGATAATATAATGCGAGTATTATCATACCAAATCATTAGTAATTACTTTTAATACCATTTGCCTTTGTTAATGAAGAATATATAATGTTATATAAAACGTTCGAAATTCTCATGGCAGTCAACATGTTAAAGTAAAATACAATAATATACAATGTATCATGTTGCGAAGTACAGTTGGGTGACCACTTGAAAGCGAAGCTGAGGAATGTGGGGCTCATTAGCCACCTTTCATCTTTCCTTATCTCATTTTCGATACTAATTTGCTATTGGTCGAGACGGTTACACGTAACCAATCAGAACCATAAACAAAATCGCTAGCTACAGACTCTTCTTGCCCTCGTTCTGTCTCGAGGCTCTTTTCGTGAACAACGCTCTATGGGTATTACTCGCGCAAATTTGTCGGGATCTCTAATAAAGCATACAACACTCTGGATACTACATTTACGTGTTTGTTCTTCTAAGATTGGCGATTCTACATACATGTACGACATACACAGAGCATCACATGTAATGTAATTTAGTATGTAAGTGGTGCATGTACGTATTTATGTAATATGTTTAATGCCACACATTATAAGGAGAAAAAATGTTTTTCAGAAATAGAATTTTAATAAATTTCTGAAAGGTCAAACATTACTCATCAAATATTTTGCGTGATGTTACATTAGTATACAATATTTCAGTATTAACCTTAAAAAAATTTAACAGTATATTTTAATTATGTCATAAGTTATTTGTTTTTGAAACGAAAATGATTGTATGGCCACAACGTTTACGCTGTGTAATCGCCAGCCTTACCACCACGGGATCGCAGTGGAATCGCGTCGCTCGTGTGCATAGGCCCTAAACGTTCAACCGCGGCTCGGACGCACGCTTTTTCGACGGCTGCGGTGGATTTCGTATGGAGATTGGAGATGAGATGTGGAGTTTTGGCGGATGAGTTTGAATTCTTAATTAAAGGCACCGCGAGAGAGTTAAGGTATTCAATTTGACTCCGACCACGACTTCCCGGCTTTGTGTAATCGTACCCTGTCTATAATTTACTTTCGTGCGGGAACGGTTTGCATCGAGCTCGCTGAGCCGTTTTATGGATTTTCGGAGAGTCGTTTCGTGTGATTCACTCGCGATGTTGAAATTGCGTATCTGAAATCGTTCTAGTGTAGAGTACAATTCGTATTGACATACCTTTTGTTTCTCTTTTGTGAGGAGAACGTCGGGTTTGTGATCAATTGTAAACTGCATAGTTTTAGGGCCTATGCATACAGGCGACGCGATCTCGCCGTGACACTGCGCGATTTACACAACGATGACAGATATATGTATTTCTTTTTTTTTTAATTGTGTACATTGTGTAAAACGACATTTTCTCTGTATATGTATATGTATGTTAAAAGCAGTATAAAAGCAGTTTTTAATGCTAATTTCATTTGATATTTTAGGTATTTGCTTCGATAGTATTTGACGTTTAAACGTATTATACCCTACGTTTAATGTTTGGCTTCTCTTTTATTAAAGTTTCATCTATTCCCTATTTTATAGGCAAATATAAAGGAAATAACGCGTTATTGGTTACTAGTATTATTAATCTATTAATCAGTATGCGGAATTATTATAGAAGTAAATATATAATTTGCTAGTTAATCATTTACCATTGAATGACCGCACGATACATGCACGATACATGAATTTTATCTAATTATTTCGAACAATCTCTATTTCTTGTTTCAAACAGCAATTGGAACTTGTGCTATTACGTTTTAGAATTAACATACTCGTGTAGCCAAACCTAAAATCTTTAATTGTTGTTCACATTGGTTGTTCAATTTATAATTACAGTCTACATGTCATTTTCATAATAAATGATATTTAAAAATATCCATTTTCGAACACCTATATTTTCCTATAAAAAGTTCTAAAGAAGTGAAAAATCAGACAATAATCTTATTGAAGTATGTGTCATTAAACCTCGTTTTGTACTTTCCAAAATCTATTTATTATAACAATTTAACATTTCACTATTATATTACGACAAAACTCTATCTCTAAATATTCTAACTCATTATTCAGATAATTATATTTTAAGAGTTAAACAATCCTCTCCTTGTCTTTTTTCGATAATTAATATGAATCCGACTAAACTATCAATGAAATCACTCTTCCACGTTCCAAAAAAATTTCTGTGGAAAACGGTCAATGCATGTCAGCAGAAAATAAAGAGAAGAAGTGAATGGAATCTACAGAGAACGAGAATAATGCCAACGTATTTGTACGCGAGAAAAATATTCGCTCGCCCCCAGGACATAGGCGTGAATGAACGGCGAGCGTTCTAGGGCGGCGCGCAGCCATCGGATGTGCACGGGGAGCCCTTAACAAATTACCGAAGGGCGCTGTCCGAGGCTACCGATGAACTCTGTCTCCGTCGATTTATGCTCGCGCTGTGCGGTCTCGTTTTTGGCTGCTGCGGGTGGAACTAAAAAAAAATAGTGGAAAAAAGGTTCTATAGAAGAAACGGAGCATGAGAGGATTCACCGTAAATTATCCGAACTGACAAGTTAATGGATCTGCAACAAAGAAATTAAGTTGGGTATTGTTTAAATTGTTCAAAAGTCCCCTGAAATGATTAACGAAATAAACTCTTGTTAATCAAATACTTCATGTGGATAATCTTTACATATTCATTTAAATAATGCACTATTCAGCAGTAAAAAAATAATTTAATTGCGTACCCATAATGAATTCGTCGAAGAATAGCTTTTCATATTCAATATTTGAAAGAAACAATTATTTGCGAAAGTAAGCAGTAATATTATCAATAATTAATTAAACATAACGATCAATTTAAATACTTCAAGTATATTTAATAAGTAGTTATTTGAATGAATGGTTATGTAATTCTTGTCAAAATAAAATCCTATTCATCGTTATATTATGATTTTCAAAGATTAAAAACTATTTGCCAAAGTTTCTTATATAATCTTCATCCACCCCTTAAAAATCACAGCAAAAATCAATCTCTATTTGGGTAGAAAGAAACTCTAGGGCCTGATCAAGTTTAAACCCTTATTATTCCTTCATTAAAGAATTATTCGATTGCTTTTGACATTTATCCCTTATGCAAATGGAATTTTTATCTCCGGGAAAAAAACGTATACCGATGATCAAAGAAGGGATGAACGGGACGACAGGGAAACGAGGAATCGAGGGAACGAAAAAAAATGCAAAAAACGACAAGGATCAGGTGGGCAGAAATATTAGGACCGTTGACGAACCTCTCCTTCCACGGGGTTGATTGATTGGGGCTGGTAATATTGAAGGTGCGAGCCGTGAGGAAGCGGGCCACTTCGTATTAATCTCGGCCAATTATCGATAAACGGCTGCGGACTAATTATCCGTGATTCATCATTGCGTGTTTGGGCCGGGCAGGGTAAGAGGCCACCGAGAAAAATATCGACGGTCCGTATAGTTGGCGTTTCGATAACCATCCTCGTGATATATCACTCGGCGCGATCCCGGCGCAGACGAAGGGGAAGGGGTGCGGCGATTATCATTGTTGCTGGGAACGAAGCGAAAATAATAGACCGATATTTAAATATTCGCGACCGGTGCAATACTCAGCTTAGGCGATAAACTTAGAGACGGTGCTAGCGTTTTTAAATGTTAACTCTGTACGGTCAATACTTTGTTGGATAACATAAAATAACCTTTTTCATGTAATATAGAGTCATTTTGTTTAAATGATATAGAGTAGTTTCTTTCTAAAATAATATAGAATAATTTTTTAAAAACGATATAGAATATTTTTCTTAAAGAGTATAAAATAATATTTTTTAAATAATACAAAATAGTTTTCTGAAATAATATAAATTGCTTTTTCTTAAATGATATGAAATAACTTGTTTAAGTAATACAAGATACTTATTTAAATAAATCATATATACATTACTAAAATATATAAAGCAACCAAGCAACCCTACAAAACAATAAGATATTGGCTAAATATAGATAAAATACATATAGAACTTTTAATCTAACAAAAGAGAAGATCTATCTCAAATTATATCTAATATAATATTTAGAAATGAAAACAAAAGTTTACATTTTCGTACACCGAAACTCTTCGGCTGTTAACTCCTTGCCGTATGATTTCTTTCTCAACTATGCTTGATAAAAGTATTTCAATGTTAATAATTGATTATAAAAAATAGAATTTGGTATTTATTCTATCCGCAATTTTCATTTCAAGCGTTCACGATTGATAATGGAAAATGAATATTTAATGTATATTTACAAAAAAAGAAATAACATTTAGGTCTGTCAAATTTAGTTTCATATTTTCATCGCGAACCTGACATGATACCATAGAGCAAGGGATTAAGGGTTTAGTTAAGTACTGCGAGCGATACCTTTTCGTCGTTTTAATCACGCAAAGGGTTTCTGCGCGATTTCGACGGGATTATAAATTCTTTGTGTTGATGTTACACGAACGCGATTTCAGGACCAGCAACGGGGGCAAAGGTGAATTTATCGTGTAATTCGTGCTCGCTTCCCCACGAGCGGTCACGGAAAAATCGTGAAAAATATTAACGTTTCCAGTGGACAAACCAGACGCGACCCCTTCGGCGGGAAACCTCGATACAATTGGACCGAGGCCAGGATAACATTTCAGCTCAATTAGTTAATTATTTCCCGAGCGGCGACGTTCACCTCGATTCCCGTTGAATTACCGATGTGCTTCGAAAAACGACGCCTCGTGACCTGCCACCGTTCTACGCGTCACGCTGTTCTCTTGTTTGTACTCTATTTTTTTTATTTTTTGGAAATTCGAATTTTCGAGATAGTAGACGGGCTCGCTGGATTTACGAGGCGCAATGAAACTACGAATATATGTGTATATATATATACACACACACACACGTATACGAACGCGCACGCGTTCACGCGAAGTCGTATTTCGTAAGTAACTACGAGCTTTGACGTGGAATCGCTCTTGTATGGAGTTGCACGCGCGTAAAATGCAGCAAATCTACGACGTCGTATATTTCACTGTCTTCCTTTCACTCGTCTGATTTCTTTCTGTCCTGTATTTGGAGCACCGAAATTTCGTGTCACTTAATGTCAACTAGAATTCCTGCATAATTAGAGTAAGTTGTCCATAATTTCTTCTAAACATTTGTAGAGTACATTTTTTGAGACGTGAATTAAAAAAATGTTGAATCTGCCTAAATGTAGTATATGTTTTACGATTTCTTAAAAAACCTAATTTCAATAATTGTGAAATAAATATTCCGATAAGAAAATAATAATAAATAAAATAATAATATGTAATAAAGGATAATAATATTCTAAAATGGCAGGTTTTAATCCGCCAGGTAGTTGTAGTATAAATTAAGAAAGTAACTAACTGCAATTACCAGTAAACCTGTTTGCTAATCGTAAAATCGCTCGGATTTGAAGTACAGGAGTTAATGGCATTCTTGTCTCTGGAAGGGAAGCCGCGAGCTGATTTACTTAAAAGACGCCTTTATCCAAGAATTACAGCTATCTTGCATATTATCGGATGCATCTGACACAATCAACTTCGCAAAGTTGAGCGATCGCGAAACTGAATAAACGGTCGGAATTATGTTTCCAATTCTACCGCTACCGGTCGGAGGATATTCCACCGGGATTAACCTGACCTGTCGAAATTTCGCAGCACTATCTACGATCTGTGGTAGTTCTGAGTTCTAATATAGTTGCCCCCTTTGTGTTCAACAAAATGTTTCCTCGAAATTGTCGGAGTTGCCTTAAACTGGAGTTAAAAACTTCATTTCCGTGTGACTAGGGTAGTTCGTTGGAACACCGAGTGAAACATTAGAAGTATTTGCGTAAATTCTGAATAAAATATACTCTTCCGAAACATTTATGAATACATTAACCCCCTGCCCTACAATATCATGTCAGACTCATGGTGAAGATTTCAAATAGAATTTAACAAACATAAATATTATTCAATTTGTTTGAAAACAAATTACATATTATTTCTCTGTTATCAATTACTACACCTTGAAGCACATGTTGATATAAAATAGACTAGAGTTTTCTCTGATTTTCAATAAATTATTAATAACAAAGTAGTTAGATCGATCACAGTTCAGAAAATCATAGGGCAAGGGATTAAGAAACAGAAAACAAATAGAAAATTTTCTTCTTGATGCACAAAAACATGTTTCACTCTCCTCAAAAATAACATTTTCATTTAACACCTTTGAGAACAGAATTTCTGTCAAATCTCTCCTCTTGCAAACTTCTTCCAAAAATATTAATTATTCGCATTAAATTTCAATAATCCAACAAATCTTTTAATTCACCATTATTACGTATAACCTCCCAAATCCCCTTACATTTCGATATCTTACTCAATCATCCCCTTCAAATCTCTCTCGCCTTTAACAGTTACCCACAAAAATAAATACTTGAAAATTACTTACATCTATCATTCAGTTTCAAACCTTCATCAGGCATCACTCGATGTAGCAAGCTGTTAAAACCATTCTCAACCATTCCTCTCGCGAATGGCACAAAGAATTTCCTCGTTGGACTTGGAGACAACGGGAAAATTCACTTTCCTCGACGCCAGAAAAATTGTCTCGGCTCCACTTTGCGTTCTCGATTTAGGGTGGCGGAAGGGAGGGGTGGAGGGCCGTGTTCCCGCGGCACGTCGTCGCAAGCCTCATCCCTTGTTAAAACCGCACGTGCCTGCAGTGCAGAAGCCAGAAGCGTGCAAACGCACGCATGCGCCCGTGCTGCGACCTCCGGCTGCACTCCGCTGCGTGTTTGTGTGCGTTCGCATTAGGCCGGCCGCATACTGGTTAAGCGAAGACGAGGCACAATCAGCTGGGAATACAATTGGACAAAGTCGAATCAGTGTTCGCGGACAAGGGTAACGGTAATCGGTCTCGTTTGCGCGATTATCGCTGACAAAGAACCGTGCATTGTCTTCGCAGCGCGCATATCGTGTCGCGCGGACGTTTTATGCGCAGACACCTGTCGTTCGCTGCTTTTCAGCCGCTTCATTCGACACCTAGAGTCAGTTATGCCGATGACGGTGAATTAACCCTTTAAAGTTAACTGCTTTCAACGGGTATACACATCATCTTAAAATTGAAATGATACTACTTCTTCCAACGATAAGTTGTTTTTTTTTTTTTAGATAAACATGTAATTCTTCTTCGTTTTACTTTAGTTTTTTGTCAGATTGTGCTATAGGTACATTTTTGCTGCGTTTGACGAGTATATAAGTTATTGGTTGACTTTCATTACGAGCATTATCAAAGATTTTTTAAATTAAATTCTACAGTTAACAGGTTAACCGCGGGCAACGTATAATTCGCTTTATAAGTATTTTTTGAAATATTCTCGTTTCATTGAGTTTTAACCTCTCTTGAGTGTTTTATCGGGCTATTATTGGTTATCATGTGTCCCGTTATTTATTAGTATCACTTGTTAGTTAGTTTTTATGTAATTCTTAGTACGCATTTCTTAGACGATTTTACACCGAACAATCTAAAACTAGCTCGCGGATAGAGAGATAAATATTAACTTTTTAAAATCGTAATTAAAAAAAGATTATAGACATGGATTTTTAACTAAAATAGAGCATCCCATAAAACGGTGAACATAGATAAAAGAGTTAATTTACAGAATTGAATAATTAAACAGTAGATACACGATTAAATAATTTTTAATGTAACTAACTTTTTTTAAACTAAATTTTTAATGATATTTGATTAAGATAAAAAGATGAGCGTACCGTAGTTTTTCAAAACTGTGATTTTCTCATCTCATTTATTCATTGAATTATTCATTCGTGGTCAATTTTGTAATCTACCTATTCAATGAAAAATAACAAATACATTTCCCACTTTCAAACTTGCATGCTCAATTATATTTCTTGGTGTATGGCGAATCGACTGAGAAAGTGGTTACAAGTTATCAGATTTCGATTTGTTTTCCCTTGAGAAATTTCCTAACATCGATTTACAGTCATTATCTTCGTGATATGCAATAAAATATAAAACGTGTAAAAGGTCCACGAAAATCACAGGGTGTGAAAGTAATAATTTCGTGGTCGAATATAGTCAAGGATTATTAAAATGGAAAAAAGCAAGGCATCTACCACGATGCTCTACCTATGCTATTTACTCAAATTGTGAGCAGTGGATGCTCTAACGATTGGTTAGAAAGTTAACACGTTCACTACCAACGTCGCATATTTGCTACGATTAATGTTTCATATTTTGTGCAAAGAAGAGTAAAATATATTTATGCTTGTTTTCATTTAACATTGTGACGCCTGGTATAGCATGCAGTCGCCGATAGTTTTTCCTTCATTATTATTTGTATTTTGTAAAGACGATATGTTTCATTTAATAACATATTGTAATTACGGCGACTGTTATTAAAAGAAGCGTTGGTAACGTATGGGTTAAAACTAAACGTACCGTGACCGATCAAATTACCGGTTTGGAAAGTTTTTTTTCGTTCATTTAATTTATATCGATTCATATGTTATCCCATTAATCGGTTTTTCAATTTTTGTCCTATTTCCTATTTCTGTTTTCAATTACAAAAGTTTAGTCAGTTCACCTTTATTTTATAACCAATATCTGAGTGGTTACGGTAGGAGTAGGTATATAGATAGACAGTATCGGTACGTTTAGTGTTAAAGAGACATGAACTCATATTTTGTTCTGGTTTACTTATTGCGTTTAAAGGTTTTATTCATTGGGTATGTAATATTTTAGTTTATTATTAATTTAAATTTATTAATGTCTATTAATTTTATTTCTTAATTTTCATCATTTTAACCAAATGAAAACCTTGGGTTACTTCTATTTATTCGGGTTTGTTGAAATTGTACAAAGTATTGTGGACATTGAGATTTTATATCGGTTTACATGTTTTGTAGTAAATGGTATATTCCAAAATGGTCGAAGAAAGAAGATTATGTCTGACAGGATTGTTAGAGAAGCTTCTATTATAGATATAATTTTTCCTTCGTGAAAATTATAGCCCCTATTCCCCGGTACATTTAATCAATTTCTCTAATACGACTCCAGTCTGATAGCGCAGGATCTCCCTTCTTTTGCTCTTCCTCTCTGTCGCATTTCCTGCCAATCAACGTATCAGTCGCTCCACAGTCAATCATGCTATCCTAATACGAATTACCATCCGCTTTTTATTGGCTCGTCCTCTCTTTTACTTTCCCGTTCTTTCGTTCCTCACGCGCATACTATGCAATTAAGTATGCAAAATTGAAAGCAGCACGAACGAAAATTAAAATGAGCTATGCATGAACCCGATGAAAATTGATACTTAAATATTCTACGCGATCTACTTCAATTAACGTCCAAATAGTTGCTTCGAAAAATACATATTTACCTGTTTTTGTACATGGGGACATTAAAATTTGAATCCAGATAATATGAATAACAGGTGCTTTGAAAAATAAACGTTCACTTAGCACATGATTTTGTATTTATATAAAAACGTATTTATATTTACATTGAAGCATAAATATTTATTTACAATCTTACTTTCTACCTTCTGTACGAGAAAGTCAACACGATCTACATAGTAATTCCTTTCATGAAACAAATACTTATTTAGCTCATGATTACATACTAAATCTACATAATTCATGCAATGCTTGTTTTAAAAAATCACCGTGCTCTTAACATCTGATTTCATATGCAAAAGCATACAAACTTTATATATGTTTCATACGTAACCTACTTTTCGCTCTGAAAGATTGATATTCATGCAACGAAAATTTCTTTTTATCCTCATTCATCGTCCATTAAAGAGTTGCCGAGTGTTTCGAACGACACATTTTTCCAGCCAAGTGCTCAATTACTTCTCACGAATAAACGTATAGAGTTAATCACACGTGTGCGAAATGTATTTAATTCACGGGCAGTTAGTTAAACATACATCCCTCTTGAGGCGGGCACCCCGCGGTGCTCGCCGTCTGCTTCAAAGACTCACAAACGCAAACAAATGAGACACACGTTAGCTTCTCATAGGAGTTAATGCGTTAATTGCGTTTGGTTTGAATCGCGTCTATCTGACCCGGACCTAACCGCCGGTTCTTATGTGTACACGTAGCCTCTATTAGCGAGGGGTTAACGTGCACGCCACAAAGCACGGGAACTGTCAAACCTGTGACTTCGAGACGGCCAGTTCTTTCGAAAAGGAAATTTTTGAATTTAGCATTGTAACTGCCGAGCAATTAGAATGACTTATTCCTAATTTTTTATAAAGATTAGAACAATACGTTTCATGAGATTCCAAGGGTCTCCTTGTCTTGTATCTGTACAAACACATAATACAAATTTCTCGCAGTAAAGCCTGCGTAATTTAAATACTTGCAAAATAAAAATTCTGAGGTGGATCAATTTGATCCGTCCTGTAGTTTCAGTGTTAACATTAATACTAGGTTTACAGACGTTTATTGTACAATTTATTCTATTGATCTTAGAAAAATTGATGTTCGTTCATTTAGATTTTTGAGATTGGAGGTTTAAAGATAGACGATTAAAATACATATCTGTGTTATTGCATTAATCAGAATTAACGTTCACTAAATAATGTTTATAACGTTGAACGTCAAATTGATGCGTTCCGTGAATCTAGTGTTAAAGTTATAGATAAATTAGTTTTTAAATTTCATTCAAAATTCGGTGTTTTTTTCCGTTTATTTAAATTTCTTTGTCAATCTATCGTCAACACTCATACTGCTTGGTTAATGGGTTTGTCCATTTGTATAATTTTTTTGGTTTATTTCTCACTGAGAAAAATTAAATATTTATTTTCATTTTATAACTGGATATTTAATCAATAACAAAACAGAGTTATAATCGCAAAACGATGGTTCATAATTTTCGCAAATGTTTATTATTCATATTAAAGTCAGAAGTTATTTCTCAATTGTCCGTACCTTTCAAAAGGATATTTCAATTTAAAACTTTTGAATGTATCAAATGTATCGCTGTTTATATTAATTCCGTAAAATATCAATTTCCATAATGAAAGATCGTGGAAAATACTGAACAACATTTGTTATAATAAAATAAGCAACAACAAATATGATCTTGTTTTTAAATTTATATAAACTGATATACGCAGGAAATTCGTTGCGAATGAAAGCTGATTACACGTTTCAAGAAGTTAAAGCAATTAAAATGATGTAACATGACACGATATGAATTCAATACAGGAGAAATGTAAACTCATTTAATCCTGGTATTTAACGTTAAACGTACTGAGACATTGTACATAATTATTCCTACCGTAAATAGTCAAATAATTAGTTATAAAATGAAGGTAAACAAGTTAGACGATCAATCTTTCTCAGTGGAAACAGAAACAAAAGTAAAGTCAAAAATTGAGAAACTGATTAATCGGACGATATAAGAATTGATACATAGTTAAATGTACGAAAGAAAATGCAGAATTTTAAATCAAATTTTGAAACCGGTCATTTGACTGATCACGATATGTTTAGTATTAATAGATTTTTCAATCTGCATTTTCCTGTTTCCTTTAAAATTTCGTTAAATAACACACGAAAATGGAACTTTAATTTTGTAATGATCGAATCCAATGCACAAGGGTTGTTTACTACACCTTCGGTTCTACCGAAGAAATTTCCTGCTGCCTTTATGCGTCCAACATACTGCGTCTGTGCTATTACCAGTGCTGGGTGCCAAGACTCCTTTCCAATTTATAGAAAAAGAACGAACGTTGCATGCATTCATGGAATTCCAGAAAAGTTCGAGCGTGTTCGACAAACCTAGGGCAGGAAGTTTCAGAAATTCATTGGAGTTCTTGCTGGTCATTTGAGCGCGCAGTTCGCGAAGTATCACGGAAGAATACACCCAAGCAATTTTAGAAAAAACAAATATACACGGTATACTAACTCGATGAAATAGGTTCGCCTTTCACGAGTAGATAGTTTCAATCTTCTAAATATATTTTTGAACCTAGCCTGCTAGGGTTACCGTTATTTCTATTTTTTATTGAAACTATTTGAGCGTGGGACATTATTAAGAAACTACATTATCCAATTCTATTTGATACTATCTTACTGCTAACTGAATAACTTTAATTTAATTAATCTAAAGTATATTAAGTAAGTACATATATAAAGTATATAAAGTATATAAAGTATATAAAGTATTAAGTATATAAAGTGTATATATATATATATATAGTATAAAAAAATATATATATATAATATATATAAAATATGTAAAATGAGAACTGATTAAGAATTTATCACAGATAAAACATAATGTACCAATGTGTAACCCTTATTTTATTTCGTGCGAGATGAAACGAAATGGCGTCACATATAAAACTTAGATTTTTATCAGGACTTTATAGTTACATCCGTGCATTGTATCTGTTCAGTAATAAAATATTCTATTAGTATGCATGGAAATACGAGAATTCCATTGGCACTTTCTCATAGAGATGGTCAGCATCGTGTCCGGCTAAATACAAGGGAGTAAATATCAGGGAGAACACGTTCCATTGTGTCCAGACAATGGCGCGGAAATGTTCCGTGCTTTCTTTTCTGTTTCTGTGCGCTGAATAGTAAATGTTTGAATTCATTTTGTTTCGGTACATATATATACTTATCGACGAAAGGATGTGGCGAGCTCGCCGCTGATGCAGATGATGCGCGCGCGAGAGCACATGTATACACAGTGCACAAAAGTGTGGAATAAATTACTTGCGAAATGGTGAATGTCATTACTTTATACCTTTAATGATCATTCCATAACATATAAGTATTCAATTACTGCATGTTAGTGTCAACACACACTGTCCATCAAGTTACTGCTAGCTGTACCAGAATGAAAGTTCTACTAGGCCTTCACCTAATAAAGATACATAAAAGTTGATGATTATATTTGAAAGTAATCCTAATATTTAGCTAGCGTATAAATACGGAAATGTGCTTATAATATCACAAATATATTAAACGAATATTTGTTAGTATGATTATATCATGATACATAGCCGATGGCCATTAATGCTCTATTTCACCGTGTTTAGCTCGCAGTAAAATCCGCAACCTAATTACCTGACCCATAAATCTGTTTACTTTATAAATGCATAAATTCAGTCCCAACTAGGTTGCGTATCTTTATGCATATATGACAAATGTTGTTGAATATGTTCATTCGATAACGAATAAAAATATGCGTTATGTTTAAATACGTGTGTTAAATTGCATTTCCTGTAACAGAGACATCTATTAGAACATTAATCTTTTATCTGATATGCTATTTTCGCCCATTGATCCTTAAAAATTCAAGTTGACCACCAATATTTTATTAATTATTGTTCACTGTATTGCATGTTTTCACAATTGTTCATCAACTGTGCTGCTATTAAATAAATGCTATTGGATAATATCCGACTTCACATTGTACAGTGAAAATGCACTTGAAATTACCATTCGACAAATACATACATTTTCCTAATATTTATTAGTTTATAATCCCTTAAATGCACCGATACCTGTAATACCATCAAAATACAAAAAGTTGAGCAATTCAGTTGCGTCAATTACCACTAACCTACACTCCACGCATAACTTCGTTATCCTCAGCGTCCGATAAAAATTTTACGGGATGAAACGTACACAGAGAGAACTCTGTAACCGAATTACAAAAGCTGTATCGAAATTTTTAAACGCAGGTGTACACACAAGGGACAAATGCAGGAAGGGATGCGTTTACGGTGCAAGCCGTGGCACAAAAGAGCGTGCACGAATGGGTTCAGGAAAAGTTATTGCTGGATCGGCGGGCTAGAATGAACGAACGACGCTGGGTTTAAAAATATTAAATGGCCGAGCGCCCTTCTTAAAAAACGCGAAAGTCTAAAGCCTAATGTTATTAACAAATATAGAAGGACATTTTTTTGTTCGATTTTCTTTAACGTTCTAAACTTTTAAAAATCAGACGAAAAACTGTTACTAAAGAATATATAACAAAAATTTCCTCCGTTCTGTCAACTTTGATTTTCTAAAAAATTAAACATTAGACAAAGAACTATTATTAAAATATAAATTTTCGTTCGATTTCTCAACTCTGATTTTCCCTTAAATTAAACGTCGAACAAACAACTGTTATTCTATATTTTTTTCGCTTTTTGAGATCAGAGTCAATATTAATTGACGTCCAACTCTATACGAAAATTTATGTCTTCGGTAACAGTGGATTTATTGTTTCATATATTATCTATTATTTTACATATTGTCAATCAACAATTGACGATGACGTGCTTCATCCATAGACAACAATCCGCAAGTATCGCGTTCACAAGAATTAATTTCACTGCAAGCATACTTGAGCAAAAGGGTTGCAAATCCCCCACGCACAATGCTCGCCGCCGTTCTCCATCAAGCGGACATTAAAACTGCGATATTATTGCTTAACGTTCCCTTTGATGAAGCGAAGTATTTTTCTAAAGAATAAGGAAATAAATATTTTTAAACAGATAAATTTCGAAGTTTAGCCCACGTTTTGAATATTTCTAACAGACGGATTTGTTATCTCTCACCCGATTTGCTTACGCGAACGATTTTGGAAGAACAAAAACGTAAAGTTCTCTTATCCTTCTTTTTTGTGACGCAGAAGAATTTAATTTCTTTGTTACTCCAAAACAATCGCTGCGGTACCACAGCGGGATCACGTCGTTCGTATGCATAAGCTTTTATCCTGAAGATATTGTCGCGAGATATTCAATTGCGAACGCAACTTTCAAATTATTCGGGCTGGCTATTCAAGTTTCTAGTGACGAATACACATACGGAAGTCGTCGATTGTATTTCTGCAGAGAAATCTCTCGTGACCTTTTTTTACGCGCTCCGCAATGCGGAAGTTGATAATCGAAAGCTGGTTCTCGATTATCGGGAGTCAACGAGATATAATTTTCGGCCGGATAATAGAATCGTCGGATAATGGGAGATGAATCTTCCACGCGGGATCGTTGCAAGGTTTGCGAAGGAAATGACGCGAGTTACGGTAACAAAAAGTAGGTAGACAATACACGTGTACAATATTTTCTTTTTACGGCTCCTGAGCTTTGTTTTTTATTCGCGGTGAATCGAATCCCGTGTAGCTGCACGCTTTACTAAATTCAATAGCGAGCCTTGGTATGTACATTGTTACGTTCAGTTGGAGGAGCTCTCGATTCTTTCCTTGTTCATCATTGTGATTGGAATTTCATGCGTTTATTGTAATTAGATCGAAGATCGCGGTATAAATTAAAATTAATAACTCGTTAAATATGCAAGAAGTTGTGTTAAATTATTAATAAAATGAACATTGAGAACAATATTACTGTACCCTTCATTTCACTGTTTCCATAATTGTACCAAAGTTAATTTATTCAGTTAGGGAATATTCTTTCGAAACCTCTGCAATAATAGATTATCCGTTCATTCCTCACAGCCGATAAGAAACGTATTTCACTGATAATTGAGTGCGTAATGCAATTCCTTAACAACGAAGGAACAGTTCTCTTCTTCATCGGCAGAAAAATTAAAAAGTTGAAAAATCATATTTCGTTCGGATTAGTAATTTATACCTTTTTACTTGAAATTTGATATTCGATCCGAATTTGAGAAAAGATATTAGACAGTCCATTTAAAAAACTGAAGTCGATCCTAATACTTCGCTAAAAGGAGTAAGGTAATAAAAAACAGATGAGAACACTGTATGTCGCAGATATTAAGCAACTTCTGTTTGAAACGTTTAGTCGTACAACGAATAACTTGCAAGTTATTTTAAGTTGTCAAGTTAGAAGACGCACTCTGTGTAACTATCGTCGACCTACGAAATACCATTTCTCTATTTCGAAACGCCAGGTAGCGGTTGAATGATCATTCACGGAAGTCTGATCGTCGCGATCGGGGGTCCATTTTTCGCGCCAGCATTTCTGGGCCAGCGATTGTGGTCCCCACGAAAGTGAGTACAAATGATGAACGGTGCCGCGGCCGGTTTACGTCAGCCGCTAAACAGGCGTAACAATGGCCCCCGGGGTCCCCTGTCATCATACGTTATTACGCATAAAGGTGACACGCATTCACGGCCAAGCCGAGAAGAATTCGTTGGAACGACCCACCGAGTGCGGACACCCTCCGATTCCCCTGTACTATTATTAAATTATAAACGCGTTTCGACCTATCGCCGCTCCATCTACGATCCGCGGGACGCGTTTCCTTTCCGTCACCGAATAATCGAATGAATGGAAATCTCGATGCAGGGCGGACTTCCACCGGAAAGGGCGGGGGTCGCCGCGATCACGATCTCTTAATTCTATTCGTGGACCGAATGGGTGCTTGAACGCAATATTCCTGCATCGTATTATAGTTTATTATATATTATTGTATGTATTGGTATGATGTAACAATTTCGACCTTTTCTCGAGCAAGTAAAAATGCCGCTGGATTCACTTTTCTCTTCGAAATCACAACATTTTTACAATGATGGATTAGATAAACTTATAGAAAGATGGGAGAGGTAAATGGCAACCAATGGAAAGTATATAATAGTTAATAAAAATATTCGAAAAACTCTTCTGTTCATTTCTTATAAGGAAATGTCAATATTTTTTCATTGGTCCAGTATTATAAAGTTTTTTCTATTAAATCAAATATGAACTTTATCGTTGATATATATTGTGATTTTTACGACTTCGCGAAAAATTTATTTCGCAATCTTTAGCTATAATGTTTGAAACTGTTCACTTATATCTTCGGAAAACTTTGTATTTGTTATATCATGGTTTCCTAGTATATTTTGTTTACGCGAATAATTAATTTCATTTATTGAGGTTTCAAGTTACATTTTGTCCCAATATTTCTAAAGCTTGGAAATGTTTATAATTCTATTACATAAACCCGTATTTCATGACATTTAAGGGCCTCGCGTAAAAATGGAATTTTTCCGAAATTTTGGTAACAACGAATGAGTGATGCCCGCGTATCGATCAAAATATGATATAGAGTAGTAACCGATACAAAAATAATCGAGGTCGATGGCCGGCCATCGTCCCCGTAGAACGTCAGTCAAATTTCGACAGAACGCGGAGCAATTTAGCCGGTACAATACTCCTGTCCGATGTTCGTCGCACTTCGGCGCAACGCCTGCGGGTTACAAGCATGTGTTACAAAGCAGCTCTCAATAATTGCGCATCGACCAAATAATTTCATCTCGCCCCCTGTTGAAGCGACCTATTGTCCGTCACGCTAGGAGCAGTAACGGGCTCCATAATGCTCCTTCTACCGTGACCTCGAGCACTTGTTCAATCACGCTCGGTCAACGCTTAATTAATCATGTAAGATCGAAGTTTATGGTAGGCGTCGTCTCCAGTGACCTCCTCGCCTATGTAATTACGCGTAATCGCGGTGTTCGCCTGGTCGTGTTGCTGAAACGCCGCTCCTAAATGCTGAAACGATTCGTCAAACTTCATCTCTAAGTCTTCCATTTCAAACGAATTAATTAATGAATGGAAAACTTTTGATTTTGAAATTAAAGTTGTCAAGTAAGGACAAGGTGGACTGTTATAGCTAATAATCTTAGACGACGGTACGATTGAAAATTTGTAGAAGTAGGAAATGCTATGAAAAAGGAAATATTGAAAATATCGAAATATAAATATTCAAATAGAAAATCATATTCTTAGGTAATTCACAATGCTGAATAATATTAAAAATATGGGATAAAATTACAAACACAACGATTGCAGTGAAGATGAAACAATTGGAAGAGTTACAATTCTAAAACATAAGGATGAGCCCAGGGATTAATGTAGTATATCTATAGAAATCTCTCAAGGTTCCTTTCTAAGAACAGGTGCTTGTATCCATGCAATTATCAATCCATCCGAGACAGTTGCAGGCGCAAACAATGATTCTTGTCAGTAATGAAATTTCCAGGTGTTACTGCTATCCAAATATGGGGCTGTGGTCACTTTATACTTCAACGTCGATGGTCTCCGGAGCTCACTTTGCCCCGGTCAAAGGACCGTCTGCCTCGGGAGCGCGATGCACCGGGCAAATAATTCGCCTCTCAAACGATTTCATCGATCGTCCGGCAATCCCGGGCCCCTCGCCCTCCGCCAACCATCCTTTCTCCATCTTTTTCAATCGCTTCTCACCTCCGTCTTTCTTTTCTCCCAGGCCCCCTTTCCTCTTGCACCTAAAATAGCCCACGTAATCGCTTCCACGTTCTCCCGCAAAGCGGCCAATAAATCAACGAGCAACGATCCGTTCGTTCGTTCGTTCGTTCGTTCGTTCGTTCGTTCGTTCGTTCAATCAACAGGACTCGATGGTGTGCGAGGCAGCCGAAATAGTTTCGTTGTTTTCGAAGAGACTAGGCTTGATTCTCGCCATTCTCATTGCTCAATGATAAATTAACGCGACGATGAACATTTCGTCTGTCGCTCATGATGGTGTAATCACTAGACTGTGGATCTGTATGCAAATTCAAATTTTTATGGATGTGATTAGAAAAATAGAATCACAATAGAGTATGGCTGTTCCTAGTAAGTGTTAGAAAGCTCTATTAATTAGATGTTTCGTGCGTTTTTTTTTTGTATCGTGTGTATCCTGTACAATAAATGCATAAAGATTTGCAGTTTACTAATGACCAACTCAGTTGAGTGCGAATTCGTTGCCAGTACTGACCCTATTTTGGCTGTCGCGTTGAAGTATAGTAGCACATCGTTTAATCAAGTCGCCATTTTTCATGATCCAGACTGTCTTAAACTTTGAATAAATTGATTTAAATTGGAACTCGGTAATTCGAATTTTCAGATTGCATCTCGGAATATATATCATGGAATTTTACGAATATGTTTTTAAAAATTTCTTCGTTAGTTTCTATTTATTTGAACTGTCAATCGCTCAATTAAATCGGATAATCGAGGTTCTACTGTATATGTGTCTCTTTATAGACCTCTATAATTTTAAAACTAATATGTGAGAGAATACTCATTACGCAACTCTGATTTCTTTTGTTTCTGGTGTAATGTCAAGTGTAATTTTCAAGTGTAATTTCAAGGCTATCGGATAATAAGCGTTGCCAATCGAAAAACCGATTAACAGACTATCGGTCGATATGCATTAGCATCGGAAAGCTTATTAATAGGCTTCTGGTAGATAAAGTGTTAAGATGGTGCAACGCTAGGGTCATTAGCATGCAGTTACTGTATTACCTCGATACAGGCTCGTTGTAGGGATCCCTTTATAAACACGTTCTTTTCTGGTTGTTAGCTATGGGTCTTATTTCAGTCTTAGCGCAAGAGTGAAAGGAGGAATGAAAGATGTAGACATAATGATAAATGGGTAAATAATGATAAAAGTAAAGTTTTCTCATTTCATGTATAGCCCTGTTCTTATTATTAATTTCACAGTTACGACGTAAATCTACATTATCTCTAGTTTGAGGCAAACGAAACAGAAGGAATACGATTGAAACACTAGCCAGCTAAATAAATTATCCACACAAAAATACGTCTACCATTCTAATTTTTCTGCTTCTAACTTTTCTAATTTTCTAAAAACCGTATCAACCCTCAAACCCCATCTCACCCCGAAAACCAGCTAAAACCACCCCAGTCACAAAAACTCTAAACCTCAATTCAAAATGACTCATACAACGAAACAAACTACCCCACAAATACCATTCCGTATTGCAACAATCTCCTCCACGAGACTATACACCCCATCCCCTGTTCCGCGATTCCAGCCGTTCACAGTGAGGTCCGTCAAGAGAACTCTCTCGCAGGAAGTGGACACAGAGCACGCTAATGTCCCGTGGTACGGTTTTCGCAACGGCTTCCGGCGTCGGCTGACCGTCGAGCGGGTGTAATAAGACGCGGGTTGCCGCGCACGCCTCGAAATTGGCACTTTCGGCGGGCACTTCGGGTCGGTCCACCCTTTTGCACGCGCATAAAGAGCGAAATGAACGAGCAGAGAGATCCGTCAAGTATACTGCCCCGCTACATATGCCGCCTCTTCTCGTGCCTCAACTCTCTTTCTCCAGCGTTTCACTCCCCCTCCGCCTTTTCACCCTTTCATCGAGTCTTTGCACGCACGCATGCACACACACACCGTGACCGACACATTCATCGATTTCGTCCTTTTTCAAACGACGCAGGGTGATCCGCGTTCGACCTCCTCGGTAGCGGACGGGAGCGGCCACGAAAATTGAAAAGCCCTTGGCGGGCTTTCCGGGCGCAGCCAGGTGTTACCCCTGACGGCCGACAATGCACACGAGTCGCACCGTTGTAAAATCGAAACACGCGGTCCCGTCACACCCTCCGCCGCGCCCCGTTCCGATTCAACGCGGCCACCGGTGCTTTCGAGATCCTCTCGCCATTTCGACTCGCGTGCTTCGCGGACCGCGACTTGTTGACACAAACGTCAATGCTCTGCTACACATTGGCGCAAGGAGAATGCGTCATGTGGCCACCATGGCACTGCTGCGTCCGCGTGATGATTCGGACGCGGAGATGGCAAGATTTTTCATTTGGGAATTTTTAGTTGGGACGTGATACTCTTTTCTCTTGTTTTTAATATTGAGACTCTTTGTTATTGGAGGTGATTATAAATGTGACATGATTTCTCTCTTGCTGCGGTTGAAGAGAGTATGTTTGAGGAAAAGGGTAGATGGTTCAACAGTATGTTTGAAGCGGTGGATATCTTGCGAGTGCGGTAAAGCTTGTGTTCGATTATTGTCTTCGAGTTTTAATAGGAATGTGCATTTTCTAGGCCAATCTAATTTTTTTATTACACGTAGGAAAATATTTAGTGGTTGAAAATTAGTTCACGTATCAAGGATTTCTATAAGTTGTGGCGGTCGATGCAGACAGCCACGAGTGTAGCGCAGCAGCGCGGACCGTGGAGAGTCGGTCGTCTGTCGATCGTCAGTTGTCTCCAGCGTGGATCCCAAAAAGTGTATAAAAGGACGGGTCCACGCTGGACGACAGTTAGTGTGTGTAAATTTATAAGCGCAGCATTACGCGCTCCACAAAGTATTAAAAATTTTTCCGACGGAAACCTAAATTAAATATCAAAGTCTGAAATATTTAAAATTAAGGGAACTACGTACTAATCTGTTACTGATTGAATAATTGAATTATTTTATCGTAATTGTGGATTCTCAAAGGGTTAAAGTAATACAGTAATACCTTGACTTACGAACTTAATTCGTTCTAGACCAAAGTTTGTATCTCGAGACGTTCGAATCTCGAAACACAGTTTTCCTTTATATTATAACTAAGAATTATAAACGCATTACGATTCGTTTCTCGAAATGAAGTTCGTATCTAAAGGACAAAATCGAGTACTAAAATAGTATGTATGTTGAAAAGTTCGTATATAGAACAGTTCGTAAGTCGAAGTATATACCACTGTAATTATGAGTGGGGGTTGATGTGGTGTCTAACGGATTGATGTTCAGTCACTGTGATGACTGAATGAACAATAAAACGCGAGCTGTTTAGAAAACAGACTAACATTGGGCCAAGAAGTCGAATTTGGTAGTTGGTCAATTATCACGTGTGCTTGGGTGATCGACTGTGACTGTTATGCGATGCGATACACGCTCGAGTAGGCGCATGCCTCACCCCATTGGCGGGGGTAACTGAAACCATGACCCTCGTGGTTCGTTCACTTTCTGAGTACGCCAAATTAATTGGGTTTGCCGGTAGAATTATAGTAGTTAAATGATTTCTTTTAAAGCTGCACACCGCCAATGGTAATGCGTTTACGGCAACGACCGTAGAAAATATAATAACAGAAAGAGTGCTGCGTAATTGAAGTTTCATTACCTGAAGATTCGATTGTATTATTCTACCCATTGAATGTTAAAAAAGAGAATCCATTTAATGGTGCTGTTCATGTATTAATAAGCCAATAAAATATAGGTAATGAAATAAAGCGTTAATGGTAACGTCTTGAATATAACTGATAGCAGTAATGCACATCCGTGTATCTGTGTAACGCAGACTATCATTCTGTCGTAAATGCAGAATGTAAAAGGTTAATGTGAGCCTGCATGGTTCTTAATAAAAAATTACTTCCTGAAAGAGTATATTGCATATTTTTTATGTGTGCTTCGAATTGTCTGAATGCATACGAATACCGTTCCGTTTTATATTTCAAGTGGAGATGGTGCTGCATTCATGTTTCGTCTATGGGGAACGTAACGAGCGATACGAGTACTTCGAATATCAATTAATTATACAAAAAACTTCTTAATCTATCGATTTTTCACTCGTTATCCTGGTATCATCATTTCTGTTACCAATATCTGCCAAATAAAACGTTACTCGATATCTGTAGCCTCTATAAAATATATTATATCATAACCTATAACAATTTTAAATGCATCCAGAGCTGGTATAAATCCAAAAATAACATATCCTTTCCAAAACACGTAAACATTACAACTAACATATAGACGAAAACAATCGATTCCTAATGACCTCTTTCAGAGTCATTCAAAAGATAAAAAATACTTCTCTGAGAAGTTACTAAAAAAGTTGACTCACTAATCCGTCAACTGAGTTTTAAATCATTCTAGATCCCAATAGATCCCTTTAAAATTTCTACGTAAATATTCGAGAAACTCAATTTTACTATCGAGTTTGAGTTATGAATTTCACTGTTCATCAGTTCCAAGGTTAGAAATCCCTTACCCCCAGTAGTGAACCCAGCGACAATGGTGGTCCCTAAAATTTGCCGAATACCGTTCGTAGGTGGACCACGTTATTAGGAATTTCCTTATCTCATTACAAACGCGTGCTTAAACGCCTCTCGGTTTCCTCGACACAATTTCGGCGAAATCAAGGCGTAGCTTGTCCGCCTTCGCCGCCTCCCCAGGGTCGTCGGGGTGTTGTGCCGCGCCACCCTTTCAGCCCACCCCCCGATGTCTCATGGCCTCGTAACTTACCTTGTACCTGCACTTAGAATCTCAACACCGCCTGCAATTCCCAGAATTAGGAAACTCTTGGCCCGTAACTCGATTGGAGTGCATTCGAATTCGCGCATTCCACACCCTCTAACCGACACCCTCTCTCCCCCAGCCCAACCACGTCGGCCGGATCCCTTCGTTTGCACGCGTGCATGCACGCCAATGCGTTGTACCTGACGCTTGTTGCACCGACAACTGGAAAGATTAGCACGCGCGTCGAGAACAGTCACACTTTCCAGCTAATTCCCCGTCTACGAGCAGCCCGTTCTCCAAACTTTGTGTCCCCGCGCGATTGTTAAACGCTGATCGCGCCCAGGAACTGTGCTAATGATTTGTTCATCGGGTCCGCGGGAATCTGCGATGAGAATCGAATATGCGGAAGCTTTGGAAACTCGTTTGCTGAGGTCAGCGATTGCTGGAGTGAGGATTTTTGCGTGTGGCTGACTATGAGCGGTTACAAGAATGTTTCAAATAGGTGATTATTTGAATGTTGCGTTGGAGTATTCCATCAAGTATTTGTTCCATACATATTGAGTATTTCCATACAAGTATTTGTGGTTGAGTATTATGTTTGTGGAAAGGAGATATCGGTTTTCATCCTTTGTTGATGTTCATTTATCGAATTAATCCTTTGTCGGTGGTTTATTTTGTAAGTAGATTCACAAATGTAATATTGTATAATCTTATGCAATTATTTAAATATAAAATTGTGTAAACTGTATGATTTAGCTGGATTATTAACTGGAGATAAGCGTTGCTCAGTTGATCTACAGTGCATTATCATTATACTTCGTAGAATCTGTGAAGAATGAATAAAACTGCTCATCAATCCCTATTTACGAAGAACTGTGCACGAAGATATAAATATGCATAAATATCGGCTTATTGCTGGATCTTGTTTAGTGGGAGATTCACGTGAAGAATTCCAAAGACTTCCCAACGAAGATGAACGAGACTATCAATTTAGTGTACTATTCATCAAAAGTTTCAGACCACTGGCTTAGGGGGTCTCCTCGCGGTGGAAAAGTTCCTGCTAACCGGACATTGAATCTTTCGCAGCTGTAAGACATTTTTTTAAGGTCTCAGATAATTTTTAAACCACTTCATCGAAGCCAAAAATGATCCTAATACAAAAAGGAACTTATTAAATATAAACATTCCTTAGTTTGTATCAACGAACTTAAATTACTATTTTACTATTCCGAACATAAAATATTTACAGTAAATGTAACAATAACTACATATATTATTTCTAAAAATTATTAACACCATAGCTACTATGCAGTTCAAAATGTCCCATTTCAAATTTGTGATTTCACAATTATTGAAATTATAAACTTGGTCGTTCTAGCGTTAAAACAATAACAGAAAACTTACAACATAAAAATTAACACTTCATCAACACCTTAACCTTAACCACCGTTAAAATTCCATGAAATTAGAAATACACATTTTACAAAACAAACAGTAAAGATTTAAGGTTTCTTATAATAGTTATCTACTATTTTATATTGCACCTCGAAAATCTCGATGGAATTCCATTCTCTTAATCCATGCTTATCAAAATTATTCTTTAAACTAGCACAAAAATTCCTGTCGCGTATATGTAAATAACACGTCGATCAACGTCTTAACACTAAAACTATCGAGTATTTATTGGGGCTGATACGTAATGCTTATAAAGATTATAACAATACATTTTATTTCGATTCCGAATCATTTCAAGTATTGCATACTTTGAAAATATCAATAATTGCAAAATAAGAAAATTAAAACTGACCATTTTGGCAATTACGGTAGTTCTGTTGTTAAAGAAACTATCTGACACTCGGTAACGTATAAACGACAGTGTCCAGGTCACTCGCTAATGGCCGTCGCGTGGCCTACGATCAATAAAGTTAAAGCTTAATGCGGCTACGCATCGTTGGGAGCTAAATAATTATCATGGTAGCGTAGTGCTCATTAATGGCAGCGGTCGCGTGCACGTTTACTCATACGTTCGAACGTCATCGAAGAGGCGGCCGACAAACGGATCGATCTCGATGTGTGCTCGCTTTGTCAACAGGCAAGAATTTATCGGCGAGAACATCGCCGACTTCGGTGAATTCCTCCACGCCGGTTGCCCGCCTTTAAATAAATCACGATGTTTCAATGTTCCTCTGTCGCGTTCTTGTCACGCGTCAACCATACGGTCACGGCCGAGGAACACGAAAACAGGAACTTTTTCGTCCGGATTTATTTTTCTTTCCTTTTCCCTTCGATTTTCCCTTTGATTCTCTTCTTTTTCCAAGCGAAATCCTATGTATTCACAACGCTCGTGCGTACTCACGACCGTGTCGGTTATTGTAACGTCTGACCTGCAACTCGAAACGAGTTATTAACTCCCTGACTCAATATTGTTGGCAATAATTATAGCAAAGCTCGCTTAGACCAGACGTAAATAAATTTTGATTCAACAATTACATATTCCCTTAGTCGTATATTATATAAATGTGATTATTTTATATTGGTTTAAAGCTAAAATAGCTTTAAAAGCTACCGAGCAATTAGAGTGAATTATTTCCAATTTTTTGTACAAATTAAAACAATACGTTTCTTGAGATTCGAAGGGTCTCCTAGTCTTGTATCTATGCAAATACATGAATTTAATTGGAAATCTTTCGCAGAAACGTCTACATGATTTAAATACCTGCAAACTAAAAATTCTGAAGTGGATCTATTTGACCCGTTCGGTAGTTTTATTGTTAATTTAGTTTAATTCAGTGTTTTGACGGGTTCAATACATTTTTTTAGAAATGCACGCTAACGCAAAATTCTGCCGTAGCCAAGGGGTTAACACTTTATCGTTGGTGATCGGTTAAAAGCACTCCCAAATGACCGATCTAATTTCCTCTATCGCGTTGGAATGTGCGTTTCTACTTGTAACGCTCTATAACTTTAAAATGAAAGTATGACAGAAAATCATTGTCACTTCGATTTCTTTTGTTTTACAGCAGCGTAATTGTATAGGTTGTTAAATACTTAGCATCTAAATACCGATTAATAGGCTTGCGGTAGATGAAGTGTTAAAAGGCAGCACCGATCAGATTTAATTTCGTGAGAGTTACTATTTCCGTTATTATTGAAAACGAAAGAGGACTGCGGACTTCATGGTTATTTGTCATTTATCGAAATAATTGTTTTCGATGAATGTACATTCGGAACTGAATAGTTCAGCGGTAAAGAGAATTGCTCCTATAATTCGGGCAAATTAAATTTAATTAATGTACTTTCATTTTCTGATTTTATGCTGGAATCAGGTTTATCGGAATTGTCGCGGAATCGGTTTAAAAATATTTTATCCTGAATTTTGTTGTTTTCCTTGACTTGTTTTATACTGCGAGGAAAAGGTTTCTGGGGGCATGTTTGTTTCCTTGGTATCTTAATTGCCATTTTTGCAATTTTGCTTCACGAGACGGGATGCTTCCAGAGCGTTACATCTTTTTGAGCGCGCAATTTTTAATTAAAGCGCTCGACTGCACCTTCAACTCCGGTTAACAGAATTACCAAGAAACTGGGCGGCTGGGTGCAGGGGCCACTGAATATCAACTTCTCCCGGGAACGTGGAAATTCACCTAACTCCGTTAACTTTGCTTCCAAAGTCCCGCTTCTGATACTTTCGCCGCGCATCTCACAATAACAAATTAACCTACCGCGCGACTCGCGCGTTGTTCGCCGACACTTTACCGCGAAACTCAGCCGAGAAAGAGCAGACGACCCATCAGAACCGCAGCGAAACGCTTTTTCATCATTTAAATAATTCTCCGCCCCAGTTTCGTTCTTTGGCATTTTACAAAATTATTCGCTTCGAAATGATAAAATTATTTCTCTCATTCTATTCGGACAAGGAATTTTTCATTACCCCTGGAATTTGCATTAAATTATTCTAATTTCATAATATTTCATTAAGTAGTTCTGTTATAATGAAAATTAATCATTTAACTGAATATTGAGAATATACAGTATAGAATTTTCCTTTAATTTAAACGAAGGATTTTTAATTATATTTCATAAATATTTGTACTAAATTAGGTTAATTCAATAATATTTTGTAGAGTGTTAATGCTAAGATATAATTGAATCATTTAATCGAAGATTGAAAACAAAACGAATCACACTGAATGCATAATTTAATTGATTAGATAATAATTATGTATAATACGGAATTGCTTTAACACTTTATAGACATTCGTTCCTCCTCGAACTTGTTCGCGAGAGAACAACGTCCCGTCGTTCCCTGATAACTTCGTCCAGCCGAGTTAAGAGAACATGCCGGCACCGGAAAGAGCAATTAAACTACTAGTCGGTCGGAGGGTGCGGATTTCAACCCCCTCGGTGTCTGAATTCGTTTATCGACTTTCAGAAGATGTTTACCGTGAAGCGGAAAACATAGCGAGTTAGCTATTGACTATTCTTCCTGTCCGGCTTTTTTTCGAAGCTTTCGTTGGATGTTTATAGGCTAAAATTTTAATACTTTCCGCTTGGAGAGACTTGCGATCGGAAGTTTCGAATATATGAGATCAGTTTTATCAACTTTAATCAACTCGGTTAAGTTAAGTTATGTCATACTACGCGTTCAAGGTTTTTTCGTGCCACGATTTCATTTCAGAAATTCTATTTCCATATAGCGTTTAGATTAAGATTTACGAATAAATATTACAACGAATTACATACACTGAATAATGGTGAAAACTTGTTGAAAAAAATTGACAATTTTTTTGTTAATAAAGGTACTCACCTTTAAATTTTCTTAAAAAATAAATAACATTTTTTGTCAACTTGGTAGATTTCTATTCTTTATCTAAGTTAACTTTAAAGTGAAGTAGCTCGAATGTATTCTAACCTTACCTTATAGAAAATATCGATCTACTATCGCGTTATAAAGAATGCACTACTACTGCTCTATGAAACGCAATGTCGTCCATGCGAGAGTTACTTTGAGGAGTAAAATTCTCAAGTTGACGGATATCGTCGCTCCGTGGATCCTGCGGAGCGAAGCCCTCGAGATTGAAATTCTCAGGTCGACAGATATCATTAAGCCACATGGCCATGTGAGAGAATTTTTCGATGATAAAATTCTCCGACCAACACCTATTATTAGACTGCAGTTCTTTATGCATTTATGAGAAATTTGGTAATGTCAAATTACATAGAATACATACAATTACAGAAAAGATATAAAGTATCTAAAATGATGTACTCTTTATAACATTTGTTAGGAAAATTCATTTTCTGTCGTAATTCAATTTTTTTATTGCATTATCTCTCAAATGTTGTCGCATGATAAAATCGTTCAAAAAGTTAAATTCGCGAGATACTTATCATTGTAATCACGTGATAAAATCGTTCAAGAATCTAGTATTGCTAGACAAATATTAGCAGAAAGCGTGTTTGTGCTAATATTTTGGTGAAACTTAAACTCCTTATCTCCATAGAATAATACACAATACAATCATATAAAAAGTTTCCCAATGTCAAAATTCTCAACTCAATACCTATCATTGCAATTACAAAATAGGATCGTTCAAATTGCTAAGTTCCCGAGGCAAAAACCATAAAAAATCCTCTCATTTAAGTGCCATTTAAGCTCCCCATCCCCAGAGAATAATATTTCACAATGTAACAACATATAAAAGTTTTCCTATAACAAAATACTCCGGTCAACGCTTATCATTACGATCGCAAAATAGTATCGTTCAAGTTGCTAAATTCCCGAGACAAAAGTCATCGGAAAGCGTAACATTTAGATCAAATCTAAGCTCTTGATTCCCCACGGGATGGCAATTCTCGTCGGAATCTAGACTGCGAAGACTGCGCGAAGGAATTTTATTTAGTGCCCGGCACTGAACTCCCAAAGACATGGTTGCTTTGTCCCGTTGGGACGCGGCCCCCGGCGCCGTGCCGGATGGACGCTTTGGACGGCTTCTTCTTAGCTTCTCGAACTACAATATCCGAGTAAACGTTTCGAGTGCCGGTGTCACTGACCGCCGTCGCTCGATGGCGAAACGTTTACGACTCTTCCACGGATTCGCCTGTAACGGTGGACGCGCTCCGATTCGCCAAAGGCAGGCCGAATTTATTCGGGAAGAATTGGTGCCGTTGCTCGTTCCTTTTTGACCGTACGCTCCGAGGATCTTCGATTGAAACGGAGGAACGGCAGCGCATTCCACCGTCCTTCGCTTTGATCAGTAAATTGCGATTTTACTGTAGATTATTAGTTTCGAGGATTTCTATTGATTGCGCCGCGACGCGGTGGGGTAGTCCCGGACTTTGTCGGCGGCAGGATGCTCCGATTGATTGTGAATTCCGTGCAGATGGTATGGCACGTTAAAAATTCATTTGACGTACCGTTGATTGGTTTACGCTTTTAGCGGAACGATATGTTCGATTGGATTATGAGCAGATTTTAAACCAATGATGGAATTTACTTATTCCAGAAATGCACAACCCGTTTGTGATTCATAAATGTGAATCAAACGATGATTCTATATTTTAACGTTTGGAACTAGAGAGGTCACTCCTAGTCGTCATTTGATTCGATATAGCAAAATTATACGATTTAACATGAAATATTCACTAACTGTATGACGCCGTTAGCAACGGAAATATTGAAACAAAATAGTTTCTTAATTTATGTGCGAATCGTTAAGTTCGTTTCATACAACGTATTTTTGTATCTCATTAGAGGAAGCTGAATATTTCTTGCGAAAAGCTTCCGAGTGGAAAGTTGTAAAGTTTGAATTTCAATATTTCATACTTCTTGTCAATTTCAATTAACATGGTAAACACCCCGCCGGTCCGTAAGAACCGGCGTTAGTTTCCCGTTTGGATCCGCCACAGATTTTAGGTTCATGTTACAGTATCACGCGTGTCGATCTTTGCGTACTGATTGTGAGAATAATGCTTATGAAGAAGAATATCCGCGGCCTGAGCGGAACGGCAAGCAAAAATAGCTGAGCGTTTAATATGTTAATTAAAAGTATCCCAGTACGAACAATTATTTTCCACCAATAATTACACGGAAACAGAAATTTTCAATACAAACGGCCACAATTATCCGTGGAGCGAGCATCATTAAAATGTGCTGCCGTGGACTGCAAAGTGTCGATACGAGATCCAAAATACCAACCCGGAGATATCGAACTTTTCATCCCGGATGAATCAATCGTCGAAATTACCTGGATACAATCCTGTCAGTTGCGAACTCGTGGAAATGTTTTGCTCAGAGTCACCGGGCGACTAATTGCGCAACCGTGATCGCGTTGAACGCGCGTTACCGCGCAAAAGGCGATTAAAACCTATCCTCGATGTGCTCGTTTGGAGTGGGTAATTGGCACAAAGATAAAGGCGGGATACGCGATCCAATTAAACCTGACGTGTCACAAAGGGGAAGAAATTAAATCGTTGCATCCCGCCGGGCTTCTGACCCTGCGTTACCGCCAGACGCTTGCTCGCTCGCCCTCGTTTTCTCCGCATCGTCGATAATAATAAACGAAACGTCTGCAGTTCCCGTTTCAATGTTATCAAGCCAGGTCCACGCGATAATTCGCTTTTGCCCGCGCGGCCAATTATCGGTCTCGCGAAACTGATTATGTCCGCTTGTATCAGAGATAATTCGACTTACTCGGCATTTATTCTACAACGGGCCAATGAGCCATGCGCGATGACACGAACGCTGCTTTTGTGGAGCACGGGACACGCACAGACTTCTCGTATCGCGTATGTATAAGTATAGTGCAGTACCAACGAGTTGGCAGATTACCCATAAGCTGTAAAATCAAAGGGGCAAGGGGACTCTTCCACTCACGATGTTCGGGCTACCTCAGTTTTCGACGCATGATCGTTATTAGCTGCGCGGCAGTAACAAAGGACAAAAGCGAGACTGAGTGAGACGGAGTGAGATGTAACGATAGAGAAGAAAGTTGGCGGCACTATGAACTTTGATCTCTAACGTTACATCTCACTCCGTCGCACTCAGTCTCGCTTCTGTCCTTTGTTACTGCTGCGCAGCCAATAACGATCATGCGTCGAAAACTGAGGCGGTCCGAACGTCGTGAGTGGAAGACTACCCTTGGCCCTTCTGACTTTCCAGCTTGTGGTTAAACCTACCAACCTTGTCGGAACTGCACTATACCTACTTCGGTACACTTCGTTTCACTTTCTCAACCCTCGACTGCAACCGTAAGTTCTCCTTGTAATTACAGGACAGCACCAAAATTGGCATTGCCTTGACCTACAATGCATTTACAACTGTATCTTAAAAAATTATTTTGTTGTTGGTTTCCTTGAAACTTGCAACAACATTGAAGCAGCCTGTTAAGTTACAGAAAGGAGGTGGAAGTTGGAAAAGTAAGAGAAAGGGCGTGAAAGTTTTCGTTCCAGGATCTGCCAATGACTCATCAGTAAGGCTTTCTAGACCCGTGCCCAAAGGCCCACAGACACGTTGAAACCTGCGGCGAAGCAGGCATCGCTACGAGTGATGATTCGAATCTTCTAAAATTTCATGTGTTAGAGATTTACAGATGGTATCTATACAAATTGTGAAGGACTGGGCAGAAGCGAGAAAGGTTTTAGTTGAGTGGGAAGCAGCCGCCACAACATTATTTACTTTAATTTGAGCTTAACATATCATTGTCCTAAATTACTTCAGAAATTTGTTTCTACTAATTGTAACATTCGAAAATTGTACCTATCTATGACCTGATAATATTTGAATGATTATAGAAGATTGGTAAGATATTTATTAAAATAAAACAAGAAGGGGTTAATAGAGAAAGAAGCCCTAGTTGTTAGTCTACAAAATTCACAGTTCCCTAACTAACCCCACCAATCACTATCCATCAATTCACCTGAAAACCCGCAAAATCGGAATCGCCACTCAATCGTTACAAACAAAATCACTGTTACGGCATCCAGACCTGGACCCATGTCATGGCATTAAAGATGTCGCCTTTCGCCGCTATAACGCTACAAAATCTTGTCATTTCTTATAAATATAAATAAAATATAACAGACGTTTCTCTGAGAAATTATTAAAGCAATTAATTTAGCCAAACGCAAACTGAAGTGTAAACCAATTGAAATTTCAACAGATGCACTTTTGGTGTTTCTATACAGAAATTTCAAAAAGTCAATTTAACTGCTCGGTAGTTTTAGTATTAAGCTAAGTAAACTATAACGCGAGATAGTCTGAAACAATCCCCAAACCCGCAGCAGAAAATCACGATCCCCTTTTCGTGATTCACGTTTGCACAGCAGGGGTAACCTTGATCGAGAAACATGTCCTCCCCACCGGTTACATCCCGATACATTCAATCTCGCCGAGTTCAGCAATGCATCACCAGGTTCGCGCATCTTAGCAACGGCGAAGTGACATATTTGTTCGGGGGATGCGATTGTCCCGGGCAAGCCGGCTGGAGATTTATACGCGGTCCGACACGGATCGTGGGCGGAACGGAAAAGATCGGAGAGGGGATGGAAAATATCCAGATCTCGCCCCTGCCGCGCTGAATTCACGCTCCGCTCTCGCCACAATGGCCTCTCATCTCGTTTCTTGCACTCGGATGATTGATGAGCCCTTGTTTACGTCTCACGAACTTCATTCACCGGGGCTTCCGGTTCCTCCTGCGCCTCTTCATCCAATCGACGTGGCCGTGCACACCGAACGGACGCACAAAGAAATCAGAAGGCGACGTGAACGTGGCCAAACGCGGCGACGCACGGTGATCTGTTCCCGCAATCTGGTGAGACAAAAGTTTGGAACGACGTATAAATCATCGGAATAAGGAAAAGAAGCAATTTTTTATTAAGAGACTATATGCTTGTAATATATTATTATTATATAATTAATTATTAGCATATATTATATATTATTTTCCAAGAAAACAATTATTTGAAATTTAACTATTACTCTGTAATAAAATTTATTATTATTACGTAATAAACTTAGAAAGAATTTCTTTTTTGAAAAATTGTATATAATATATCATAATAGTCAAAATTACAAGCAATTTTCTTTTTAAGAAATTATGCACAATGTGTAATAATAATAAAATCGTTAATAATTTTATTGAACCATTCAGCTTATTTATTTGAAGAGGGTGTTCTCAATCTGCAGCAACAGGTTTTGAATGATCAAATCGAAATGACGAATAGTAAATAACGAATAAGGGATCCCTACATGAATAATGAATAACCAAATAACGACTAATTATTCATTCGTTTCTGTTATTCGAATCAAGTTCTATTCGAATAGTGCTCAACGTTGTTTAACCCCTTGCCTTATGATTTCTTTTTCAAATCTGTTCGATACGACTACTTTGTCGTTAGTAATTTATTGGGAAAAGAGAAAAATTGTAGGCATATTCTATGTTGTTGTTGTCGACTTGATGTTCTATCTAGGCATCTTGCTTTTAAGTATAATAATTGATTATAGAAGAATAATATTTACTTTGAATTCGAATGAATCCAGTAATATTTCTGTTTGTTAAGTGATGCTGAAAATCTTCACCACGAGTCTGACACGTTGTTATAAGGCAAGGGGTTAAGCCTCCTTTCCCCCTCATTTCTTTTCTTGTCCGAATACCATCGACTTTTTCTCGCCGAATGTTACATCTTCATCGTGATAACCGGTACGAGTGGATCCAATCGAATCCACTGCGTGTAGTACACTGTTCTTGCGTCGGCCACGATAAAATGTATAATTAATTTTTCGACTGACGCCTTTTTCCTCTGGCCCCACCCCCGTGATTTCAACTTCTGTCGCGAATAATGAATGGACCGCTCGTCTTAGTTACACAGTCTCTATTGCGCTGGATTTCCTCGGTGTTATTATCCGCGGTCCGCCTTTTTTCTCTTTTATTTCTTTAGATCCGTTTCTGCCTGAACTTTCTTATTTGTGGACCTGAAACGTGGGTATGATTATATTATTGTTGTGGAGGATTGTTTTAAATGAGTCCTCGTTTGAGTGCTTTATACAATATAGCAAATACGACAGTAGTAAGCTAATCAGTAATTCTTTAATAATATTTCCTATATTTTAAAACCCCTTCAATAATATTCCTTCTATTTTAATAATTCTGCAATAATATTCCCCACTCTTCAATAATATTTCAATAAAATTCCTTTTACTTTAACAACCCATTAATAATACTAATTTTTAATAATCAAACTCCATCGCACAAATCCACCAGATTCCTCCATTAAAGATGCTCAACACCAAACTCTACATTCGTCACTAATCATCCCGGAACTAAAATACCATAAATGTAATACAATCAATTCATCGTTATCCCGCAATGTTTAATCATTCGCGTCTCGTATCAAACCCAAACATCCTAAAGATAGACCCAGCCCAATATCTCGTACCGAACCGAGGAATGATGTTCCAAAAGCAACGGTGCCTCAAAAGCTAACGATACTCGCTTACTTCTATATTCAGAATGTAAACCGCGTATCGTAAGTTCGCTCGCAATTAATTCCGAATCATCCGACCTTGTTTGATCGTCCGTTTCCGTGGAACGAAAGCAAAACTACACGCCGCGTTGTCCCATCAGGATATAATGGCCGGGCTCAGCCGTCTATTAATGGCGGGCACTTTTCCTCGAAAGCCCTGGGGTCGTTCCAAAAGCGACCGGAATTATTCCGTGAACGCATGTTCCGGCAGGAAAGTTTAAACAGCAACATAAACACTCACGGCAGCCGCGCGCTCTCTTCGACCTCGCCTGGGCCGGCGCGGCGCCGTGTGTCCAAGCTTCCCGGCCCGGAACGACCGGCTAATTTAATTGAAGTAATTAAGACGCGGTACGTCCGCGCAATTCTCCCTATTCGCGACGCGCCACCGCCTCGGACGCCGCCATTCTTTCCCAGCCGCGCCGGAAGCCTTGGCACCACGCCGCCGGATCTATTCACCGTTTTTCTTTTCCGTTTCTGGTTTCTTTCTCTCCCCTCCACCATCTTCCCCGCGCAGTTGAACGGAATGTATAATGAATCCCTTAACCAGTTAGCTGTCGCTCGACGTCTGTGTATTACAGTTCTAATGTTAACCCTTCGCCAACAGTATGATTTTCCACCAACGTGCTCGGCAACATGAGCCTTTTATACTTAATCGGACTTTTTCATTGCTGTGAGTTCTGTCAAAATCTGAACAAATGTTAGGATTATAATCCCTAATTTCCCTAATAAAATGTTAGATAAATTTTCATATCATTTTGCAGTAAAAATTGAAAATCGTGGCGAAGTCATGAAGAGATAACATTTTCGAGAATGTATCTTGTGTTTTGTAACTTTTATTTGGATCCTTGGTTTCTGTTGTTGCTTCGGGAAGTAATTGATGGGAATGGTGAAACAGATTCTGAATGAAAAACTTAACAGGGAATTTATATTTCATTCATATTTTGTTCTTTTATTGTATAATAATGATTTGTTTTTTTTCGAAATGGGAATTTATACTAAGCGCTTTGTGAATCTGAAAGTATGGAATTTGCGGACCGAAGAACTGATGTTAAGTTTTAATAAAATAAAATTCTACTCAGAGATTCAAATACCGGAGTCTTTGTGCCGTCATATTTCGTAATTATGTTAATCAATATAATCCCGCGGCGATCCATTTCGTATGATTAAGCGGTTGTTTCTAATAATCCGTTTGTTTGTGCATGTTCCATTAAAAAAGTGTATAATGGCGCGGTCGCACAAGTAAATTAATTAACTTCCTTGAATGAAGTGTCATTTGATTGTTCTCTACCACTGCAATATCCATTTAACTTCCGATAATCAGTTGGATCGATATCGCATCAATCCGGATTGAATAAAAGTCGATGTGGATGATGAAATATCGTGAAATTTCTTCGTCCTTTACTGTGGTCATATACATATAATTGGATTAGCGTAATATTTAATTCTTTCCAAAAGTTAAATAATTGGGATCAGCAAATTCATTTCAAGTCTTAATTAAATGCAATATAATACAGATATAAGTTGACAAAAGAAAATATAATTATGTATTATTAATTGAATATAGAAGAACCTCATAGTAAAAATAAATATAATTAACTATTACTTAATATACACAATGGTTTAAATTAAAGAAGCAGTTACCAAAGTGTTCAAAACGATTTAAAAAAATAATAGCTAAATTAAAATTACAATCATACCCGAAGTTCCGTCATAAAATTGAAAAATTCAAGAGTCATATTGTTGAATTTAATAAGTTTCCATGAACATTCTGAAAGTTAAAAAAATACTCGAATTCATACATCGGCGGTTGAGTTTCAGTGACACGGAGCGTAAATTTCAAATGCATTTAAAACTGTTCGAAAAATTTACGAAGCCCCGGTCGATGAGTACACGCATCGTCGTACGAGAATCTTCGAAATTTCCGAACTCATTACGAAAGTTAAAGTCTCCAGCGCCGACGGAGGCCACGTTAATTCCTGTACAGCCGATGAAAGTTTTAATTCACATGGGAAGTAATTTTAATACAATCTCGATATTTCGATCGCTTTTTAAGCCATGGACAAGCTTCGAACATCCCAAGCCTCTAATTTCGGACTTTCTATTAAATCTATTAGTCCAGGATCAAACTATCAGGACTTTGCAAGACTTCCGAACTCCGCAAGACTTTGGAAATCATTAATATTCCCGAGCACTCCTCCCCCACATTAAAAATCACTAGAAATTCATTCGTTAAAATGGAAATTGACAATACTGAAATGTATATTGACGATGATCGACGAGATTGAACGATCAGTGGTTAGACCGTGGATTTTTATGCATTCATAGGAAATTTCGAAGCTTAAAATTGTGAAAAATACATACGATATAAAAAATATATAAGTTATCAAAAGTGAATTGCCTTCTATAATATTTGCTAGACAAAACTGTTTTCCATCGTAATTTTGTAATTATGTCCTAAAAAATTGGAATACGAAGATCCACAATCTAATAATTGAACAATATTAAAACAAAGGAATGTCTTTAAAGAATAAATAGGTAATAAATAAATAGAATAATGACCGGTAAATTTGTTTAAAAATTTAAGTACAATTTTTAATGTGAGTCTGCGAGGTCCTGGTAATAGATAATCGCGAATGTTAAGAAACATTTTACCAGGAACTCCAGCCGATAGAGTTTCTTAGAGGAATTCGCGAGTATGTTTGAACATCCTACGCCAGCTTCACAAAGGCGAGGAATTAGTGGACCCACATGAAAGTACCAGGGGAAGTATCAAGGTGGTATGCGCTGAATGGGCCCCATACGGTACGCTGGCACAATGATCATGTGGGCCTCCTTTTCATCAGCGAGGCCACGTGCAACATGAATCTCGCCGCGCAAAAAAACCGGGGAGCAGAAATCACACTCTCGTGGATCGTATTGCGTTTAATTGATCCTGTTTCTCCCTTGTAATTTGTAGGTCAATTGCATTCCCGTGCAAACTGACAGGAATTAAACGAAATTGAGGAGAATGAAAATAACAATGTCCTTACTAGAGAGATTGTGATCATGTATCTGATAAAACTTTAAATTAAACTATAATTAACCCTTGCACTCGAATATTCTGTTACACAAATTAACGAACGAAACTATTTTATTTCAATATTTCACATAGTGGTGCACTATACAAAGTTTAATGTTAAATATCAAATTTCATCATTTAGTATAAAATCAAGTGGTTAGTGGCTGTCACCTCTCGAGTGCAAAGGGTTAACTATTGACTGCCGCGACACCCAAATTCGGCTGACATAATTTTTTACCTTTTAAAGATTAATTTTCTTGGCGACTTATCGAACGAACCGAATTTTAATGGATGTATGAGATGTAAGATAGTAGAGTAATCATTACGAAGAATCTTGACTTTTTAGTTTCCGCTTTACTGAGAAAATTGTTTCGACTGCATAGATGTTTTGATGAGTGCTTACTTGGCAGTCAAGTATTTAAAGCTTATTAATATCAGAGTATTTTATAGTATCATAGGTATTGATTATACGTATCCTTGGATCTACTAAGGTATAGATTACAATGAATATTATATTATGAAAAGTGAAAAGGATTACAAGTGTATACCGGTCGAACGGTTCTTCTATTTCTGTATCAATCGTGTTACATTGCTGCACCAGTCATTATTTCCGTTCACTGTCAATTAAATGTAAAATAATTTCTACCGTTCGTTTTTTGCTTGGGCTTTCTTTCCTCGAGCCCATTAACTCGAAGAATCTATGGAACTCTCGAGTTTGTAATTAATTTCTGCGGTGATAATGAAGAAACTCAACCGAGGTCTTCCGTGATACATTACACTAGATTTCCAACTCTTCTCGAGTGAATCTGAAAGGAGAATTTCGATGGTTATCGTATTGTTTTGAGTAGATCGAATTCCCTGGTGCTTTTCTGGCTTCGCGATGCAATTAATAAAGTTCCGCCGTGATATTCTCCGTTTGGAATTTTTCACCGCGCTTTATTTTGCAGCCGACATCTTCATCAATGGAATCGAGAATATCTCATTTCAATATTTTAGCATCTCTGGTTTTCTTTCGTCGAGTAACATTACTCAGTAAGCAATGAAAATCGGTAACTTTTTAACAAAGCTACCGAGAAATTAGAATATATTATTTGCAATTTTATATAAAAATTAGAACAATACATTTCTTGAGATTCGGCGGATCTCCTAGTCTTGTATCTGTTCAAATACGAAAATTTAATTGAAAATCTATCGCAAAGACGGATTCATAATTTAAATACTTGCAAAATAAAAAATCTGAAGTAGTTCTAGTGGTTAAGCGTCAGGGATACACTGAAAACTGAAGCATTATTTTAACAACGAGATAAGACATTTTAAACATTGCTTATTCGATATAATGTAGTATAATATCACGAATAGATCTCGAATATTAATATTAATCTGTTTAATTCGTGAGCTAATCTAGAAACACGAAATTCTTTCACTTTGTATCCCTTATTACACTTTTCAATACAAATAAAGTAATAGAGAGACCTCAAAACTTCGACTCAGACTTATCGATTGATAAGAGTAACGAACACGTAGAATCTATAATGTGATTATGAAACTCACTTTCAACGGTGTGTTCGTGCACCTTAATACATCGTTTATTTACCAGCGAAGAAACTTCCACGCTGTGATTCGCGAGATGTTTCCGACACACCTAATTAGCGCGAGCTCGAATCTTTCCGACGAACGATCCTTTCTGTTATTAAGGTTATCGCGGAGCCTCGAACACAGGTTCATTTTCCTCTCTCATCAATGGAAGAAGAGTATCGAAAGGCACTTAACGAAATTCTCCGTTTTTGTCGATATTTCTAATCAATGTCTATTTTGCAAAAGTTGTAGTCGAAGTTCGCAAGTTAAGAAATGGTTATGACGATATTTTTAATCAACATTACGTCCACAGAACAGAAGTTAGGCAGTACAAATTCCTTTTGAGTTAAAATTAAATCTTACTTTTCCATCGTCAATTGTTAATCTTCGAAGTAGACATAAGAGGAACGTAACATCTTTTATCCCTAGCTAATTTATAAAGATGAAACGGTTCTAGTGAGTTCTAATCAAGGTTACTGTCAAACGATTGCAGGTCTCAAGTTCAATGTAGTCTCTCAAAGACAATGATTATTTGCAGATGGCAAAATATCTTGATAAGATTTTATCGTGATGCGTCAAACATCTTTTCACCATCGAAAAACCACTGATTAAAAGATTTGCGATCGGAAGTCAACGCATCCGCGGATGCACTCTTCCCGCGATCTTTTCGGCACTAACACGGTTTCAACGGGGGAAGGAAAAGTTTCTTGCGAGAGACTCCATAATGAAGTTTGCTGGACGAGTTCACGTGAAAGAACGAAAAATGGCGGGAATAGGGGAAAAAAGGACACGAAAGTGGGAGGAAAAGTTGTATCTTCCGGTGCGGCGCCGCTGCCGATTAAATTGTTGATAATTATCGATAATCTTGAAACTCCGCTACGCCGAGGATGGTTGAATTCGTTTTCGTGCGAGAAATCGATGTATTTTTATTTGTTGTTCGACTTGAAAGTTCGTGCGGCAGGGAGGCAAGGAATTTTTGTTGCGAAACTTGCGGAATTATTGACTGGCTCTCAATTCTCCGCAGGAGAAGTTTTATAACACCGTCTTCCTCATCTTGTATTAATTTAAAAGTGAAATGAATAATTAGTGTATGTTGCGTCGGTTTTATTATAGACGCTATTGCCTTGTGGCTGACACAATCAATATTCAGTTTGAAGTAATATTCGAGTTTGACGAGTATACATGCCATCTTAAAACTTTAAATGATACTCATTTTTTTCCGATAAATTAATTATTTTTTCAGATACACATGTAACTCTTTTCTTTTTATTTTACTCCTTCGTTGGAATATAATATAGGTTCATTTGTCCTGCGTTTGACTCCTTTATTAGATTTTATTGTGCGCACAGTGAGAGATTTTTGAAACTAAATTCCACCGTTAACAGGTTATTGTTATCACCAATGAAATTTATCGTTTATAAAAAAGACTATGCAATTTCCTACGATTCTGGTACAGTATACAACATTATCAGTAATTAAACATTACACGCGTATCAATCTATACATTGATAATGTGAAACAAGAATTTGTATAATGCTTAATCTACTGAACTTTTTCAATTAACGTCGTATTCGTGTATTTGATGTAATATTGTATCTTTGCTATAATAATGGATACGTACTACCTATCAATAGGTTCTTGAAATACTTCCCAGCCATGAAAGCAATGATTCCGTCTCCGCTTGGATCCCTTGTGCACGCGAACATAACCAACGGACAAAGAGGAATAGCTGACAAAGTATCATAAGCTAGGATAATAAGATTACCAGTCCCGAGTAAATATTTCTTGCTCTATATCAGAGTATATAGATAATTTCCAAGTTTCATCAGGCAATGCGAAATTGTCTGCTGCTCCAAGGATTTCATGCCTTTTAAGCACTATAGCAATACTTGTTTCATTATCGAGACATTATCGATATAAAAAACTTTTCCTCTTTATATCGTTACCTTGAATCCCATTTTAATATCAGTGACAAGTTAATCTGTAATTTTTAAAAGACAATTATTTCTTTTACTGAGAATTGCATCTGGAATCATAATCTTGCATCGTTAAAATTCAAATAATTAAGTAGGTATGTATCAATAACACAGTTTCAGTTTTCATTGTAGTATTCATTTAGAGTTTAAGAATAATTTAATATTAAATTTGATTAATTGAAAACTAAAGATTAGCTCTTAGCTTAAAATAAATCTTATAATCTCACTATTCCGTGGTTGCTTGGTTTTTAGAATATTGCACCCATACATCGCGTGTCTCATTTATTTCATTTCACGCCTCGCCGCTGTTTTATTCTGACGCCGTTCAATTTCTATCTTAACTAGATCTGATTACGCGTAGTCCGTATTCCACTTCACTCGATTCGATTCCTTAATTTCTTTAAATTGAACGCCCGACGAGTTTTACCGCTCTTCGGAATAGATCTTTTCTTCGAATAAATAGATTTGCCGATATTCCCTTCAACGCGATCCAATGTAAAATTGATTTCCTATTAAACATTCTACTATTTCATACGATAACAAAATTACTTATTAGTAAATCGAAAACGATTTGTCCGTTAATGACGTAAGTAACACATATTGACGAGTTAACTGCTTTCGACGAGTATACAGATCGTCTTAAAACGCAAAATGGTACTAATTTTTTTAAGGATAAATTATTTAGTTTTTCAGATAAACGTGTAATTCTTCTTCGTTTGGATGTAGTTTTTCGGTAGGATATATTATAGTATACAATGAGAGATTTTTCAAACAAAATTCCACAGTTAACTGGTTAACAGGTTAACCGCCACTCATTTTAAGCGGAGTGTATTTTTTTAATACTAAGAAACTAATAAATTATTCTTAAAATTATACTGCTATATTATTTTAAACAAAAGTATTTGAACAAACAACATCGGCGCCCCGGCTAACAATTAAAAATATCACTGGTAATCAACCTGTTAAAAACATGAATATCGTAATATTTAGGAGCTTCAAAATTGATAAACGAATTTCATGGAAACTGGACTCGGTACGTTTTATCAGATCCTAATCCGCTGGGTCTCATTTCCGGATGCAGTTCATACTGATTAAAATCTATGGTAACACAAAGGTAGAAATTCTTGAAAATCTATTCCGGCTAATTGGTAATTACCTAATTCGTGTGTCCAATAATCTGATATATGAACTGGCGATATATTTTGAAAATCAAGTCTCGACGGTTAATATAATAGCCAAGCGGGGCCGATTAATTAATGAATTCGCATACGAATGCATATCGGTCTGTTGAAATATTCACGTTACCGCAAATTTTTGCGGCACTGATGGTGGAAAAGCTTAGAAACTTCTCAAGAAGGATTTCTGGACTTTCGCGAAATCTTTCTCGGCGGTTGTCGTCGTCGGGCTCCCCGAGGATGTTAACAACGCTGTCCTCTCGATGATCCCGTGAAGTCCTCGAGCTCCTTCCGAGGATAAAATTAATTCTCTTTCTTCTTTCTCCGGATTTCTTGAACAGAAAATACGGCTGCCCTCTGCGACACGTCTTTCTGAAAATAGAATTCCAGACATGAAGCATTCAGCTTTCTTTATCTAATTCCTACGAAAGGTGGTCGAAAAGATAGTAGGAGAAATAGTCAAATAAAATAACTGCGTTCATGAATAGGCTGCAGATTTGTCAATGCATCCCTTTACTTCATTTTTGTTAAGGTTACAATTTTCAAATTACTCTCCTATCAATTTTATACAAAATTCTCTAAAAGCATATTAAATTTCTGAACATCTGCTTCAGTGAATTATGGGGTATCAAGAAATATGAATTCTGCAAAAGTTCAATTAAAAATAGAAAAAGGTATATACCTACATTCCTTTTGTTTTCTAACTGAAGGTGAACTGAAGGTAGTCTGCATAATACGTAAGTACTATACCAAAGCTGAATAAATAAATAAACAAAATGTAATAAATAAAAAAAATAAACAAAATAAAGAAATAAAGTATAGTAATAATTGCAGGAAAATTTGATCGTAAATAACATTGGCTATTCCACGATGACAACAGGCAGCGACATAACTGCCAGTTTAGAGGGAAGAATTCGCAAATCGCGGGGTTCGGGGCGGAATCATGTGTCAGCCTGAAGGGATGAAAAATTCGGATCCCGTTACCTTCGATACGACAATAAATTGCGTCTCTTTCGGGGCCCGGCCAATTTCGCAGCTCGGAACAACAACGGGGAGGCGCGTTCCCGGGCCGGGCTAAAAAAAGTCATCGCCCGGGGGTGGATAGGGAGCAAACGGTTAAAAAGAGGGAGAGAAAGAGAGAGAGAGAGAGAGAGAGAGAGAGAGAGCAGGAAGAAAAACGCGTCGAGGAACGAAATTGGAACGCGCCGCAATCGACGTGACGCTAATAAATCCTACGCTGTTTATCTTTCTGATGGAGCAATAAATTTTGATCTCCGGATAATTCGGATATTAAAATTCATTAAGCCCCGCGGGATCGGGACAATCTTGGCCGCAGAGGGCTCTCGTTCGATTCGCCTGGGTGAAAAATTTAGTTTTTCTCCTCCAGTTAATTTCGTTTGATTTCGCCGCCCGGATAATGGAATAATAACAATATGAACGATAATCATCTCGCCGTAGCCGGTGCCGCGAGTCGCTTACAAAATTCGGCGGGTGGAAAACTAAATGATGGATATTGTCAAATTTGGCGGGGGAAGTTTAAGGCCGTGTGAACGCGATCACGGGGTCCGCATTGAAATTATGTAGCGAGCTTAGTTAATTTTTGAGAGCTTTTGAAAATACAGTAGAACACTTTATACGCGATTAAAATATTCCTTGTCACAGAGTTTCACGTTTATGGATTTCATAACCACTTTTCCCGGTTTTTGTAAGTTCCTTTAGTTAATTAGTTTTTGTCTAATTCTTAGGACGCATCTGCATGACAAATAAAACTAGCTTGCGATTAGAGGGTTAACACGGTCGCTGCCAGCGTAGCATATTTGTGACGATGAGTGTTTCACATTTTGTATAAAGAAGAGTAAATTACATTTACGTGTGTTTTCATTTAATGTTGTAACGCATGGTATAATGTGAAGGAAGTCGTGGTAATTTTTTTTTCTTGATTATTATTTGTATTTTGTAAAGGCGATATGTTTTATTTATAAAATGTAACCGCGGAGACTGTTAATGAAATAAATGCTGATAGCGAATGGGTCGCCCCAAGGTTCCCATGTGGGGAATTGCACTTTTCTACGAATAAATGATTTTTGTACAATAATAAAATCTTGCTTAGTAATATATCATATCAATGTTTATTTTGCATTAAAAAGAAGTGGTTTTGTCATGTTTTTGTCAATACGTTAAATTTCCGTTTGTATAAAAATTTGGTCATTAATAGGTCAAGTTGCTCCCCTATTTGTATCAGTTTCTCATGGAAAATCTCACTTTCATAATTATATTTCGAGGATTTTGTAAGTCGCGTTATAGAGGATGTCACTGTATTAAAATATAATGAGTTCAATGAATTTTTGAGAATTTTTGAAAATGTTCAAATATTATAATTTTAGTTAATTTTGTGAGAATTTCTTGAAATTAGTTTAATAGAAGATATGAAAAATTAGTCGATAAGGATCGATGTTCAGATTCATAGAAAATATCCTTAGTGTAAGGGAATGGTGTATTTATTAACACATTATTAACAATGAATAATTTTGATTACACGTAAGTGGCAGTAGACAAGCATTCATTGCCCAGCTCTTTTTACCAAAGTACAAGTAGTTGAAGACTATGAAGACCTGGTGAGGTATCATATTTTAAATAAAACAATTAACTCTAAGTTTTGAATTATGTTGCACTCAAATTTGAAAAAGATAGCAGGGGCCAAATAATATCAATCAAATATTGCTTTTCATAAAATCGTCAAATTCTCTAAAAGTTGCACACAACAAAATATTATATCGATATTGTCATTTGGGTCACCAATGACCCAGCCATCATCACTCAACAATCAACATAACCATTCTCGCCTTAAACAAACGATTCCATTGCTTCTATCAACACCCTCCGTATCCGATACGTCGGTCTCGCGTTACTTTTCCAAAGAAAACGCGAGGATCCCTTGAAATCGTGTCCGAGGAATTGTCGGGTTCACTCGATTCACGCGGACGGAATCGAAAGAGGGGTTGGATCGGACGAAAGAAAGGCTGGTTCTACAATCCCTGGCAAAATGTTTCTGATCAGAAACATTAATACGAAATTTACTAAGAACACTCATATTTCAGAATTACAAAATATTATTATATATAATCAGAACAACAGAAAAAAGAACAAACATTGCGTGGAATAATATTACTGATCTATAGGAATTCTAAAATAAAGTTTCTGAATCAATTTGTTAATATAAATTATTTACATATACAGATCGAATCGAAGTCAGAAACTTTTCTCCATGTAACCCGTTATTTTTTTCCAATAATAAATGAAAGTTATTTTACTATTATTTACTACATAATCAGCCCTTTAACATCCTTACACACTTAACTTACAATAATATTAGGTCGTCCCATAAGTTTGTGCCGTGGTGTAACACTTTTCGTGTTACGTTTTGTAATCGCAGAGCGATACGAGTTCGGACTGCTTCAGTTTAGTAAGTAGAAAGTACTCGAGAGTGACAGGTCGTGTCGTTATAAAAATTTTATATTCAAAACTGAATATATCACGACCGTTCAAAATAACCGGCATTAAAATCTGATTTAAAATTCTGCGTTTTCTTTCGTTCATTAACTGTATATTAATTCTTATATTCTCCGATTAATCGATTTTCCAATGTTTATCTTTCCTTTCGTTGATGTATCCACTAAGAAACATTCATCGTCTAATTTGTTAACCTTCATTTTATAAACAAGTATTTAACCAGTCGCGATAAAAACAAGTTAGTATAAAGGGCCGGTACGTTTATGGTTAATAAAATATTATTGTAGACGGTGGAAAAATAAACGACATGAGTTTACGGGACGACGTAATACTTTACATTTCCGAAGAACGAACGTTTTCAGTGAATTTCGCGTTAACGCGTCCCATCGAGAACTTTTTGCCAGGGGTTGTACGTGGCGCGATATACGCGGTGAAATCCATTTGAGCCGCGGAGCACGTCGCGAACCAGGAATCCGTTTCGTGGGTTGCAGCGTTAACTAGAGACCGCCTAAGATAGCCCACGAATCGCGGATAGAACGAAGCGGTTGAAGAGAGAAGGGGGTTGGAACGATGAAGATCCAAGGAAAAGATGGCGGCAGCAAGGGGGTAGGTAACGCGAAACGATCGCCGAGATTCCGAGTCTTACGCCGACGATTTACATTCCATCGAGTCGTAATCGATTTATAAAGTCTCGCGGTCCACCGAAATAATTATGGAAATGCGGGATAAACCCGTCCACGCGTTCACTGAATTACCGTCCCCATGAATTATGCATTTCTTTTTACTTAGCCGAACGGAAATAAATCTCTCGCTTATTGAGAGACGTCGGCCGGCGATACATCTCCGTGATTACCAGTTCGTTTCCGCTCGTGCCCATCCCCGTCGCGTAATTTCCGAATATTGTTGGCTGATAGGGGATGCTAATTGGGTTAACACGAACGCTATCAGCTGCGTACACACGTGTATGCGCGTGTATATATCTTGCAGAGTAATAAAAAGTGACCTAATTAATCACGAATAAATAACGTAAACTGAGCCGTGACTGCGCGAACTGATTTCTTTCGCAACAATGTTCGGAGCTTTAATTTGGCTGCCGCGTTTGATCAGCGTGCAGAAGGTATTTAAAGGAAAATATCATTTCTATGTATAAATTTGTATTGTTTGCCAACGTTGTTAGTTAATTCGTTTGTATGTGTAGATTTCTTTTTAGACGTAATGAAACGAATAATTATACTGTAATTACTGTAACGATGAAATTTATAATTAAGGAGATGAATTTATATTTAACCTCTTCTCGTGAACATGTTACGAGGGCTGGAAATCTGCCATAGAAGAGCAATTTTAATCACAGTCGAAACGTGCCTCTACATATCGCCAAGTAAATACAATTGTCTGGGAAATTATATTGACATAGAATCGAGGTATTCTTCCGGCGGAACGTTACAATCGAGACACGAATAGGATAGTCGTTAAGTTTCGGTCCTTCGAACGCTTAGAATGTAACCAAGGATTTTCTTATTACGTGGGTGGGAATGTCTGGTAAATCATGAAGTCTTAATTACAACACGGAACTCCGGACTGATTCGTCAACCCCTCACGGCTGCGTTGAGTGATTGTTAAATCCCGCGAGGAAACTTTGTGCAGTTTCTTATTCAACGGCTCAGGAGTTTCCCAGGGATCAACCGGAACCGCCGCGTTTCCTCGCCGAGCGGCTACAGACAGCGGAAAGAAGCAAAAAGAATCGGAAATCAGGGGAATAAAAGAAACGGAAACTATTTTGTACCTCTATGCCCTGCAGGATTTCCAATATAAACGAGGAAGTCAATTTCTCAGGCAAAAACTACAGGATCGCGAGAATTTCCTCCCGGGAAAATTGGAAAAAGTATTGGAAATTATATGTATAAACCGAAGATAATCTTCTTCTCTCTTTACATCTGAACAATACTTTAAAATATGATTTTTACTAAAAGGGTACTGTGAATAAAATTTATCTAGGTTTTTGTTAAATTTAGTTTAATTCTATTTAATCCCTGTATACATTTACGCTCTGATAGTATTAAAACATTTTTATAATTAATGCGTGTTTTATTTTAATAGTCTTAAGTGAGTATTTAGAATGAGATTGACGATAGGGAATTAAAATGACATTAATATCGGATTTTCATATTTTTACTGTATTATGGGAAATATAACCCTTACCAGACTTGTGGAAAGCTTTTTTAAGACGAAAAGTAATTCTCAAATATTAATAGGCTTAAATCCTTAATCTATAGGAGAGAAACATCCAGCGAGCATTATGAAATCATTTATTCCTTCTTCGGAGTTTTTATCTTGAGAAAAAGAATTTATGGTCATGAACGCTCTTCTTTAAAAGTACCCCGTTATGAAATATTTGTGTTTGAGGACGGAGATATTGCCTCTGGACAAATGAAGCTGAGGGAATGGAAGAAAAATTCTTAGAATGGCGGGTAGACAGGTTTTCTTTGAAATTTTTCTCTCTTGGCTTTCAAATAGTCATTTCCACATAAACCAATATGAATTCAGTTAGACTTTATATGCATTTATATTTATAACTATCAAGCTTATGAATTAAAAAATTACTGTTACTGCTAATTCTTTATTAAAATTTAGGAAGCTTGAAATTCCTTTATTTGAGAATTAAACAGTAATAAATATTGCTGCCACTTAATTATTTGCACACTTTTATAAAGAATTCTATAAAATATAAAAAATAATACATTTTTTTTTATTTTAGAAACATATTTCCTACAAAAGGTTTTTAAAGTTTTTTATACAACCTATAAATGCACCTGTCCGCTATTTTATTTTCTTAAGAGAGCTTCCATTTTCTCTATTGTCTGGCATTTACTCGATTAAACGTATCCAGGAAAATATTTACAGAATCATAATGGTTTCATACGTTCTTCGATAAAACCAGTTTTCCTACCATTTCAATTTTTTCATTTAAAAATCTAAAATGATCTAAAATTATAAAAAAAATGGCCATCTACATAATAGAGACACGATAGTGCGTATAACGATTCGTATTAACCTGTTCTTGAGCCGGGCGAACTAATTACAAGACCTAATGACCGAAGTTTGCACAATTATTCAGGAACCTATGCTACGCTTAAACCAAAACGTTAGACGCTCCGTTTGCCTAGAAAATATGTGTGGCGACAGCCATTGATGAACGCTATAGAAGCCGAGTCGTAAGGAGAACATACACAAAAAATCTACGAAAGCGGAATCACCGAATATTCAACATATTATATACAATGTTTAATCATATGAAAAATTCATAACCCGGCCGCCGTACCTGAAAGCGCAAGTTAGCGCGAAATACACATCTTCGTTATGGAAATGAATAATTTCTGTCTTCCGAAGGAAAGGCGGCTAAATAGAATCATCCTTTCTCGCTTGATGCATCAAATGAAAAATTCAGTGACGAGAAAAAGGATTCTTTGCCTTTTTAAGTAGTTAGTTGGGGGAGAAGGAGCTGATATTTTCTTTCGCAGAATTTGTTGCACGGTTTCCACCAAAATTATTCGTTGTTTCTAGCGAAAGCTATGTTTTAGGCTGTTCAACCGTGGTTGAAATAAAGCGGAAGACGTTGAGAGGAATATTTTCATTCTCTATCACGATATAATTTCAAAATCGTTCTGCGCAGGTATTTTAATTCAGTGTTATCGCAAAATGCGGTTACAAACGGAACGTTTGTTTTATCGGTTCGTTTTATTAAAGGAAGCTGCAAAATTCTCGGCGTCGTTAAGTGGATGGCAGCAAAGATTCAGGCCGGAAACAGCGAGACGAGCGTTAATCCGCTCGTCCCGACGTTTATCTCTCAACAGCCAACGAAAGATTTCGGCCGGCTCTAATTTCTTCTCGTAATAAACAAAGTTTACGAGACAGCCGCGTCCAGAAATCCGCGCTATAGTTGAACCACCGTACCGGAGTCTCCTCTCTGAATCACGGGGTATGCAAATATGGCGGCGGAAGGACGACCGAATGGGACAGAGTTAGTGGGGTACTTAATTCAGTAAGAATTTTTGTCCTGCTTCCGCGAGTTATCCGTTGTCTGAAACTCCTGACTTATTTTCCGCTGTTAAAAACAAAATTCTACTACATACGTGTTTAATGTAAATCTTTTATAGCATTCTTTAATATCATTTGCAAGTTCCGTTAATCTATTTGTATCTTTTAGCCAAATAATCTACACGCAATAACGGTTGTTTATTACCAAGAGTGGAATATTCTGCATACAGTTACTTTTAATTGTCTATATATCACTCGGCTATATCGGTTGGAGCAGATTAATTTCAATCAAAAGCTTGAAATACTTTCGGATGAGCATCTCTGATTTATAAAGTAAGCTTCACATTTAAAACGAAGATGCAAATGGGTTAAGGGTTGCAGACGATTCGTTTCAATCAAGGATTTCCCGGGAACAAAATTCTCTGGTTTTACAGAGCCTGGTTAATCCCAGTGTCAGGTTTTAAATTACGCAAAATGAAGTTATTGTAAGCAACAGGTTTATATTTTATATTTTACTGAAACAAAAAGAGCTTTCTTGAGGGTTATTTAGTTTTTATACGATCGTAGCGTTCGATAAAAAAGGGTAGAGTCTTCAACGTGATTTACTCAGTACACCATTCTGTTTTATGAGCCCTTCCTCCATAAAGCTTCTTAATTGCCTTTAAGCTTCTTATTGTAAACTGAAACATTGAGGAAAATCGAATCCTTTACTTACATAGTCTTTTATCTTACACATTTTCTTCGTGGAAGTATATATTAAATATATTTTAACTAGAACTGAACTTACTAGAGTAACAAGAAACACGATTTCTTAATAAAAAATACACGATCATTTTTTAATTCATATGTACAGACAAAGAACAAAGTTTTATAATTTGTATCCTAATGAACAATTCGTAGCAACTGACTGTGGACGTCCTTCTGCCCAACCTAATTTTCTCTTGTCAATCGAACCTATATTTCTGAATACTTGTTTGGATATTTATTATTGTATTCGCACAACAAAAGAAATGTTCTATTCAACAATTTCTCTAAATTTCATCTCTAAAGTAAACAGTCTAAAATGGATCACTTCGAACAATCCGGTAGCCCTAGCGTCAAATTTTCATTTACGAGCAACAAAACATGAACTAACGAAATTATCATTGCAAGATGATCGCGCATCAGAGTTCATGCGTGAACGAAAGAACGGCACGAGCCGCGCGATGACACCCCTAGGAACAGCGAAGGCGGCCGCATGAAGTGCAGTCGGCTCCGTGTCGCAGCGTTAACGAAGATGCGTTTTGAAAAAGGAGACGAGTCGAGGGTGACGATGGAGAGGAACGGGATTGAAGGAGGGTTAGCGATCGTCGCCGGGGGAGAAAGCAAACGGTGCGACGAAATAAAGCGACAACGAGGATCCGGAACGAGCCGCGTTTCCTCCGCGAGTACTCAGAGCCCTGTCGACCCGGCTGCCAACCCCTCGCCTACTCCTTCTCGCTCTCTTTCATTTGTCTCGTGCCGAGTAGCTGGCGAGTTGATCCCAATTAAACCAAGTAGATATGCCCCGACGTGGATGACGTTGTTCGAAGGGGGGTGGGGCGCAGCGGTGCGCTACAAGGTCTGGGTCTCCTTTATGGAGGTTCCGTGCGGATCTACGAGATCATCGCGCTTGATAGTCCCCGCGAACACGTGGTGCGACGCTGAGAAGCTGATTTCAAATTGTACGACGGTTTTGTTTGCGACTGCTAGTATTCAAAGAGGGAATGAAAGGAATGATTTGGTATTTTTTAATTCTTTGTTTGAATATGCGCGGTGAGATTATATGATTGTGTAGAGTGGAGAAATGAGCATTGAAAGATTAAGAAATCGAGGAGTGTAGGAATGAGTAGGTGAGATATTTTGTGCGGTTGGAATAGAAGGGAAAGTAATAATGGAATATAATTGCTTCTAGAATATAATAGAAGAAAATAGATGTATTGAAGATAATTGTGTAATTGTTGGTTTACTGAAATTTTTAGTGGGAACCTTGATGAGAACTATTAGTTTCTGTTTAAAAAGCAAACATTAAAGTTTCCGTATCATAGGGATGTTAATGTAGAAGTTGTTTAAATTAAGATGTGTTTAATTATTTCTGTACTGTAGAAAGTATGGACTTCTAATTGGAAATCCTAGCAGTGATTAGTCAAGTATTATAAAAGAGATTTGGAAATAACAGAATTGTTAACTCAACTGTCATATAGTAGCTCTTGTTCGAATCATGTTATCGAAACAGCATGAACGGTAGACGTTCAATCATTTTCGTTGCTATCCCGATGCGTCGAAACTTCATCAAGAGATGATTCAAATCAAACGCGACAAACATACATTCGAGTAGATCACCAGTCACGGTATCAACGTCGCTTCGGTTGACTGATCTCGAGTAGATGAGCCAATAGATCGATTAATAACCATGCAGGCTGATACTGATCGAGATGGGCAACTACGGAAGGAGAGATTCGGAAACACGATGCGAGTGGATTGACTAACTGAAGACATACGTCCCAGACTTGTTGACTGAAATACACGTACGTAACTGACTTATTGGGGATAAACCCAAATTTAGTTAATATATATGCATAATTAATAATGCAGTAACTGCTTCGCTATCACTGAAGACCGAAACATTATTTAATATATATTTATATAATTATTCGTAATTCTGCAAGAGAAAGTTAAAAAAAGTCATTTCTAGAAAATGTATTTAAAGTTTACAGAAAAATTACTCATAATACTTCGACTTTTGAACTACTCGAAGTTCGAAAAATTTCAGGAATATATTTTCAAAAGTTCAAAGTTCTCGAAATTACAAATTCTATGTTTTTTATACGGAAGATTCTGTAAGTGTGTAAAATGGTTTTATTGATTTTATTACTTTTTCCGTTGGAACAATTATACACATTCCTAAATATGAACTTTACAACGCCCTATAGGCTAGATTCTAATAAAGATACTGCTTCGAGGAAATACGATTTCCAGAAATATTTCTCGCAAGCAAAAGTCACGCGAACAGAATTCCTCACAGGTCACTCCCAGCGATGCTGATTTTTATCACACTGTGCGTAAGTGTCATGAAACCCACTCCGATGAACCCTTTTCACGGTATCGGCTATATGGTCTTTATTAATGGCCATGAAAAGGAAGGAACGGGGGGGGGGGGGGGGGGGATACCGGCTGCGGGACCGGAAACGAATCGAGATTTTCATTGTACGAGCCACGGGTGACCGACAATTTGCCATTTCTGGTGTTCTGTATGGTCTCGCGAGAAATCAATTTGCGGCGGCGCACAAAAGAGTGTTCGAAGAGGCTTGACGCAACAATGAATAGGATCTGAAGAAGAATTGTTTCAGGCGATCGAGTCGATACAATGGAATTCGTTCCTAGCCTCCCGGTAGATATATATCGTTTCAATTCTCGAGGTAATAATTTTGACGACCGTCATTTTAAATTTCGATGTCGCACAAAGAAGTTATTAAACAACGAGTTCGATGGAATTTCATTTGAATATCACAAATTATTGTTTATAACCGTACTAAGTATATAAAAGCAAAATGCAAATATAAAATTTATTCTATGTACAATATATATATATGCTGAATATCATGCGAGTCATCATTGACCCCCAATCAAATCGACTTACTATAGTTCATTCAATTAGACGATGATTGTTTGAAAAAATTTTTATATTATAAATAATAATACCTAATGCGGCAACACTCAGGTATATGAATACTTTTTCCATTTTGCGTATACTGCTGTATGAAATCTAAATTAAATTTTATCGAAATTAACACTAACGTATCGGCACGTTGCATATATCTATTTCTACCGTAATCAGTCAAATTATTAGCTACAAGATACAGGTAAACAAGTACGGTTAATGTTAATGTTCACTCTCGTTAATCAATATCAGCGAATATGTGAATGTAACGTGGTTGCATCAAGTGTATTGACTCCGTTCGATAATTTTATAGTATAAGAATATTAATATATTATCCGTCTCAATGGTCAGGACGCGTTCCGTGTCTGGCTCCCTCAGCTCATTATGCTCTAAGCGGATTAGCTTAACAAGATCGCGCACTGTCAGCCATGATTAGAAATCACGCTTCGAAGGATTAATGCGCAGCGGTCCGTATTATCTATAGAGTTCGCGTGTACTCGCTCCTGATGCTCATTAAATTCGACAGTGTATGAAGCAATACCGCGGGTCGCGGATAAACACTGACGACTCGATGACATTTGAACTCACCGACAGTTCGACGCGATTTTATCCCAATTATCTTTGATCATCTGATATTTACGCGTTACTACATAACTTTATATAATAGATGTCTATAAACCTAATATTAATAACGCTGAAATGAATTACTTTTCATGGTCAAAGTTTATTCTACTGTTTCTAGAAAAGCGGATATTCATTAATTTCGATCTTGGAAATTAGGGGTTCAGAAATAGACCATCAAAATACTTATTCGTGTAATTTCATAAACCAAAATCGACGTGAAAATTTACCAAACAATGCTTATAAAATTTAATATGCGTCAAATTGACGTATTTCGTAAACCTGGTGTTAATTAATACCTAACACTAGAACTACCAGACAATTATGGGTCAACATGACCCATTCCTCATTTATTTTTTTTTATGATTATTCAAAAGATAACAGATGATTTTCTGAGATATTACTGAAGACATTAATTTAGCTGTACGCAAACTCAATTGTAAGTTAAGAGAAATCTGAATAAATGCACTCTTGGAGTTTCTATAGGAAAATTTCAAAAAGTCAATTTCACTACTCGGTTGATTTAGTGTTAACATTTTAATAGATTGTGACAAATGATTAAAATTATTTGTGCTTCTATCTGCGTTTAGTTCACTTCTTTTTAAACGTAGTTATTGGAAATTCTATGGATATAATTTACAAAATAATTTGTGTTAACGAATACTGTGAGTAAGTATTTTAAACCAGGAATATTGATAATGAACGTGAATAATAATAAGAAATATTACAAAAACAGGAAAAAGTAGTTGTGTAATTAATATTTTATACTGGTGTACAGAAATTCTGTACAAAATGTAAGTTACGTGAGATGAACGAATTCGAGAGAAACAAAATTAAACTAATTTACGATTGTTCGTTACATTTCACGATCTAACCAAACCGAAGGGCGTATGAGTAATGTTTGAATGTTTGGCGAGATCAGGCTGAATTTTATTATAAATGCGAAACTGCGTATGGGGCTGCCCGGAATCGTTGGGAACATTAACGCTGCTATACATATTTGCAGTTGCGCTCGACGGAAAATATCGTGGATATTTATGATAGCGATTGTAATCAATTCAGAACGCACATTAATGTTATTGACGTATTATAAAATTAAACATGACTGCATTATTAATTTGTTATTTGATTGTTCGGAGACGCGTGTATTGCGTACGAGCTGCAATTCTTATTACCAAACACTGTAGATTTATCTAATGGCCGAATAATTACAATAATGGCATAGACCTTCTAAAATTTATCAAACTTTATACGCCTTCTAGCATTTTTAAGAAATCTCTACTATTTCTCATATTTCTGTACTTAAAGTTATTTTTTGTATAGTGACATTTTTTTCGTTCCAAACATTTAAATCTTCAGATATTTACTACATTATTACCACTGTTTACTAAATACTATTCTAATCCTTAATTATCATAGTTTATGCGAATTTTCATCTTTATAGTACTTGTTCGACTTGGAGCAAAGTTTCGGAACGGATAGAATTGTTACTTTGTTAAAAGGAACTTATTCCGCTATTAAAAAAAGAACACTACGGAACCACAAAGGAAAAGGAGGTCTTGAGGCATATTAAACGATAATTACTTAATTTTCTCTTTACAGCTAGAATACCTGCATGTATATTCATGAAAAGAGAATAGAAAGAGTTTATTGGGCCCGCGTAACAAAGCTCGGAACACGGCGCGGTTCCTGTACGGTAAAATTATTATTACTTGTTCCAAGACTCTGCCGTTGCAGCACCGAAGCAGGCCAAGTTTTAACACCTACAACTTTTCGTTTCAATGCTTTTGAAATTTCCGAACAATGTACTTCACAGGTATAAACCATCAAGTTTCATTAGTTATGTTGTGCGCAACAGAAAAACTCAAAGAGGACGTGCGAATGTAATTATAATTTACCGACAACACATAAATGAGCCCATTTCAGCTGAAATTCAGCTCTTTTGTTTGTTTTAATTACAATGGTTCAAAGGATAATATTTGTATACTCACTTTTTTGCAACGGTATTATACAAAATGATATAACATTGTAAAAATATAAATTTTTAATATCACGTTATATTAGAAAATAATCATTTATTATTAATCAAACTGAATAAAGCAAGTTTCCTCTTTGGTGGGTGCATTTTATACGCACCATTGTCGCATGTTCGAAGCACAATCGAAGGTATTAACCTTTCTAAAGCCGCTAATTACAGGAAAGTAATTTAATTATTCAAATAACAAAAGATCAATGTATAATTTCCTTGGTTTTCTGTAATCGAGAGTTTTACATATAATTTACTTTCTTATACAACGAAGTTCTCTACGAATATTTAAGATTCGTTCATTCTTTTAATCGAAATCTACATTGAATAATATTGTATAATAACAAGAAATGAAGAAATAAAATCAACTTTTACAAACGTCGCGAAACAGAACCTCCTACGAAAGCCCTAAAAAATCTATGTAGTCAGAATGCAGTGTTTCTTCTACACTAACATCTCGCAGTGTGTCATTCTCCGATCGAGACAAGAACCCAACTGTTTTCACGGGAAACGTTCCGTGTGTTACGATAGCGTAACAGTATCAACGAAAATCGACCCAAAGATTTACCAAATAATGTTTCTAAAAGTCAATGTGAGACAAAATGGCTCGTTCTATAAATCTAGTTTAACGAGTGTACACATCTTAAATCTTGAATTTTTTATTTCTCCAGATAAACATGTAATTCTTCTTTGTTTTGATTTGGTTTTTCATTCAAATAGGCGCATTCGTCCTGCGTTTGGCGAATACACGCTTCAGTTTTTGATTGTATTGCGCGCGAAAGGAGATTTTTGAAAATAAATTTCACAGGAGGTTAATTAATATCTCGAGGTATTATACAAAAAAAAACTCAAGTTCCAAAACCTTTTTCATCGTCCCATATAGTCGAAACCAGGGACCGTCCTGCGTGGTAGTAAAAGTCGTCGCAGGGCCCGTGACGGAAGCCTAAGCGCGTACCAGGCATAAATCACAATTACCCGGATACCGTGTTCACCGGCGGCAGGAATCACGGAAGCGTGCCGCAAACGGTGACGGAGAACCGCTGATCCCCGAGATCTACAATTCTGAACGTGACAAACCCGGTCCCCGGTATTTGTGCGCACTCCTTCGTACATCCGTTATTCACGGGGGCTGCGTGTTGATGATTGTACCACCTACGGACTTGCTTCGTCAGTCCCATACATGCGTGCACCCCTTCCACCCCTTCCAACCCCCGGTTATGCGAGAAAATCAAGACGATGGGATAGGGGTGGGAAAGGGGGGTTCGAGGGAGAAAGAGAGAGAGGGGGAAGAGAACGTTCTTCGCGAAGAAAGGAACTGAACTGTGAAAGTAGAGAGGAAGAAGAGAGGGAGTCAATGCTGGAATATTTGAACGGAAACACATGGAAACAACTGTGAACGGAACGAAAAGCTGCGAAGTTTAACAGTGTACACCACAGTTTCTAGTTTTCGAATGTTGTAACCGTATCAATTTAGAGAATTGTGGTACAGATTACGCATTAATACGCATCTTTTTGTTTTCATTTAGTTTAGATGTTTAACTGAAAGGGTTGAAGAATGTTAATTGTTTCTTCACTTTCTTACTTCACGTTTTCATAGTGTCGCCATTTTCTGCTTCTCTGAACGTAATAGTTTTTAAGTGTGCAGGTATATTATATACGATTATTATTATTTATTATTATTATTGCACATAGTTATTTCTCCAGATACCTGAAGCACAGAATAATGAATAATAAACAGTTATTATGAACATAGGAACACACAGACTGATGAATAATAAGCTTCTCATAATACCCTCAGACTCAAATTACCCTGAACAAAGCGAGGATTACCTTGGAAAAGACGCAACAGAAAAATGCTAAAAGGAATGACACAATGCGATCCTGTCAAAAGACCCGAAGCAGAATTAAATGCACATGCACCTCTAACAGGATCGCACGGTAATTCGCGAATGAAAAATTTCCCGGATTGATATTCGGGTTTGCCTACTATAGGTGTATTTGCACGTGTACTCGCGTACAGGGATCTCTAGTAAGAATAGGCGGATGGCTCACAGAGGGTGACGCGAAAACTCAGACAAGCGGCGGAGGGACCGAAATACCAAAGGAGCCGGGGATAAAGGTTCAGGGTGGTGTAGGTGCCGTGAAAGAGAGAGTTAGAGGGAGAGGGAAAGAGAAGGAGTGATACGCAGCGATACGGTGAGGTCGTCCGGGTGTAGAGGGCGAAATGAATTCATATTTACGGAAGCTGCATGCATATGCGAAGCTTTAAGGCGGGTTTGCGCGACGAGATACCACGGGTTACAGCGTGACGCCATATTCGAGCGCGTGCTCGAACGCATAGGTAACCGGAGAAGGGGCCAGCCCGACGTTGCACCAATTTCACGGGACTCCACCGCTTTATGGCGCAAATTAGGCCGAGAAATAGGGCTGCCCTTAACGGACCGGGTCAGCCGTTGCCCAGGGATAGGGATTTCCGTGTTGATACGCTTGAAGCATGAAGAGGTTACGGCCGGTCCTCTCTAGCGGACTACGAACGAATCCAAGGAAGATGACGGAGGGGGTTGCAGGGGGCCGATGCGAGGGTTCGAGCCAGTAGTGTCCGTTTTCCAGACGTAATTGAGATTAACGCTTTACCCTGACATCGGACGTGCATAGGTGAACGTAGGTGGAATATGAAGTGGAAATGGAACGTGGCTAAGAGGAGCCGAGCGAGGGTTTGAATTTATTATTGTATTTATTACCGGGCTTTGATGGCGAGGAAGGACAGTTGAAGCATGTTTAATGGTATTTCTTGTGGTCCTTTAATTCGTAATGGTTTGGAGCTACTTTGATACGCGGTGTTCATAAAAATGATATCGATCAGTAGTACTTAGGTTTTCGTAGAATTTTATTTTATTCTATTTTACTTTATCGCTGTGACAATATAGTTTAGAGATTAATTGAGAAGCATTTGTTGAGTATCAATTTACTTATCAATTTTCATATATTGAAGATTAATTCTGAAATGAGTCTATACATCTTTCGAATTATTTTAATGAAAAACCTGTTTCAATTGTGGAAATAAATAATTACACGATCTTATAAGGTCTACGAATATTTTAAATTAATTTACGTTCTTCACGCGGAATTACAAACTGTAGAGGAATATTAATTTTATTATCAACTATCGGCAAGGGGAAAAATGATTGCTAAGTCCCTTGGTAGTCATAACCAGCTAGGCATCATGGCTTCCAGCGCTTCCTCAGTCCGTGTTCACAACTGTTTAAGAACATTACAGGAGGGGAAAATTAGTTTACTTCAGAAGTCAAGGATAGTATTAAGATCGGGATGAAGTAGAAGTTCCCTGAACTTCATATTAACGCACTTAAAGTTGCCGGAATTTCTACTGACGACCCTGCAGTCCCCGGAATCCTTAGAAGCGCCAGAATCGCGTACAAGAGCATGCTAAGACTCAACTTTAGTCTCGATCTCCACGCGCCATCATCGTTGCTTAAGTCCCCCTGATACTATTAAATGTTTGCTTTCAACTTCCCGCTGAAATCAATTTACAGTCTCCTTGCTCACATGCAGAGTGCGTTGATTAATACCAATGATGGAACGAAAGTTGCGAAACGAAAATGACCGTATGACCACGCTCTATTTAACACACTGTTGACCGGCAGTTTTAGGTAGAAGCTATCCCATGTTATCGGTTATTACCCCGTAATTAAATATGAAAGTGAGACAATCTAAATAACCTTCAATACACTTTATTTATACATAATGGATTGAAATGACACTTTGAACATATCTTTTACATAACTTTGAATGTTTTGCTTTTGCAATATTCTATATTGTCCTGTGCTTCAAAAATTGAAATAGCTGTGCAGACACGAGTTAACTCATGACCGATCAACAATATGTTAATATCATATCGTGGATATCCCGTCGCCCTTAAAAGCTCTGAAAATTACACTAAAGTATTATCTATTTTTATACAGTACTCATGAAACGAATCAGAAATCATGAGTTACAAGTACAAGAAAAATTCAGAAGAATAGCGATACTATAAAATTCCAAATTTCAAAATAACATTCTCAACGAATCACCTAATTATCTGTTGTATTTCAAATTTTCTATATATAAACGCATTTCCAAATACACCTTTATCTTCGGTATCTCCAAAGCAAAAGATTACGAAATCCACCTATACAAAAATTCCATTTCCAAGTTTATAAACACGACATAAAACAAAGTAAGTCCACTGCTCACTGCTCGAAATAATATTTCACCCCAACGCAGCCGGTGCTCGGGCGCTGAAAAGCCTGTGCGTTAACTGCCGATAGTCACCCTCGTAGCGACAAAGTCAGGGCAAAGTAGTCTCATTGTCTCCGACGTCCGATTGTTTGCGGCGCGCTGGCTCGCCCCCGTGTCTCTTTCGTCGCGCGTCCGATGCTCCACCCTCCTCCTTTCAGCCTTCCTTTCTCCCTTTATTTGTCTTCCTGCTATTTTTGTTTTATTGTTTTTTATTTCGCGTCCGGCGAAACGCGGCACACGACAACGCATCTCTCCCGATCGACGCATATGGTGTCTGGGCCCCGCAGTGACGAACCCTCTCCGGAGGTCTGTTTATTCTGCGAAAAATTTTTCTACGCGATATTGCATGCCATATGCCATTAATTTGATCCATTCATCAGCATCACCCCAGGTGTGTCGCGCACGTCGATGCAACGGCAAATTGTGTTCCCGCGTATATACACACCGGCGGCGGGCGCGTCGCGGCTGAATTAACTCGCGCCATCGGCCGGGCGACTCGCCGGGGACGGACAGAGCGAAATTGCGGAATTTTTCTGCTAGCCTGCGTGCCGGGGTTTGTTCCGTGTTGCGGGAATAATTTTCCTCGCAAAGGGAATCTTGTTAACCCGTTTGAAACCGTTGACGCGCCAGCAATGGTGGAAAGTATTGCGTCGAACGAACTGAACGTCTAGTATTGTAATTGTCCTGACGCTGGATGCAGGACAAGTTTTTATTACTAGCGAAAGAAGTGGAATTGAAATATGAGAGAACAATCGTAGGAATGATATTTGGAGGATACGATAAGGAATTGTGGACCGAGGGGTTAATACGATGGTTTTATTGTTTCGCTAATGAATATGGGATTGTTTGATTGTGAAGATATATGCGGCGAGTCACAGAAGTATTCGCACCTTCTAAACTGCGAATTTAAACGATTGATAGTTGTTTAGAATGTAAGTTTTGAAGTTCTTATCAACAGGAATATATGTTGGAATTACAAAGCTTTCAAATTTATAAAAACTTTATTGCGAAACAACATGTCATTATAACGAAAACGTAATTTTGCGTTAACAGGAACAAAATTGGTCTCGCAAGCCTGAGGATTCGGATCGTCTCAGAAGTATTATAAAACGCAAGGGAGGCCAAAACAAATATTAGTTATTAATACATTGATTGTATTTTTAGTATCACTTGCATAGGTTCGAAAACTCCTGTTTGTTTAAAAAGAGAAGACAGGTTATTTGGATATTTTGATAAATATGTATTTATATAATCATAGAAACTCGCGAGTGTTGTATCTAACAAATAGACTTTTATCTTTGGGCATTTATGGTTTCAAAGTATAACGTAATTTCATGAACTTTCAATTTATTTTTGAATTACTAAAATCGATAGCAAGAGAAGATCTATTCCGTGTGATTGTTGTTTGTGCAAATTCTTGTGCGAAGATAAAACTGTAAGAACTACTGCAATCTAGTGATACTTTTACATTGAAGAAAACTACATTAATTGGAGTACAACGAAGCAATACGCACAAGGAAGAGTATATTCGTGTATGACTCGAAACAACAAATTCCTTGATTATTGCATACATCGTGTTGTAGTGCCATTTGGCGAGACGATAATTGCGGTGCCGTTTCCAAACTCGGCTAATGAAACGCGACATATCACAATACTGTAAGGCATGGAAATTCCGGTGTTCGTTTAAGTGCGATGTCAAGAGGATTATACCAGCGCAGAAGAGTACTTCAACTGATTAAAACAAACTATTAACGTATTCCGCGGCATCTGTTCTCAGGAACTCAGCCGTTTCAACGAGTACGAGTTTCCAGGCAACTCGCCGCCCGAAATTTCTAAATTTACTCCTCGTTTCGCGGTTAATTGGTCAAACACGCGTTAATCGGGCTTCGAAGCGAAATTCCGGAAATTCCCGTTTCCCTCCAACCAGCTGACCAATCCCGATTTCCCAGTCTTCGAGACTTGGATGCTGTAATCTGAACCTGATCTTATCGAAAACTTGTCCGACTTACCCATGGTCACTCCTAATTTCATCCTAATTACATACCTTGCACACCCTCAAAAATATCTACTACACATCATGCATTTTAGCATCTAAAAACGATTGCACAATAAACTCGTGTAAATTCACAGTACGCCAACACTGTACATTTAAGAATTGACAAACCCTACAGTTTCGACCGCGATCGCTGTTTAGACGTGAGAGTTCTCGAACGGGAAATCCCTTAACCCCTTGCCCAATAATATCATGTTAGGCTCGTGACGAAGATTTAAAATAGAATTTAACAAACATAAATATTACTCAATTTTTTTGAATGCAAATTTCATACTATTTATCTGTTATCAGTAATTATACCTTAGAGCGCACGTTGATATAGAATAAGACTAGAATTTTTTCTCATTTTCGATAAATTATTAATAACAATGTGGTTAGATCAATCGGAGTTCAGAAATAAATTATAGGGCAAGGGGTTAACCCATTTGCATCATAAGGAAGTATGAAAAAGGAAGCCCTTATCACAAATTTAAAAAAAAATTTTACTTAAGTAGAAAAATTACAACAGGTAAAAAGGACTACTCCTAACCAGAAATACTACTTTCATTTCCGATAACACCCTGCAGTCTTATTTTCTAGCCAACGGAAAATATAACGTCATATTCAATTCTCTTGTGATAATGACCAACAAAATTAATCGTATATGTACGCTCCGGTGATAATGACCAGGAAAATTCAGCGCATATATACGTTAATGATGCAAATGGGTTAATTGTTTTATTGGTGGCAGGCCACCTAATATGGAACACCTGATTTGAAAACCTTGCCAAAACGAGAGATATGCGTTTTTTTAATGAATCCTGCATCAAAACACGAAGAAATTAATAAACATTCATACATTAATCGATAACAGTGGAAAAAATTAATTTCCTTTAAATCACGGTAAAAAAATGTAAATAAAGCTAGAAACAATGATCTGAAAAATAGTTCCTAATATGGAACACCTGGGTAATTTGTAAACAAAACTCATTTTTATCGCGAGAAATGAATATTTATGGAATGATAAAGAATAAATAAACAAATCTTTCTCTTTTTGAACTTATATTATATCAATTTTTTGTCGGTACATTGAATATATGAATAATACATCGCTATATTCTTCGCAAACACAATGCATTGGGCATAGTTTTTCCCGTTATTATCATGTTTGTAATTGCCACCACAAAATAAAAATATAACATAATAATATGTAACATTAACAAAGAATGCGCACCCAATGTGGAACTTGTTCCCTATTAGGAACTCAAGTACTCCGCTAGAAAAGTAATAACTATTCTAAGAAGAAACTGCATTTGCAGCAAATTGCTTTTAAATGGTGAAAACCAAACATGTTCAATGATAAATCATGCAAAAATAATATTTTCCAGCTTATCTGCATTAAGAAATTTAACTATTTAATTCGTCTCTCAGAAAATGTAACGTACTACCAAACACAATAATGCTTCGCATTCAATCGCAAATTTCTAATTAACGTCCAACTATTAATATGATTGTGTTATATTACTAATGAAGTGTTTCCCATAATAACTGACACAGCGGGCTATTTATTTTTCGAAAGATTGTGGTGTTCCATATTAGTCGCCGTTACTCTATAAACTATACATGCCCTCCAGCGTTAGATTCTGTCCACCGTCGAGGATGCAACGCTGTCAAACGAAATACTAAAACTTCCAAGAAACACGCGGTACTTGCATTATTTTGAATCATTCAAGCCGCGTGTACGTAACAGTCGCGTTTAAAAATCATTTATCCATACGGTGTCCTCCGCTAACAAAAAACCCAATGAAACCTGCGGCAAAGACTCGCAGCTCGGAAACCGGCCGAGCGGAAGGGAACACAAACGTTGCCGAGAATTACAGTATCAGTTAACGGCGAAACTTAATTAAACCGCACCGGTGAGAACGTTGAAAGTAGACGATAAGCTGTCTCGTCGCGAATAAAGCGTTCCGCGTTAGCCGGGGTACGCGCGGCTGCATATTACAGCGTGTTTGCTCGCGTGGCCATTTACATATAACCGTGGCAATGCGAGGCGACCGCTCGTTCCGGTGTTTGTTAAACAATTAACCGAATGCAAATATCGGGTAACGAGTTCATTGCGTTCATCGTCGCAGCCCTTCTGTCCGCCTTTTTCTCTTTTTCCCGCCGCAGCGAACGGTCTAGGCGTGACTAATGGCGACGGGGATCCCCCCTTTCATGGCAGCTAAGGGCGGCCTTCCATCGCGCGACGCGACTATCGGCACAAAGTGCGCCGAGACATCATCTGCAGATTAATCCGGCGTGAGATCGCGCTCTCGGCGACTCCGCGATCGCATTACGTCAATGAAACGCACTCCTTTATGAGCCCATTCTTCCTCTGACGTCTCCCTCGTTTCTTCGTCCTGTGGCGCACACCGGCTTTGATGGCGAAAAGGTGTCCCGAATTTTCAGATTGAATTGCGAGATGCTGGGCGAGACGAAGCGCAAATATATTTCTGTTTGATTTGGAGCTTGTCGCGGGACACCTTGTTCATGATGCATTCTCTTTGATGAGTATACTCTTCTCCTGTTCTCTTGTGTTTACCTTTTTCCTTAAAAAAAAACTTTTGTTTGCAGAAATAATACAGTTATTTACATGCAGGTGCAAATAAAACTATTAACAACGACATTACAATAATATTTTGACAAAGTATAAACTTAGCGCTAGCTTTTTGCTTCGCAATGGTATGTTAATTTTGATAGGCGTATGGGTTTTGTACTTATGCTTTTATGGCTCTGATCGAGGTATCTAGAATTTGATAGTAAAAAATTATATATATATACTGTCGATAAAAACTAATATCGATGAAAGCAAAATGTCAATGAAACGAGAATGTCGGCGAAAACCTACCGGTGAAATAATGTCGATGCAAACACTGTCAAAGAAACCATTGCCGTTTAATTGAAACGGAACCGTTTCGTCCGGCTATCGCCCGTCGCGAAAGTGTTGATATAATATTTTTTTGTGATATTCGAGGATCGAAATGTTTCACGTAGTGACAAGAAAATTACGTGGCTACAGTATAATCAATAACGCGCAGCAAACGGGAGCGACGTGTCCAAAAAGAACCAGCAGCCGGGGAAAAATGGGGCAGACGCTCGGCCGTCCTTTGTGTATCGTTCCACGGCTGCTGTCCTCGGTGACGACGCATAAGACATTCGTGGATTACCGGGGACGACGGTGCAGCTCTCGCCGTCACTTTTACGACGATAATATTTCAGCGAGACGTCAGTCGTCTTCCTGTTTCGCGCATCGTACCGCGGGTAAGTAGTCACGCGCTGGAAAATTTCTCGGTCTCTTCGCCGTGACTCCGACCGCCATACTAAAATTCGTCGCAAACTATGTATGTAAGTATGTGTTTACTTACGCTCCAAGAATCGTGCAAACTATTACAGCTTTAGTATTTTTTATTTGTCTTGTCGTTAATTGGGAGAATTGGAGTTTCAGAAGGTTGTTTTTATGACTATTATCAATGGAATGAAATCGCAATAATAGTAATGATCGCCGAGATTTTCAATATCTGTGAATGACATTATTTAACATTAGAACTACCAGATGGGTCAAAATGGCCCATTCCTTGACCTCTTCTTTTGCGATTACTGAAAAGGTATGAATACCTCTTCGAGAAATTACTAAAAAAGCTGATTAAGTAACACCTAAACTGAAATGTAAACCAATTAAGATCTTGAAAAATCTACGCTTGTAGCTTTTATAAAGAAATGTTTAAAAGTCAGTTTAAGTGCTCGGTAGTTTTAGTAATAAATGTGCAGGAGAATTTAATTTATGCGAAATACAAGAAGATTCCGCGTAAAGTCTCATAGTTAAAATTCAGGGGGAAACTACAGTGAAGGAATAAGTTTACAAATAATTATGAATAAACTGGTGATTCTTAATCACAGAAGTTTTTCAGAAGTTTCTGTGGAATATAATCATTAACTGTGTCGTGTTTCGTAATTAAATCGAGATAACTGGAAACCGGTTTTCTGGGCATCTTGTTAATTGCGCCAGTTAGTTAAAAGTAATGAACTAATAATTATAGAGAACATTAATGGAATTCGAATGAAGAGAGCAACGGTGTCCGGATCAACGAGTTTTTTTTGCGGTGACCAGACGGGATCTGAGCGACGATCTCATTAAAGAAGTTGCGACGCGACGATTTTTATCCCCGCAATGTCCGCTTCGAAATCGTTGTTCTCGCATGAACACCTCGCCGATCCATAAATCAAACGGTGCGCAAACACAGGATCGCTTTTACACGATATTAACCGAACGGCCCGATTAACTAAAATGTCACACGCGCGATTACAAGTTGGATCGCGACACGCGCAGCATTCCGCGAACTGCAGAATCGTTGTCGAAGGGAACAACGAATTTGATCCGGATATTTACGCGCATTATCGTTCACGGATTACATAATAGTTCTGTGCGTTATTCAGTTTCTCTTATTTCAGAATTTTCTTTTCGACGAACAAAAATATTGACGCTCGGAACGAAGTGTATAACAAATTAACTCTTTGTAGTCGTGTGGCGATTCTCAGTCACCACTTGATTCGACATACTGAAATTATAAAGTTTTCCATAGGTATCACGTTAATCTTTGTATTGTTGCTTCAATATGTGAAATATTGAAATAGTTTTGTTGCACAATTTTTGTACGTATTCTTATTATGTAGTTAGTTTGAAAGAATATCGTCTATATCCCATTGGAAAATGTTGAGTATTTATAGCGAAGAAAGTATTTTATTACTTGTTTCAGTGTCCAATGATTTTATTAGATTTAAAAGTAAATATGACTCATTTTTGTTGAACTTTTACAGTGGATGGTATTATAGATTTTGATATTTTCTGTAAATGTATGAAAATCGCAGTCCACATATCACTGTACAAACATTAAAATACCATAACCTACGAAAAGTACCTCGTCGACAGCCCCTAAAGCGATCCTTTTAAAATATTCTATAAACCTCCGCATATATTCACCACCATATGGTCGGGGACATATGTATTGTTAGAAGCCCCGATTCTCCGTTTATGACTTTGGAATGAATAGGTTTATGACTTTATCATAAACTGCTCACAATGTGTTGCGCGAGGTCTTCTCGCTTCATCGAAAAATGTATTATGCCCGAGTGTCCTTGATCCGGATACCCATATATAAGCCTTAAAAAATAGTTATGACGTTTGAGAGTCAAACCAGCAGCAGCTCCGATTTAACGGAGATTTATTTGAAAACAGCCGTTTAATTTAAGCTTTAATTCCAATGATTTCGAAGTTTGAAATTCAAGATGAATGTTTCTCTAATCCGTTGGGTAGATTATTTTTGGATTGTTTAGAACTTATATAGACTTACAAATTGGAGTTAATCGCAGCAAGAACACGAACATTCCTGAAAACGTAATTTTTCACGTAAATGGTGATAAATCAAAGCTAATGTATTTTAAATCACAGGCAAACTATCTCTTTCGGATACATGTTACATTCAAACTGATTAAATTTCTAAAATATTACTGTAACAATTATTCACAATTACCTTGCATTAAAAAAATGAAAGAAATCAGGATAAAACAAAACTCTGTACGTTAAGATCAACGTACACCAATAACTAACCAGTTAAGGCTGTAAGGACAGCATGTGTATATAATAAATATAAATATGTTTGTACATAAATATAAATATTTACGTTTACATTTATTTCATTGTCGATAAATAATATTATTCTATTTATATTCATCCAGTATGTTTCCGTTACAGTTTGAACTGTTAGTTATTGGTACATTCGTCTTATATTTACGGTGCCAGATAGGTATATTTACTTTACATTTACGGATCCCAAATAAAATAGAATAATCAAACTTCATATCCTGTAAATGCATAAAATCCGTCGCGCAGTGACAATTAATTCTTTTATGCACACCGTGTACGCGCGAGGCGTGGCAACCGGCACTGTTCGCCGCAGCCTCGGTCCATAAACTCCCGGAGTCATTAACGCCGTGCGACATCAGGGGCTGAGAACAAGAACAAAACAGAGACACAGAAACTCTTGATTCACCGAACCGGTCTGATATTGAATTTAATAAGCGTGCACGCGTGTGGTCGGATTCAAGGTAAGGGCGACAGCATGCGGTAGGCATGTGGGGTGGGCGGGGGGCGAATGACAAGCGAGTACAAAAAGAAGGAACGCACTAAACCGTGGAAAGAACGAGGGTGAGAAGTAGAGGTTGGAGAGGAGCACTTCCACGGGGATGACTTGAAAGCCTGGAATGAGGGAACAGACAGGGAAATGTAAGCTCTCAGAGAGGGAGTAAGTGTGGAAAGGGTGAGACAGTCATATTAATTACTTAGATTTTATGTATCGACACGAGGACACTGAAACGTTTCTTTTTCATTTATTTGTGAAGGCTATGACTGTTCTTTTTATTTATTGACAACGATTACATTTAGAAATGTTATTTACGAGTTCATTTTAACATATTAGTAAATGTTTAGTGCAAACTGTATGCGCATTATTAATTACAATGACCATTATACTGAATGTATAATCTTCCTGTTTGGAGGTTATTCGGAGTTTGTAATTATCATCGCAATTAATTATACCTGTATCACGGCTTGATCGGTTAATGTATTACTGCGTATATTCAAAATTATAGTCGCAGTTAATTATAATTGTATTAATGTTTAATCGCTTTGTTTATTATTTCGTAGATTTAACTTCTTACGATTATCTAAATATATATGCAGGTTTTGATTATTCGAAGTCTTCTACGATTTAACAATCACTTTCTAGCATAATTCTTTTTGTTTAATTATATTATCAAACATTTAAGTTTGCATGATGATCCGTGATATAATAATAGAAATGGCCACTTGCTGTGTTATTCGATTTCGATGAAATGTACACACACTGTTCTCATATGTACCCCAAGCATTATACGTACAAAAATTTCAAGGTATCTATTGTATGTATACTATCCTGTAAATACAACATTTCCATTATAAACAACCCATTTTAACACGTTCATCCAAGTGTCCATTTATCGCTAGTAATGTGCAATTAATTTATAACATTTAAAATAAATTAATATTAATAACTAATGTATGCATTGCATTGATAATTAACATTTATCCACGATTATCAACTGATATTAGAAAACTAAACTTGTAACAAAAGAATGCACTCCAATACCATTCTTAAGAAAGTTGTTTCGTTATTATTGCTGTCTATGATTAAACATATAAAAACATCTCCCTACGTGAAGGTGTAAGTATGGATGTGTGGTCTCACAGACCTCTATGTGAAATATCGTGAATTTGAAATCAGCCAATGCATTGATATTTTGCAAATTTGTAAGCCAATATAAGTTACTTCAACATTTATTATTTTAATAAAATTTTGAATATAGGAATTTTATATAGCATTAAATTTAGTAAAATTATGTAAAAATATATAAACGAAGACCGGCGCGTTATATGACAGTGAATATGTTAAATAAGTAAAAACAAATAAATACAATAAATTTATTTATTAATGGCTATAAACCGGAATATTTAACATTAATCGATCATTTTCGGACTTCCATACTTAACCAGTTAACTGTGGCATTTAGCTTGAAAAATCTCTTATTGTGCTCATCAAACCCAGAAGAAGAAGAATTACATGTTTATCTGAAAAAATAAAGAATTGATCGTTGAAAAAATTAGTACCATTTTGCGTTTTAAGATAACGAGTATTTACACATTCTCCGAACGCAGTTAATTGGTTAACGGTTAAATTCACGTCTATACGTAAAGGTAAAACACTTTCGTAGATCAGTGTATAATTTATTAATAATAACTTTTAAGCACGTGGGTAGGGGGTAGGGTGAGAAAGGTACGACAAGAGAAAGTGAAAGAAGGAACATACGGGGAACAAGGGTGAAAAACAGGGGGCCCGTGAAGTGCTTCTACGGGAATGGCTCGAAAGCCCGTGCCGAGGGAAAGGTAAGCACAGAGCAAGCGCTGGAGAGGTGGGACGGGCGGGACAAGAGGGTAGCATGAGACAGCCATACATTAATTACTCGGATGTTATATGCATGTTGATGGGATACATATGTATGAGCACTTGTAAGTAAGTTGCGTGTCGGTTGCGCCAAGGGAATATTCCCTCGCGAGATGGGCACGGTCTGGCATCGAGATTTCAGCAGGTTCCTCCCCGCGAGCCGTTGTCTCACCCCATTTAGAAACGCGAAAAATTTCCGGTCGACCACACGAGCGCTTCTCCCGCGAGTGTAATGTTGCCACCAAAATGTAGCCGGATTCTACGATCGGTTGGGGGTTGAAGCAAACACGTTTCAAGTGACAAGGAACTAATTGTCGGCAATATGATCACGTTCGCACTAGGAACTGTAATTAGCACCTTTGATACGACGCTTGCAACGGTGATTACTACTCGTAGCATACGTGAATCCAAAAATGTTGCTAATAATATTTGAGATTCGCGAAAATTGAAACTACAACCGAATCTCACGAGGTTGTTTCAGAAAACGCATTAAAAAACTGAAACTTCGAAACCATCGTTCTAGCCACCAAATTAAATTGCTGAAGAATTTCTTCGAATTGTCATGAATCTCAAATACTTTTGGATCTTTCGAATATTTTCAGCAACGCGTTCCGATCTTGACAAAATTTTTGCAATTCAACGCAAATGGAGTTCCCGTATATCGCTAATTAACTCTTTGTTCTATGATTTCTTTCACAACTGTGCTCGATAAAACTACTTTATCTCCTACTTTTATTATACTCGTAGAAAACAGCTAATTGGTTAATATCAATTCTAAAGATTTTGAAGATTGCAAGTTCTGCCTTAAAGTTTATAATTTACGACTGTATCATGGCGACGACTGTACCCGACGCGCAGGCCTTCGAATCGAAGAGTTTATTCGCGCTCGAGACGAGTCCCACGGGGGTGGCTTGAAAAACGGCGTCGCGTGAGCACCGATTCACAATCTGAAGTAGCTCGTACCGATTCGCTCAATTCTCCAGCGGATTCCAACCGACCGCGAACGTATTTGCTTGAGAATAGAGCAGACCCAGCATGTTACGCGTGTTTCGATGGCTTACGCGCGGGAGGACTTCGTCTCGCGTGAATGGCATGCGGCGTGTGTGAGGGGCGGCTTGGACCCACCGGTCGCGAGGCGTCGAACATTTTGGTTGCTGCAGGGGAAATGATAACAGTCGCCATGATACGTCGCGTTGAATCGGAAATGGAGTACGGCTGTTCATGCAAATTCAATGCTTCGTTGGGTAGCTTGAATGGAATACATCTAATGAGTTATTCGTTTCTGCTAAGAATTTTGGTGGGAGACTTAATTATGATTCTGGAAGCTTCCTTGGTGTCAGGTGTGTTATACAATGGTAAAGGATAAGGAAAATTGTGAAGAGGATTGCCGTATGCGATGAGTGGATTAAATATTGTTTCAATTTTGTGCAGTATTTAAATAGAAAGCACGAGGAAATAGATAATTCTGTAATTCATGTAGTAAGAAACAATTTATATGTATAATGCACGAATAATTTGGTTTATACAGAAAGTTAAAATATTATCAAGTCTTATTCAAACTGCTTTGTTTAAATACTTTTTGTAGATTAAAAGCTACAGTTTATATTGTACAATATTCGTTAGCATGAGGTTAGTCGTTTACAGACTCCAATTACTTTTATCTTTCCCTTACTCTCCTTTACAACGTTGTATTTCTCAAGTGTAATCCCTTCACTTCTCTTCATTATCAGCAGACCTTTCTCGTATAAACCTATTAGTATTGTAAATATCGTCTCATTTAAAAAAATTCATATTTGCATTTAAATATTCCTCTTTCTCCGTGGAAGAAGAAACCTCTGCAAATGATACTAAATATCCCGCGCGTTTGAACACCCATGGAATTTTCCGGCTTCTGTCCGAGTACCAGGTTTTTCAGAAACATTCTCAAAAGGAAGAGACCGGTGGAGGGGAGAGAGAAAGAAAAAAGCGGTGGGAAGCCTCTTTTCATCCGTCTGTTCGCCGAGAACCGCAGCAGTAACCAAACACCGCGAGTAAAAACCGCGGCATAATTATATCAAACAGCGAAAGAAAGATGGTGGTTGGTTGGCAGGGAAGGGTGCTGGCAACAGGATCGAAAAAGTGGAGCATGGGCCGGGAAAAATAGCAACAAGTTCGCCACTATTTCAACCGCTTGCCACTTGAAATGTAACAGTTGCAAGGGTTTTTCAGCGACTTGCCTGCTTGATGAACTTAGTTCTCGCTACATTGTTACAGTGGAAGTTACCGCGAACTTACTCTCGTTATTATGACTCGAGTAATAATTGTATCGTTATCGATGTTGAAGAAGATGTCTAAGGAGAACACAATCCTTTCATAATATTACAGAATCATATACTGAGATTTTGCTTTTGATGCAATATTGTATGGTTTGTAACTCTCCAGTATCAGATATCGGGACTATTTTTGAATTATTGAGATATAGGATTTAATGTTAGAAAAACGAATTGTTCCTTTTAATTGAAAGCAGATTTTGTTCTAAGCAATAAGATTCGTAAATTTGGTTTTTATAGTAATTTTTCAAATCTCCGGTGTAATATTTGAATTTGATTTATAAGATCCAACTGTTCCGCTATTTTCAACCAAAAGGACATCGTGATTTATTCGAACTACGGATTGTTCTAATATTAGATACGCAGATCTTATACAAAATCTGAATAATTAAAACGCGCGAATCCGATTCCAAAAATTAATTGAATCCTCAGAAATACTGTTCCACGGGAACCTTCATTTCGGTAAGGAGAAAGCTTCAAGCATCCGACATTAGAGGAAGTACCTCCATTCATCGACAACCTGGGAACAATCTCGATGAATTCCTAGGAGCTCGTTAGTTCCCCGAACGCGTCCTCGTAAATTCCGAAGAAATTGGTAACCGATCGCAAATACACGTTTCTCGCGGGTCCTTTCGTTCCCCTCACCCCGGATCTCGTCCCGGTCGGTCGCGACACTTATTGACTCTGCAAATTAGTAAGAAGCGGCACTTTACGACCGCGCCGACGGCAAATGAAGGCATTAAGCCTTCGAGTCGGCGAAGTGGTGGGGCGGGGCGAGGGTGGGGACGTTTGCATAAAATTTTCACGGTGCCAGCTCGGCGCACTTAGAACGGTTACACCGATGCCCGGCGTGAGAGATCGATCGACATCGATTAATGCAAAGTGGATTAAGATCCCGGGGCCAGGGAGCGGACGGTCGCTCAAGTATTAGTTATGCCGCCATAAATACACACAGCCGCGCGTGATTTCAATTTTAGACCGTTAATGGACGGCCCCAAGCGTCGGCTACCCCGCCAGATCACGGGTTCCTCTCGGAAACAAACACACTCGTAATTAGTCGACGTCGAACAACATCCAAGTGAATTAAGATGCGGCTTACGGCCGTGCAAATATTTGCCGGGTCTTATGACCGCGCGTGCGCCATCTGCTCTTGCGATGCTACTCTCGGCTTTGGTTTAAAATCGTGACCCGCGAACTGGTGTCGGATAAAATTGTTCAACATGAGAAATAAAGGCTGATGAATAAGTTCGACTGTTATTTGCGAATAACGAATAATCAGTGTATTCATTGTTTACGGATAATAATGAATTGAATTTAGTCGCTAATTTGAATAAAGACCGACGAATAAGTTCAACTGTTATTTGAGAATAACGAATAATTAAAGACGATTAGTAAATAACGAATAAAAGTTCTCTACACGAGTAACGAATAACTGGAACAACAAATAATCGAACATCAGATAATCATTTATTCGTTATTGCTATTTACATAATTTCATTAAAATGTTTTATTCGAATAATCCCAAATATTGTTGTAAACTATCGTGTCAGACCACGCTTTGCAGAAAATTCGGAATCTTATCTGAGTTTGGAACGTACTGAGTGTTACCTGAAAATCGGTTGGTGTTTGATGTATTGATATCCAATGGTTTTGTTCACTTTTGTGAACAAAAAGAAAACAATTGGTCCGTTCCATTATTGAAGTTAAATCGATTTAAAGTATTACGAATTGTTTACATTTAAAGCTGATTGTCCATTTGTTCTGTGAATTTGAATGAAATTCTTTGACATAGAGGTTTTTGTTTAATGACAGCGATCCTAAATTGATCACACAAATTTTCATTCGAAAAGAATCGGAAGAACGAAGTTGAACATTTTCAAAAATTTACCAAGAGAGAAAACCTTTTCCCCGTGGCTCAATGTCGCACGAAGGACGTCCGAATTAATAAAATCGATGTCGCTGGCGGGACGGGTTACACGTCACGGATATTGTTGGCGGAAAACGTTCTAAATGGAATTTCTATTTTTTTTGTATTCCCCCGTCCGACTATCCATCGATACCGAGCGACGCGAGCTGCATTTGAATATATGATTGGCGAATTTTTTTACGCCGGTTCGTTCGGTACCCTCAAACCCCCCCACCCATTCATCCTCCCATATTTTGTTTCCTGCCCCCAGTGTTCTCGTTACTCGGGCAGCTCCATTAACTTCTTCAAAAATAAAGGGAGAAGGTAACATTTTTCAAAACCGGGATAGAAGAGACGCGAATTAACAGTAAACGTACCGGCACTTTATACATACACCCGACCCTTGATTTACGCGAAAATCGTGTAAATATAGTCCGTCGGTATAAGAGAAAACAAAATATAAAGGAACGCTGGTATAAGTTTTAGATATACATATTTATTCCGCGTACCTTAACCAAAAAATAATAATAACGAATAATAATAATGAGTATATAAATAGTGTTCTAATTTACCGCGTAAATAGAGAGGCGTTACATATTCCTACCGTAACCAGTTAAATGATTGATTATAAAGTAAAAATAAAGAGGTTAGAAGAAATACGTTTCTCAATGAACACAGAAACAGAAAGAAAGACAAACAGATTAATCGGACAATACAAGAATCGATATAAGGTTCAACGAAAGGAAACGCAGAATTTTAAATCAAATTTTAAAACCGGCCATTTAACCGCTCACGGTACATTTAGTGTTAAAAACAAAACGATGGGAACAATGGTCAAAAACGAAGGAAGGGTGTGCGAGAAAATAGCTCATCGCAAAAGAGGCGTACTGGAAAAAGCGGTAGGCAGTGAAGAAAAGAAAAGTTGAAACGCGTTGAAGGAAGATCAATAGTGGAAAAGGGGGATTTTTATGAAAAGCAAGGATTAGATTTACCAAACAGGCGCGGAGTCGTGCACGAAACGAAAGGGGAACGAAAATGGAAGTGGCCGGTGAAATTCACTTAGCGCATCGCCCGGACGAAGAGAAAACTAAATGAAAATGGCTATTTGCGGTAGTAAAAGCGGCTGAAAGTTGCCGCAAACAATGCTAGGGAGCATTTAAAACAGGTTGCCGGCGGTAGAAGAGGCCAGCCCGGCCAGGTGGCTAGATAAAGGTATCACAGAGCCGCGATTTCCCGAGGACTGTGCTTTTTGTTTCCTCCCCTCGATCGCGGCGCCGTTCGCCCTGCAATCGGAAAACCAGCTTCGTTGGACACGATTCTCTGAGACGCGACACGCGGTTATTGAAACCCAGCTATCTATTATTCTTGCGATTCAGTCGTTTCGGATGTTCGTTACGCTACTTCGTTCTCACGCACTCATCAGCAGTGACGTACAGCATGGCGGGAAAGTATTTGTACGTTTAGTATATTTTGAACTTGCGATTCCTTTGCGGATATTTTGTATATCATAGGTAATATTTAAAACTGCAAAATTTTTTATAGTACATATTACTTGAAAATTTCAAAACTTTATAACGTGAATATTAGTTAAAAATTTCAACATTTTTTAGAAACAAATATTACTTGAAAATTTCGATGCTTTGAAAATGAATTCGAAACAGATTAACATGACATATCCATAATTCAAAATTCCTATTTTCCAGAAAATCGACTTCGGGAGTCTGTTCAAAACACGACACGTTTTATTCGAAAATCTGCCGACATTAAACGACAAAATTTAACGTTATTATACCTTCCTCGGTCTCTCCATTTCCCTTTACATTCATTTCAAAAGTGCCCACTATACTCCATGCAGATTCCTGCAAAAAATAAATAAACAAATATTCCAGTTCACAATTGAGACAAACAAGACGCAACGCTTTCGTAAATAGAAAACAAAGGATCGTTCCGACAAATGTCGGTAGTGAAAGAATGTGTTCCCCCGAAAAGCTGGCTCGTCAAAGTGTTAAACGCGTATTGTACCGAAGGCAAAGCCCGGTGACATTAGGTTATCAGCCGGTGGGACGGAGAGGCAGAATAACGGCGCGGAACAGGATTGTTCAGCGGCCATTGATGACACTGGTCCGTAACAAACGCTCATTGTTCTCTTTGTTCCATCCGCAGGACGTAATGCTGCCGAAACGATTTTTCACACTCCAGACAGGTAAATTAAAATCAGCGCCGCATAAAACGTGCTCCTCCACCCCCGCGCGAACCGTACTTCGATCTCTCCCGCCGCGCACAACGATGGCGCTCGAAAACATTTGTCGCACGGACCTCTTTGATTGCGCGCCGAAACGTTCAGCGTTTTCATCGAAATATTAAATGGGTCGTAAGTCGTTCCGCTGCCATTTACAATATTCCCGAATATTTGGTCCGCGCAGTGCGCGCGATAATTAACGCACCGTCAATTAAATGCTCCTCCGTTTTGCCCCGTAAACGACAAATTTGCCCTCGAGTCATTTTAACCGTGGGTGTCGCGTGTTTCAACGATCGTTTGCGCACCCGATCGAAACGAACGCAGCCCCAATCGACGCGATTTGCCATCCTTTCCCTCATCCCCTCTTTCTTTTTTAAACGGGTTTTCAGCATTTTCCGACGCCAATTTGCGTGAAGAGGCTGACGAGAGATTAATTTCGAAATCGTGGCTCCGTTCCGGACCTTTATCCGATAATTTCGTTCCCCGACCGTTTTCTCTATTCGTATGATTCGCTTAGGTCGTTTCTTGCTCGTTCTTTTTCTATGTGCGGAGTGCTTGACGGAACAAGCACCGTGGAATTTTTAATTAATCGCTAACGGTCCACCTTTGCTACCAGATGCGTGATAAACTCCTCGATCACACCGTGAGCGTTATAATCACGGCCCTCGTCGACGATTTGATGTTATCCGCTGTACATTAGCGTAGAGAATGATCGACCGAGATAGGGATGGTTTTAATTAAGGTGGTATGTTTTCCACGTTCCTTGTACAGTGTACTTTAGCTGACAGTGAGAACTGTTGGAAGAAGGGGAGGAGTTTTGATTAATTTGAAAAACGAAAATCGGGTCATTTATATGTCATTGGTACGACAGTTGGCACGTCGGAGTTCTCAGTTTTTAAGTGTCAGACGTCTTACAGTTAGAACCAGCGGCACTGGCTTGGCGGCGTTATAACTTGTTAATTAAATGGACACAATTTTTCTATGACATGTCAGATCAATTACCCTTGTCGTCGGTGAGCAGTGAACGGTGCGACGTCAACAATGATTTTCGTCCTCAATTAAAACGCAAAACGTTATCCGCTCGTGTGCCTGTCAAGGATATTCAGCGCTTGTTGAGTCGTTAACTCGCTTAAATGCGTTCCTTCTCTTATGAATATGTAAACGGGTTTTAATGGGCTGGATATTTGTCCGCGTGGCTCGCGATTGCACGGAAAACATGAAGCCCCATAGACGGAGGCTTCGATTAACGAATTAATAACACGATCGACTGGTCTTTCTATTAATCAATTATCTGGAGATAGAGTACTCATCGATCCGCTATGCGAGAAATTTGATCGGACTTCGTCGATAACTTGACATAGCCGAAATTCTCAAAATCGAGTGATACATATGTGTTTTAATTATAACCAGGTAAATAATATACTCGGTTTCCAATTTCTCATTGCATTCATACAAAAAAAATTGAATTCAACCAAGCAGCAAAATATGAAGTACATCTTCGATTTCGAAATATTGCATGCATATCCTGATTTCAGAAATCCCGTCAGTACTACAATGCTAGCACCTGTGTTGACACATCAAAGTGTTGATATTTCTGTTCCTTTCATTATGCAACGAGAACATAAAGTATGAACTATGTATTTACAAAACTTCAAATGATTTGTTTCTTGGTTATTTATTTGAGTATTAATTTAAGCGAGAATTGCGATGGAGCGTTCAACTTATTTTCTTAGTTTCTCGTAACTAGACATTCTTGGCAAGCGTTTACAAGCGAATTCGGCTGCTACGGTGAATATATGAACGGCCTAATTGTCATTAATGGAGCATCTTCGCCGGTGTTGTGTTACACTTAGCGTCTATTTGCCTGTAGTTTAATTATTAGGGAAAATTATGTATTCACCGAACAATATAGAGGGACTGGGTACTTCGGAGCTGCCCGGTTAATTGCTACAATTAGATTTGATTAATGCCTCTAATTACACTTTCTTTTTTGACTGTGTAACGACCCCGGTATCGCTGCTTCTGAATCACCGCGGTTAGAGCTGACATATGTTATGAAAATTAATATTTGACACGGCCCAGTAAATTGGCGAAATTTATTTTACGAGGTTTCACTTAACGAGATGGTTACAGCAAACGCCATAAATAACAACGATACTAGGAGGAATGATAAATTTGAAGTACACTTTGTGAATTTTCTGTAATAAAAAAGTTATTGCTATATATTAATTAAGAGATTAACGCATAAAGTATTTACTATCCATATTATTGATTGACTGTCATTAAATTATGTATTTGCTGGCTTGATAAAGATAAAATCAGATGTAAACTGTCCACTGAACGGTACGCCGAAATGATTACTATTCGATTATGTTCGAATTTAATTATTAAAGTCAACAATATTCGGTAATACACAAGAGATTTATTAGAAATTAATTGTTGTGGAGAGAAATAATCAATGTAGTACAACACAGATGGTCGATCAATATTTTAATTACTAAGTAATGAATACATTATACTGTATGATAATGTTGTTTTATATTTACATTTGTTGTTTTATACAATTAAACAATAATTCTGTGTTACTATGAATAAAATTACATAGACAACGTTAACGGTAAATCTGTGCACGCTTATCGCAGGTAATTAGTAATATTTCATTCTTCTGCTTAGTAAATCTCAATTTAGATGCTAAAAATGAAGTTTGGAATTACCACTTTTAATTAACAAAGTTCGTGCGCTTGCTTAATACGTTAATGAATGAATGCATAAATTGAACTTAATTAATAGAACACTCTAAGTACTAGCCGTAATTAAAGTAACTTTTATGGTCTTTATTCGTCATATAAATCCAATTTTATATTCTCATAGTCATAATTTTTTATTTTATCAAATCGTTGTTGAAATCAGATACTGTGGAGGTCCCACGTTAGTAAAACCAACCTATGGTTCAAAAGTGACGAGAGGCAAGGGGACTCTTTTACTCGTGATATTTGGGCCTCAGCGTGCGCCAATAATGACCATGCATTGAAAGCCGAGCGTTGTGAGTGGAAATGTCCCCCTACCCCTCTTCACTTTTATACTAATGGTCGGCTTGGCTGATGTGGGATCTCCACAGTACAGAATTTAACAGTGTTTTATAGCATTTATTGAACCTGTTCCAAGATGTTATCACGCCTATCTTAGAAACTATACTGTCATACTGAGTCGTACGAATAACGTTCCGTGAGATCGTTTAAATCGGACCGCTTGATACAAATTCTAGTCACCATCGTTTTCTTATTATATGATGTACCTGACCCCGGCTTGTCTTTGTCATTACAGTGACATTGATAGATGCGGAGGCAGTGGCAGGTGGAATTGCTCAGTTACCGTGCGACGTAGATCCGCCGGTCCCCGGAGACAAGCTACATCTAGTTATTTGGTACAAGGAGGAGGCAGACGCGCCGATATACACGTAAGTTTATACTTGCATCACTTCTGTCTTGACTACGAACGTTTATGCAAATTCATATTCCTCCGTGTAAACATATGAAAACAAAAATTCTTGTCGAAATCTCATTTTCACGTCTCTGAATACTAGAATTACCGAGCATTTAAATTGACTTTTTGAAGTATCTTTATAAAAGCTATAAATGTCCTATAATTTCTTTTATAACTAGAATCGCTAAGATAACTTTGTCTTGAATACTTTGCTGTCGGGTTATTTTTCGCGTGTCTTACATTTATAGCGGGCGAACCCAAGCAAATTCACAAAATGATAACGACTGACACATCAACTTTAGAATTATTTTCAATAATTGTAAACGAAGGAATCACGAATGATTTTAATCCATCTGGTAGTTCTGGTGCTAACACTTGCCTTTTTATACTACTTTTTCGTTTGTCTCTTTTCATTGTTATCACCGTTTCCACTATTCTCGGTATCGTCACACAGTATTTCCACTATTTTCACATGTATTTACATTCGTCGCTTTTTCTTCGTGTTATTTTTGAACGAGTGCGGAGACACAGAGACGATAAAGCTAACGGAACACTCTATGCAATATTTATCTTTTGAGCTCGGTGCTCTTCCAAATTGAGAGTATGTACACTTTCAAACCTCTTAAAAAATGTACACTCGTTTGAAAATTCGAGGAACAAGAATCGCTCGCGAATAGTAGTACAGAGAATATTCGTTTTGAATAATTTACAATTGCGCAAAATCGAAATGTTACATTTTATACTTAAAATTTTTTACTCTTATGCTTTTATATATATTTTTTTTGCCAATATTTGAGACAACACTTTCCCTGTGAAGTTAGAAAATATATTTTTACTTATTTCAAACTGTATATTTTTTTATCACTATTTATGACAACTGTTTTACTATCAAATCAGGAAATAGTCTGAAATATGTAAAAATATGTTTCCTGATTTTTTTATCAATATTCATGACAACTCCTTTTTTCTATGATATGATGACATACACATCTACATATTTCGAACTATATATTGTTGAGGTCAATATTTATGACAATTGTTTTGCTATGAAATCACCAAACCTATTTGACGTTAGAGAGTTTCCATTTATGTGGAAATACACGATGCTTCGTTATCAGTGAACCACAGTGAATTATGTTTACCATGCCCAAACGTTTCGCGAAAGTGAAATCAGGAGACCGTTTCGTCGTGGCGAAGAAACGAAGAACAACATGTCGGATATGACCCGCGGCGGCTCACTGATTTTCCATCGATTCCTGAACAATTGGAATAGTTGCGGTCGTTCATCGCGTTAACGGAGCCACTTTGAAATTCCCTGTATAAACGCTGCATTGTGGGCAATCCACTTTCTCGCGGCATTCTTCCCATAAATTCATTTCCGCCGGCCGAATTTTACATCCGAAATGTTTCTCCCTCTCTGTTTGTATTTCATTATCCGCGTTTCACGGTCTTACTGCATTTCGCTAATTACACGAGCGTGTGTCGTAAGTGGAACACGAATTTTAATGGGAATCCGTGTTTTTGCCATGAAGAGACGGTGATTGGAATACTTATTTCTTTACCGGTGAACCGACCATGGAATGAAATAATAACTAGTTCTTTGAACTCGGAGGTTCCGAAGCAGAGCGATTTAAAATTTGCCATTACAAACTATAAAACTTTATCATTAAATATATTATAATATTTATATGTATAATCGATAAAAAACAGTAATATACATCTATGACTTCTCTTTTCATGTGCGTATGTATTTATATATTAATACGCTTGTTTTATTAAAATTACTTTGAGTTGCGGGCAATATTAATGAGAAAAAGCATATTCACTCATTTATGGGGAATTTGAAAGTGCAAAATTGCACGAGATGCAAGCAATGTGAAAGAATGTATGAAATATCAAAACGTTGTACTTTTTATAGCTTTCATTAGATAAAACCATTTTCCATTGTATAATTACATAGTTATAAATGTCCACGCAAGTATCCACTTTTAGAGAAAATTTTAGAATCGTCAGTATTAAAGAAAATTCCATTTCCTTCGTGAATTGAATTAAATAGTATAAAGGTAAAATGGATCATTGTTAAATATTATTAACACTGTTTGTATTATATATTTTTCTGATTAGCAGCGCAAAAGTTACTTTACTGTTACTCATTTTTCAACATTTTCTCGTACAATGTATTAAATGAACGTCCATTTATGTTATCAAACTGTTCTCTGGTCGGGAAATTCCATAGAAAGTGGAACGATGAAAACCCGTTCACACGGTGTTGGAACCTCTGACAATCCAGAACGATTCGTGCTTATGCTACGTGTTCACGTGATAATAATTGACGAGGATTTTACACTACTTTTCATACGAGAGGTACTTTCACTTATTTTAATACGTATCGTGAGTGTTTCACTTTGTAGATGGGACAATTATTGGAAATTAATTCTTTGTGACAGTGTAAGAGTATTGCTTTTAACACCAAACGTATCGCGACCGGTCAAATGACCGGTATTCAAATTTGATTTTCAGATCTACATTTTCTCTCGTTCATTTAACTTTATATCAATTCTTATATTATCAGATTAATCAGATTTTTAATTTTTGTCTTTCCTTTTGTTTCTGTTTTCATTAAGGACAATTTATTGTCTGACTTGTTTACCTTCATTTTGTAACAAATTATTCGACTGGATACAGTACGAATAGGTATATATAAGAAACCAGTACGTTTAATATTAAAAATCATTTTATATTTTTGAATTAGAATCATTCTATTCTTACGCAAATGTCAGACATTGTCCGACCTAAGGTTAACATTGTGGTACGTACAAAATACTTCGAACGAGCAAGGATAATCCCAAATTCGGTCTATAAAATTACTCGGCTATTCGTTTTGCAATAACAGATAAAAGTCAAAGGCATGAAACTAATAGTGTTGAGGTGTTAAAGAACTGCTACCGGGTTTGTATTCCCTAGGGAATTGTACTCTTAAAACTTTGACGGCTGTGCGTTTTATTGTAAAATTTATCACCGAACACCGGCGTTTTCTGGAAACTCTTTTATGTGGCGTCTACGGAAGCAAAGGTACTTGTTGCTTGGGAACCAATAAAACCATCGTTCTTGGAACTGTGAAACACCTACTCAGTTCTGTTATTGAGACGTTGGTTGTTATTTGACTCTTCACATTCGAAACTATAATGTTAGTTTAACAATTATTTAGTGACAACACTGATGAATTCTATAATTATGAATTCTATCAATTTTTGATAACCTTAAAAATTTTATAATCCTTCATTATCAAACTAAACAAAATTTCATAGGTTAATTTTTGATATTTATTGTGCTAACGATTTGCGAATGAAACAAACAGAATATCAATATCAATCATTCCTGTTTATTTCTAGTGCCATCATAGTTTTATTCGAGTCGATCGATTGGCTCTTTTTACGATCATCAGCTGCCAATAAGAAAACATGTGATGAATGAGTTACCGACTTTTAATCAACGGCCAGAGAAGGCCGCTTAATGAGCTACAAATCGTCGAGTGCAAAGAGAAAAACACAAATTAATAGGCTTGCCGGCCGGCCAAGTGTCGGGAGTAAAATTGTCAAGTAGACACGCTGCTTAAGGGTACATACGGATGTCCTCGAAGGACCGGTTTCAGAAAACTAGCCCGCAGGCGGAGCCGTCCGGCCGCAAACCCGCAATTCCCGCCTGCGGCGATCCCCGGCTACCGTAGAAAGAGAAAAAGGCGTGGAACACCTGCCCAGATGCATCGGATAATCGCGTCGAGCTCGTAATTCGCGCGATCCGATCGTCACAAGGTTACCAGTAGGGATAGGATCAAGCTCGCTGCTCACGAATCCCCGACAAAATCTCCCTATTCAGCTTTCAATTCTGTAGGTTTAAAGTTGAAGAAAATAAGTTGGAATTAAATATGTAGATTTCAAAGTTAGGTTAAAAAGTAATGTTTTACTTTTGAATTTGATAAATATTCTTTTGTAAAATTTTGTGTCGATTTTAGTTCATTACGCGAATAGGTATACTAATTGTCTGCCTTTGAAGCTTTAGTTTCCAAGATATCTATATGAATGTTCATTTTTCTAGTAACAATGCAATCGAGTGTACAATAAATTTATTATAAATTATTATGAGTTAACCATGTGATTATATTGAAATATGATATTATACAATGATCATTTTCAAAGTTAAGCAGTATTTGAATGAAATTTCATTCAAATAACATTTCAAATTAATTTTGATTTGAACGTAATCGTTACTCGAAAATCATGTGATTTTACTCGTTACTCTTCATTTGTAATTTCAAGCACAATTTGCTCAATCCTGCTGGCGTGTTTAATTTTGGCCTCGATCATCTTCGACGTTCGCTCGCAATTTCGAACTGGTTAACGTGATTCTTTTTTATACAGGCCATTTGCATTGTCAAAGCACAGACTTCGGATTAGAAGTTCATATATGGAAAGCTCGAAAAGCTTTGATTATTTCCAGAACAATATTAACAAAACGCTTTATGTTCAACTTATTTTTGCCAAGGTATTTAACTGTGTATTTCTACGAGGAATATTTATTTTAATTAATTTGTGAATATTAACAATCAACAGACATGAAGCAGTAGCGTATAAGGTTGAAACTTAAAGTTGAAAAAATTGAATTTCGTGAAAGTGGGACTCAAACCCTAGCCATGAAATATGATACACTGGAAATACGTATCAGGTATAAGACAGTCTGCGATTTCGTCTGAGTTTATTTTCTTTCTCATCAACGTTCATCAACAACCATATATACTTTTACACTTACTACAATACAGCATACTCACTATTTATTCTTAATAAAAAATCATTATTATATCAAAGACTCAATATAAAAAAATACACATTTGAAACCTACATATATTTTCAAACATATAAAGGAAACCCTAACCTATCAGAATCCGATGCACGAAACATCTCGCTACCCTCTCGCAATACATCAATATCGTCGATTTTTCGAGCAGTTTCTTATATCCAAATTCTCCGGATAAAATGTATATATGCAAAAACGCACTTTACTTCATCCGTAATTACATCGAACCGAAACTGCCGCGGCGCTCGGCAAAAATCGGGATTTCCCGCTGTTTGGTCAGGGATCCGAGACGAGCCGTGAGTTTTTTGAACGTCCCCGATCTGTAAATATTTGCGTGGGGAGTTTTATGGCGGCCGCTGGTCTCCGGATTGATATTAGCTGCTTTGAACCGTGGGCTGACCTTTAATCGATTTCGTTGTAATAATACGACCAGGTAAATAAGAGATCGCAACTGACAAGGGGATGATGATCGTTTGGTCGAACCAGCGAGGAAAGAAAGAAAAATACAACGTTCATTTGAGAACGATCGAAATACATGCTATTTCGGATCAGTCGACGATGGAAGGGGAAGGGAAGCTACGGACAACGTAGTTGTCAAATGATTGGATTTATTAGCAACCATAAACCAGCCTGTGGATACACGTGACGTGGCCGTGTTGTGAAATCTACGGGGCCAATATGATTCAGTGTTGCGACGGACAATGCGTAATGCAGAGGACGGCACCAGTCGGTTTGTTTCGTACGGAACGGCAAAGTGAGAGTAATAGCGCGTTGTTTTTGTATTGAGATATATAGAAATACGAATTAGTACAGGAATTATGGAGCAGTGTTTCTGAGGAGATTTACACAGTGGAGGTTGCTGGCAGTATGTGAAACAGGGGGCGAGAGTGAGACCGAAGTACTACGAGTAGTTTAGATGTTTTACACTGGGAGAGTTTAGAGGTGTTGGTTTGTAGATTTTTCTTGACGGGAAAATGAGGGATTTTGAAAGAAAATTTGGTGTTGAAGGATGCTTGGATTTTAGAATTTTTGGAGATTAGTTTTTGTAGATTTTTAGGTGGTTATAGTTGGTGGGTATTGTAGCTGAGTTTTTGGGATGCCAGAGGTTCGAAATTGGGAACCTGAGAATTAGAAAGTAATGAAGATTCAATATTTTGCAAATATGGTTTTCCGTGAACTTTGTAATTTTGAAATTATTTTAAACTCTTAGTGTCTTGGAAGTTTATAATTGGTACTATAGAACTGTAGATGTCCTAATCTTTGGGACCTTCAAATTTTTAAACACAGGTACTCTGAGGTCTTTCAGTTGTTGGGACTTTAAATTGTTAGAAGTTGTATAGTATGAAAATATACAAAATTTGTATGTTTATACAAACTCCCGGGTTTTTCAGTTTCACGATTGAAAAATATCGGAACATCAAACCACTAGAATCCTATACATGTGAATCCCCAGAACGTCAAAATGTTACGGGTACAGAATTTTGAAAGTTCGAACCTGCAAAACTCAAGGACTACAAAACATCGAGTTTTTACTACTCGAAATCCCTGGAGCTCTTCGTGTTTGACATATCCTGACCCCACGCTCTTCAACTTTCGGAACTTCACAATTTCGCAACTTCAAACCGCAGAACATGTAGAGTTACGAATTTCAAAATTTCAGAGTGCAGTACACGTAATAAATTCTGCATTATCCGTTCGAAAATCTGATTTCGTTATTTTTATCGGTACACTTATATTTCCCAGAAGCATCATTCTCGCCTCCGTCATTGAAGTTCAATCATTCGCCGCCGACGTTTTGTAGTCGAGCACCTTATACCTATGTGCACAACGTTTAATGTCATAAATGTTTGTGGCTTTAGTCACAGCGTTCTCGTCAAGCACTGAGGTCAAACATCCATAAAATAAATTGCTTGCTCACGTCTACACCTTTCAACCTCCTCTTTGGTTTCAAACTATGCATGTAATGGAAGCTATTCTTATTTAAATTTTTATAACTTCAGTTTGTAAGATTTTTTCTGATATAAAAACTACATCTGAATTTGCTTGATTCATTCCTAGCATATTCATCGTATATAATAGTTTTGAAATAATTTGATACATTTTAAGTAATATACTTCTTTAAGCACTATACTGTAATTACACCTTATTAAGATAATTGCCCCCAAATTTGTATAACGTATACTATTTTTACAACTAACAGATTAATAAAGTGACTTTCAGTCAATTCACTTTACTCAAAATATCGAGTCACACATTTTTACAGTAAATATTTTTTCCAATTAACTTTCAAATAGCAAAAGGAGGCAGACCTAGTAACACATTTGAAATCTGACTAATACAAACATTTCAAACACACAATTTTACTGAATATTGAATTTTATTGAACCAGCACCAAAATTTATCACATCCATTGTCACGTTTATGGTCGCGATAACAACGCAGCATTCCTGAAAGCGACACGTCTATCACGCGTCAGAACTTCAGAATCCATAGCTTTATTAAAACCGAGAACTCAGGGTTTCCGCGTTCCAGGCTTCCGCGCGCGGCGAGTTTATTTTACCCGGCCCGTGTTTTTATACCCTCCACGCCGGTTGTGTACGAACGGAATAAAGAGACGTCTTATATCTTCGCTTCACGTTTTTATTTCCCGTTCGCCTTGGAAATACGAAAGCTGAAAGCCTTGCTGATACGCAAAGGGGTGTGCGTTATGACGCGACGAACGGAGTTCGCAACATTCGACGTTTGAACTTGTTTAACACATTCAGGTCGGCGTGTACCACCAGTGGCAACGTGGTTAACGTACAACAATAAAATAAATTAACATTAATAATTAATTTATTTGTGAAATTACTTAATAATAATTAATGTATTTGTGAAATTACTTAATCATAATTAATGTATTTGTGAAATTACTTAATAATAATTAATGTATTTGTGAAATTACTTAATAATGGTTAATTAATTTATTAAATTACTTATTAATATTTACTCATTGTTATTAGTAATGTCAGGATACTAAACATATAACCAAAGAATTCACTTCAACGTCGTTTTTGCAAACATTGTTTTATTATTCTAATCCATGAAACATATACAAGCATGTCCCGACATATTCATATATAAATAACATGGCTGTACATATGAAACTGCTTAATACGTCAACTGTCTCGAAAGTCTTGAGCGTTTACATAATACTTATTCTTTGTAACAAAGATAAAGAGGAACTGTTATTAATTATTTGGCATTGCAATGCTTATATCGCATTATTATCAACTTATGTTATTAAATGGTTTATCTAATATCAATCATTTTATATATTATAATTCTTTGTATAATGGTGAATGAATGTTCTGAAGTTTGGCGTGCGTTTTGAACATTTTAAACATGCACCCCCTTTTACAGTTTATTTGTATAATTATTATTGCTTTCTTTATTTCAGAAAGAAAAAAATGAAGGCGATGTTTCTTGCTTTAATTGTAGAATTCCAATTGGACCATTTTCTTCTCTTGTATCTCCGCTAGAACCAGTTTCTCCGCCCTAGAAACTGATATATAAATTGCGCCAAGCTTAAAGGTATCCCACGTTGAAATTATGGGCACGGCAGTATTTCTCGCGGTGCATAAAGTAACGCGTCTACAGTATTATGCTGGACAATTTATGATTTTCGGTTATTTCTGGATTTGAATGATTCTGGAAACAGAAATTTGTATGTGTACTGCCAAATTTCGTTCAAATCAATACTTGAAGTTTTATTTTAATATTATATTGCTTTTCTTTAAATGTATATATTATAATTACATTTTTTCGAAGTGTCATTACTGTAACAAGACAATATTTTTATAGTTATATATATTTACTCTCTTAAGTTTATTTGTTTGAACATCATTCACACTCCAAATTTATCAACGATAGTGTAAATAGTACATTTATACTCATTCATTCATACTAAATTTTCAAATTAAATTCGAGTGAAAATCTACGTCATAAAATGCTCATGTAAGTAGTAAAATGAATAATACAGCATACATCGTATAATGTGACATGGATATACAGTATTATTAACGAATACTAAATACCATGATTCGCGGTAACAGCAATGATTAAAACGAAATCCCGTGTAAATTCTTTATCCATTGGATTGATTAAAATCAGGGTTAATCCGCGAGGACGCCAAAGAAACGTTAAACGTGCAACGTGCACAGTCGGTTTCCAACGCGGTCGTCTCTTACTGTAATTTCGGTTGTTCAAAGCGCGCGTTTGTTGGCCGAGATGTAATTAACCGTGAACTTTAACGCGTAACAGCGGAATAATTGGTTTGCACGTCGAAATCAGGCCATGGATTGAACTGCAACGATGCGGCCTGCGGTGTCCCGGAAAAATCAAGTACGAGCGGTACGGTTAATTTTATACAGGATTGATAAGCCTGCGGGTTTCCAGACAAACGGCGTAACTTTATTATGAACGGCGATTCGATGGAATTAACGGGCACGAATATTTACTTTGCTTCGAGTTTGATCGCGAACACTGCTATTTGCTGATTAAACTACTTCGCAGCAACGGTGTATCGCGAAATCGGGATGTTGTGCCAAAAGTATTCCTGTAATATTCTCGCGTAACTTACTTGAAATTTTAAGAATAACTGCTATAAAAGGAGGACGCGATAATTCAAAAATGATTTTTCAAATATAACAGTTTCACTCACCATTTATCAATTATTTTCAGTGTTATTCGTTATATTAATCATTACATTAATTCAATAGAAAATAAATAATGTTTAAAATTCGTATCCATTTATCGGAAAAATTCAAAATTGCAAGGAATACAAGCGACAAGAAAAAATATATAAAATATCTAGATTGTAATGCTTTTTACATTTTTCAAGAAAAATAATTTTCTACCCTAACGCTAGTTTCTCCATTCCGCTCTGAAAAATTCCAATTTCCGCGAAGATCCGCGTGTGCGATGATGATATTTCCACTTAGAAGGTACGTTCTTCATAAGTGGCCGTCATTACGCGAGCCGGTTCACAAAAAATAAATCGTCGGGAGGAGCCGGCAATGAGGCGAATAAAGGAAAATGGCCGCATGCCGCGAAAAGGAAAGCGTCCGCTCTGGACACACGGCTACCAGTTTACATGTCAGCAGGGTTGGCTCGTAAACATTTTAAAAAATCCCGTGATAACCACCCCGGTAACAAATGGCAGAGTATAATAACGCTGACAGAATGTGGTTGGTGCTGATTGCGGAATGCTCGCGGGAAATGTAGCGCCTCGCGAGACACGCGTATGCGCCAGATAAGAAAAACGGTCGCGGTTAATTATTAGGGGTCGACCGCATTGCTCTGGCGCCGGTACGTCGTCAATAACACTGTAACTTGGGAAATTATAACTTGGCAAATTGCGGCCGGATATTGCGCTGCTGATTCTGACTATCGTCGCGTGACTCGGTTCATTGAGTTGTACGCAAATCCTACCCATCCTTCTCCCTGATTAACACTCTTATTACGGAATCGAAATATTGTTGTCATTTAGATTTTCAATGCATAAGCATGCAGGCTGATCCGTCACATCGACTTCTCAATAATTTTTCAATCGATATGGGATATATCTATAATATACTTTTAGAAAAGTTTAATCTTTCGATACCATTTAGAATTATGCTTGAACTTTTTCATTTATATTTAGATTATCCTTGAACTTTTTCATTTGCTAGGATCTCCTTAAAGAGATTGGAAATGATTGAAACTCTTTTATATTTATAAAAGCTATAGTGATTTCGAGCAATATTATCTCTTTGCACTCAGAACAGTTTTGATAGAAACATATTCACGTACAAATAAATGATACGTGCATAAAAAGAAAAGTCACAGATGTATTTTATTGTTTTTGTTTTTAATAAAAACCGTTCAATAAACCTAGCCAATAGGTTACAGATACAAATGTTATATTTAATGACAAAACTTCACAGTTTATGTCCGCTCCGGAGCTTTCGAGTGTAAATGGTTTCTATTGACTGAATAATCTCAAAATATAAATACATGAACCGTATAATTTAAAAAGTATACACAGTATTATGGTCATCATATTAAAAATATTTTATTTGACGAAAAGACATCTTGCGATATATACATACCTACATTTGCACACAATCATACACCAATTAAATCAATGATTCCTCAAAAATGCGCTAACGAGCGAGTATCAATTGCACACAAGAACACGCGAGCATGGCCTGGTGTCAAAGCATTAGAACAAATTTTTTCACATAAATTATCCTGATCACACAGCGAATCTGCATAAACATTGTCTGCCGGCTTGCCGATCGATAATCGCTGGTAAAAGGGAGTCATCGTCCCGTGGCAAATTCGATCTCGCGTATTTATAGCGTGCCGGTTACGAGACGAGCGCGAGAGAACTCGGGGAAAGAGCAAGAAAATGTAAATAACTCGTTGGAGGAAATTTCTTCAGAGGGAGATGGCGCTTTGATCTCTTTAAGAAAGCTCTCGCGCCATCGATACGCCATAAATTTAGTTAGATCCTGTTGCTGCCGGCGCGACGCAACCAACGACGCTCGGCCTGCCCGTAATAAAAGTACCGTCGCGTAAAAGCCAGATATTAGACGGTAAAGTGGCTCGAGAATCTCGCGTGACTTTCTCCCTCTCTTCCTCTCAATTGCTCCCGCCATCTCACGCGCCCTCCATCCCTGTCACTCCGCTTTTCCTTGATAACCGGACGTATTTTCCTCGATTGATCGTTTCGCGTGAGTTTCGCGGAGGCAATATGAAAGTTTCGCCTGAACATCCCCACCCCGTTCGCTGTCAACCCGTCCTCTCAGCCACCTTTCACCCCGTCATCATCCCCTATAGCCGCATGCTAATGCCGGAAAGACACTTCGACGTGCACGGCAGCGTGTCTGCGCGAACATGGCTGGCCCTGTTTGTGCGATTCCCTGAGAATTTTGGAGTCCTTGTGTCAAGATTATTAGCCCTTTAATGCACATGCCTGCGACACAAACGGGCAAGTTTAATCTGATAAGAATGTTGTTAGATCCTGCCAGCTAATTTCGGAGTGGGGGTGCACCGTGTTCTGCGGAAACTTTGGCTTTTGATGTTAGCATTAGGTTTACGAAACGAGTTGATTTCACCTGTATTGAATTTTATAATTTGTTTATTTGATAATGGAACAGCGAATCAGTTTTTATTTAACTAAGAAGATAAGTAAATATAACATCTGTTCGGTACTCCAGTGATCAGCAGGTAATGAGCAACTGCATTAACTTGTTTTATAAATATTGTCATCGAGATTGAGATCCGTTTCGTTTTTAATTGATTATAATTTGATCCAGTCGAATCCATAGATAGTTGTCATTGTCAATTCTATTTTTAATATAACTATTTGGTGGTAAATGTTTGGATCGATTTTAAATTGTCGTAGTTATGCAAATGTGTATATATCCTAATTGTCTACTGTTGAACGTCGAACTTCTAAGATCTAAGTGAACGAATATTAATTTTTCTATGAACGATAGAACACACTATAAATGTTCGTAAATCTAATGTTAATCGAATTGTACTGTTGGCGTGGTCGAAATCATGTTTTACTTTTCTATGTGGCGTTTATATTGTAACAAATGTTACAAATAGGTAAAGCGAAAGGCAGAAAGTTTGCGAATAAAATAAAATAAAAATGTTTCTTTTCATACACGATGTACAGTGAACAATCCTTTATGTAAATTGATATTCTCGGTATCTTCTAAAGTAATTTAAATTGATTAATAATTGCCTTTTTGCAAAGATGTTATCTGCTCATAAATTACATGCAGAATTTATTTGTCTTTCATGGTTTATTTAATACGCTCGTGAACATCGTCCGCGCGTAAGATCCGCAATCCAATGATTAATGTAGCTTATTTCCAGCGAGTTTCTTCGCCAACTTTCTGTAGGAAATATAAATTATCAATTACTTTTCGATCTCTCAGGGATTAGTACTGGTTGTGTAATCAACGATCTTAAATTTTAGAATAGTTGAACTGACGGAAGTATTCACTTTTTGTTTTAGAATATTTCTAGGTAGCGATAATAGCAACTTGTACGAACAAATCTTGTTCTTGTTAATGGGTTACATTAGCCGCTTGATACACGTTCGAGCATGCTTAATGAAACATTAACTTCAAATAAGGTGCCCGATATACTTATCTGATTTCTTCTTTCATTACTGAGTTTCTTTGGCGTTCCAACTAGTTAATCGGTCTCTTAATCTTGAAATGATTTATTATGTATCATGATCGTTAGCTCAGTTGCCTTCCATGATTATCATAAGCAAGTGTGGCCAGTCATGAATAAATCAAGGATCTCGAGCGGTAACATGCACTTATCGCAGCAATTACAAGCAAACGGCGGGCATTTTTAAAAACGCACAGATTTATAGATCAGTTCGATGAAGCTCGGAGGAAATAGAAATTTCCTACAACATTAAATATTATACCTGAATCAAAACCGAATAAAATTCTCATAAATCCTTCTTAGCTCCTTTGCCACACTGAGAAGTCAGTTAAAAAGCAGCACGCAAAACTTCTCCAGCTTTTTCATCATACCGCTCTCTTCTTGTTTCGATGCTATTAATTTATCATTTTCCCTTTTCCTTGTGCTTTTATATTCTTTATTCACGCGCACAGTTCCGAGCAGTTTCTCATTCTCAACGAAACGAAGGCTCGAGTCAGTGGAATAACAATAATTTCAGACAGTTAAATGTAGCCGTGAGCGCGTAAAGTTCACGGCGTAATTACGAACGTGCTTCGCATCCGGGACATAGGGGTATACGACGAGAAAGTCGCAAACAAAACTATTAAAATTCGTAGAATAATATTCCGGCAAGTTTTTCTTCCCTTTTCTGAAGATAATCCGCGACGACGAAAGTCGCATAATTACGCTGAAATCTTTCTTAGCCCGGCGCAGCGCCAAAGTGAAACCGTGTCAAGCTCGGTTGAGGTATTCTTAAATATGAAACCTTCGTATTTCACGTAACAGGAGAATACGGAGAAAGCCCTCCAACTGGTTTGGCTCGGCGAAATGCATGGAGGAACGAATTTCAACTTCTGTTTTCTTTCTTCGCGTCGCCGTATTACACTCCGAGGCACAAAATGTTCGGAGATTCAAAATGTTTGAAAAGTGCGACTATTAAACTTCAGCGAATGCAAAAGCGGCAACTGGCAGCACAAAAACCTTATTGGCAGCGTTACGACCACGGAAATGTTGAAATAGAAACTCCCGGGAATGGCCGTTCGCGTGCCTTAACGCTTTCCAACGGCGCATTTAATTTTTAACTTAATCCCTTCTTGTTCTAATTAGTCATGAATATTTTTTTTTCATTTTTTTGGCGCAACCAGTAAGTTTTAAATACTTTTGTAGCTAAAAATTGTGGTTAAATGGAAGGTGTTCTTCGCGGCAGCCGTATTGTGAAACTATTTTCGCCACTTTCCTGAATTGTTATCGTACACTTATGAACCATTCTAGACAATCCACACGAATGAATATTACATATCTCCGACTTGCAATTTTTAACACTTTTATACAATATTAATATATCGACGACTCAAGTTTCGTGTTTTTCACATTAGTACTATTTGCTTTACCTTATTGTCATTAACAGTAATTAATTATTGCAAGTTAGAAGGACACTGAATCATAGATAAACAGCTACGTTTTTCAAAAATTAATTTGTAATAATTTCCCTGTTGTCAATTATGAAACAACCGACTGTCCAAACAATCAGATATATGTAAAAATAATTTTCTAATTGAAAATGGCGGTGCACCGAAACCGTTTGAATCGCGACCGCGGAAAGCATCGTCCTAAGAACATTCTGCTCCGCCGCCTATACACACCGCCCAAATGTTTGCAGTTTCGACACGAGAAGACAAAGCAACCTGGGACAAGGAAAACACTGGCAGGATAGCAGCCTAGACAAACGTGCCTTCTTCAGATACACCGAGCAGCCAGCGAAACTCACTGTCGAGAACGTCCGTGAGAGCGACGCCGCCGTTTACAGATGCAGGGTCGATTTCAAGCAGTCTCCAACCAGAAACAGCAAAGTCAATCTCACAGTCATCAGTAAGTGTCCGTTAGATCCACAGATATTTTCGATTTTTCTCTGTTCCATAATTTTGTCTCTATTTCATTTTTTATCCCTTTCTATATATTAACACATTGTTGACCGGCAATTTTACGCAGAAGCTATCCTATGTCACCGGTTATTATTCTGTAATTAAATATGAAAGTGAAACCATTTGAATAAACGTCAATATACTTTATTTATATATACTAGATTGAAATGAAACTTTGAGGTTTAATATAACTTTTAATATTTTACTTTTGCAATATTCTATATTGTTCTATGATTCAAAAATAGAAATAGGCAATGCAAGTGCAAACACGAGTTTACTCGTGGCTGGTCAACAACGTTTGGGCATGAAAACATGAGTTAATTCGTGACCAGTTAACAGTGTAACAATGTTGACTGTCACGAACATTTTCAGCGTTTTGTACAATATAATATTACTTATTCTTCCGTAACAAAAGTAAATGATGTTAAAATCAGTTATTTGTGATTTGATATCATGGCTCTTAAATTACACTATTGTTTAGTTACTCATGTAACTAAATATTTTGATTTGTCAGCAGTTCTTTATGATAATTGTTTTCAAGCAATTTAGAAGCGGCAATCAATGTGTTAATGTTGGCAATATAATAAAGCGAGCGGGAGCTATACTTAATTCTCCGATGATTATATATAATTATTCTCCAATATTATTGGCGATTATGTATAACTTTCCGAGGGGTTATATATAATTTTCGAATAATTAAATTTACCGTAACATTAACATTAAAACTATGGAATAGTCAAATGGACTGTTTGAAATTTTTCTATAAGAACTATGAGAGTGCATCTATTGAGGTTTCTATTAATTTACAATTGTATTCGCATATTGCAAAAACAATTTATCTGATAATTTCTCAGAGAATCATGATACCTTTTCAATCATTATAAAAAGAGGAAATCAAGAATGGGTCATTTTAGCCTGTCTGATAGTTTCAGTGTTGTCATTCTATAGGTAATGTCGTTTCTTATCTTATATTTTTTATACCACTTTGGAAATGGCATTAGAAAATTAATTGAAAAATGGAGAAAGATCGTATAACGATGGTCAATATATGGACGATTAACACTAGGTTTACGGACATTTATTGTTCGATTTCTTCTACGGCTCTTAGAGAAATTCATGTTCGTTCATTCGGATTATGAAAAAGTTGGATGTGTAAAAATAGATAATTAAGGTACATATTGATGTAATTGCATCAATCAAAGTAGACGAAAACATTTTTCAAATATTGTTTATAGAATTTAATATGCGTCAAATCGACGCGTTTAATAAACCTAGTGTTAAATAAAACATAAGTATTAATATTTTTCACTATAAGTTAATATAAAAAGTGACATTATTTGTGGGACGATGTAATAAACTTTCAATATTTTTGTTTATCTATTTGGGCGCTAAAAAATTTGGAGCGTGCTGTGATTTTAAAATAAATGTAGAGCTCGGAGTATAACGTTAATAAAAATAGAAAATTTTTCTTTGTTATTTAAAACCTGGCTTAACAATCGTTTGAACTGAAAGACAAACAGTCCGAATTTTTTAAATTATTTAAATTTAGAATTTTTAATATGAGCTTTGTAATATCAATTTGCCATTGACTGTTGACTTTTTCAAATTTAAAATTTATTTTTGAAAATGTAAGCAATAAAGTGTTTTTTAAAGTGTTCGAAACTGGTTATCGATCCGTTACTTTACTTCGGCTGTTGATTCGTTTAAAAAACGCAACTCATCTTAATTTGAAATTTTAACATCATTCGCTTCGTAGTTATAATAAGCATGAGGAATAAAAGCAAGCTATCATGCTATCTTGCAGTATAGCTTCCAGTTATAAATACGATATATGTTGACTCGTTAGTCACGGTTCATTAATTTATCGAAGACAAATCGAGGACTAGTTCATTTTCAAGTGAAAATAATATTCATGCTGTCTGAACATATACTCCTACGTTCTTGCCTGCTTGGATTATTGAAATGTTAGACTCTTGAAATCGTAGATCCTTGAACCTCGGACCCTTCAAAATCTAGTATTCGAGAAATGTTGAATCGTTATTGCTGCCACGAATCAAATTATCCAAAATAAACCAAAATGAACTTCCAAATGAAATCCTTCAAGCACTCAACATTGAAAGACTCCAAAATTCGGAGAATTCAAAATTTAATCATCCAAGAAACTTAAACGGTAATAATCACAACATTATTCGTGAATCTTAATTTTCAATTCCTATTTCCTTTTATTTAATTACTTTGAAATTCTTACATTAAATTGTACCATCTATAGGAATAAATATTTAATTCTAATCGTATTTTTAAGAATAATTCACATGTTTCCCCGGAAATAATATTTAAGGGTTGAACGTGTCCGCAGGATTTGTCCCCAGCCAAATTTGTTTTCCCGCATTCATTATTTCTCAAATCTCTTTTTCGTTATCTACTTTTCCTTACGTCTCTACAGATGCAATTTTTACATTCCTCGTTTCCAGGCCATTTCTTTTATCATCTTGCCAGGAGTTCCTTTGATCCTGTTTTCTTTTTTCTCTCCCTCTTGTATCCACGACCCAATGTGCACTCCATTCGTCCCTTGTGTCCGTCTGTTTCATTCTCCATTAATCTCTTCGTCCTCCCGTTTCCTATCCTTTGAACCTACTGCATCCATTACTTTCCCTTGACGTGATAATGCAATATTTTTAAATTTGCCTTTACTTAGTAATTTACTGTTACTTCCACCTCGCCGCACTCCTTCCCTGCAGTGCTCGCATCATTCCATTTCATTACGTCCCACCATCCGTTTCTTATTTTGCCCAAGATAAATATCCTTGATCCTTAATTACCCTTATAATAATAAAAAGATCCAGCGTTCATCTTATCTCGCTGTAATTTAAATTAAACGTATATACCTTCCCACCCATTTTACTACGTAAAAATGGCCTGGACGCTGAAGGGCACCAGCGAATATTCTCACAACACGTGCTTTTGATCTCCTTAAGAAAATATGTTAAACGCAAAAAATGCGTTTTCCTTCGTTGAAACATGTAAGAATTATGGATGTAATACTTTTGTTAATTTTTAAGAGAAACGTCTTGCAGTCTTACCTGAAAATATTCATAAAACCCGCGTGACTCTTCAATCCACTGTTTCATTTCTCCCGGTTCGCTCTCTCTGTTATTTCTTCGTTTCTTTATGCAAACACGGAGACAGCAGAAGATTCTACATATCCGAAAAGAAAGCAGACGAATAAGAAACGCCCATCCTTATTCTTGTCCGTTCGCTTACACACCATTTCTTGGGAAACCCGCCTGCACTTCCTTTCCTCTCCGCTATATTTATATTTCTTCTTTTTCCTGCGTCAGCTCTCATGCTCCTTTTCTGTTCCCCAGCGATTACACATTTTCCCAGCTGTCCGATGAAAAAATTCTATATAAATTGTACTTTTCCCTACGGTTATTTCCTTTCTTTCTCTCTTCCCCGTGTTTTCCTATTTGCACGCCACGTCTTTCGCAAATAAAAAATGCAATATCCAATAGCCGCGAGTCTTAAAACTGAAAATCGCATTTCAGACTTGTTAACAATCTGTGGGTGGAAACAAATAACTTTGTCGAATGTTAGTTTTTCTTATTGCCCTCCTATTCACTCGTAACTGAGTATGTGAACTGCATTTTTTCACCGCGTGAAAGCAGACTCGAGTAAAATTTAGAAATTAAAGTATTCATATTTTCGCAATGAAATGCCGAACATCCAAAGTAAAGTAAAATCTCTCTTCTTATATTAATAGTTCTAATGATTTTAAATAAGTGTAGTTTTTTTCTGTGCTTCTTTAATAGCTCCATTAATTTATAAATTCTCTAATTAAATGAAATGAGCAATTTAATTCTTTATTTTTCTTTGAAACATTGACTTCCTACTACCTGCTTTCCACTACTTTTTCCCATATACGACTTCTGCTCTGCTTTTTTTCCTTATTCCCGACATTTTCCTCTAGCTCTCTCTCTCTCTGTTTCTCCCATTAGCTACCGTTTTTTCTAATTCCTTCGACGTCTCCGATGTTCGCCATTTTCACTTCTCCGTCGGCCTCGTTCCACCCACCGTCTCTACCCCGTTCCCTGCCTCTCTAGGCCATCCTTTGACTTTCTCAGAGTTGATCGAGGCTTCCCGCGATTAGCTCGAACAAACAGAGAGTGGATTCAGTCTTCTTGACCCGGATGCACGGTTCGCCAAGCGACGATTAAGAGCAGTTTTATCTGAAAGTCGTCCGGGGAATCGGGGGAAACACGAAATTCGATCGGTAATCTAGATGCTGTCGGTCGACGTCCGCATCGCCGCGTGATACCGATAAGTAAATTCTCCGGGTCTCAGGTTTCTACCGCTCGAAATGATTCCGAAACTTTCTGCTTTTACAAGCAATTCGAAACGAGCGAATCTATCCACGGCGTCAGTAAGTATTAATATATTGAAACTCGGAGCTGCTTTGTTCGAAGTAATTGATTTTAGTAATATTTTAGTAGAAAATGCTTCTTAGAAAACTATAAAAACATAGAAATAGTTTTTACTGTACTATGAAAATATGAAAATAATTTTTGCTGAACTATAGAAATATGAAAATAATTTTTACGAAACTATTCAATACACATTTCTTACAATCACAGAAGCTATTTAAAAGTATTAAAAAAAATTTCTTATCTACCTACAAAGTACAAATGAAAACAAGAAATATCCTGTCTAAAATTTCGTAATTAACGCTGATCCTACATTTTTACTGCTTTCATTTTAATTATTCAACATTGTGCCTTCACCTAAAACGCGAATCAAGGTGAATAATGTTCATGCAAAACATGTACAGATAAAATGTAACCCCAATTCTCGAAACGTCTTCCATCTCAAGCTTCCGACAACACCGCCAATAAATTTCCTTAAGGAAAACAAAATCCTCTGGAAATCGTCCCCGGATCGGTCCAAGGATCACCGGTGTCCCCTATCGACACGATCAATCCCACTCACGGGAGATTTAATCGGTCCGCGGTCCAAGAGGAACACCATCGTCCATTTCAATTCCGCTTGTCTAGCTCGAAAACAATTTGCATATCATAAGCGGCGGCGGGTTCTTAAGTGCGCCACCGTAGTGACGGTGATGGGGAAACGGCGGGGGCGGGGTAACGGCCAGCCAGATAAGAATACCAGCCAAAGTGTCTGGCGGATGACACACCGCGGTGGTAATTCATCGTCGTGCAAATTGATTCGCTCCGCGGAGCCAACCTTACCCACGGTCGTTCGCGAAAACGACGAGTTTCCGGGGTGGTTGTGGCGGGCCGAGGGGGAGGGGGGTAGCGCGATAGGATAAGGAAAAATAGTGGATCGAAGGACAGACGATCTTATTGTGCGAAATTATTGCAGTACCGCCGGAGCAGCTTAGCATATTGGACGAAGGCGGAAGGACTCATATTCCGTATTACGTGCTGGGCCCGTACACCGAGGGCGCCTCCCTCAATATTACCTGCGTCGCTGCTGGTGGTGAGTAATATTTCTGTTTCACTTGAATCAAACGTATTTTTCTGTATATATCTGGGCGATGTTTCGTTTTACGGTTTAACTCCTTGCCCTATGATTTATTTCTCATCGAAATCTATGATCGATACAATTTTGTTATTAATAATTTATTGTAAAAAGAGAAAAATTTTATGCATATCCTATGCCCACGTTTATTCTAGAGTATAATAATTGATAACGTAAACATAATATTTTATTTGAATTCGCAAGAATTGAGTAATATTTATTTTCGTTTAATTCTGTTTAAAATCGTCATCGCGAGTCTCACGCGTTATTGTAAGGCAAGAGGTTAATAAAAGTCAATAAACAAAAGTCTGGAAAACAAGCTATAAGACTTACATGAATTAATGTTGCTTTTGGTTATTTTATATTACTCTTTCTACCCTGTATTTTCGAATATTTAGTCGCCTTCCGTATTATTATTTTTGTTGCGATTTCTCCTTTTGGCACTTCTGTCGCCATCAACGGAATTGCCACGTCTTGCTTTATTGATTTCTTTCCAACTTCTCCCGTTGAATTTAGTCAATTTTGAGATATCTTGTTCAATTTTAATGAAATATATTGTTAAGAATAGATACTATGAAATATTATATTATCTGACAAATTTAACGTTAAATAACAAATTGATTTTCGTTATTGATGGTTTCACTCGATCCAAAAATAATGTGAAATATACGCTAATCCCGGTAATATTTTTACTGCGCCGTGTTTTGCACACTCGCGTTCTCCACATCTGCATGAAATCCGCGGACTGCTTGTAACTTACAACGGTACTACAGATTTCGTAAATTTATTATACCGGTGAATATGCAAAAAACGATAAATTAAGAATTTCAAGAGGATTTGATTTAATCTTCAATGTTTTCTCGAACCCCGTACATTTTTGGCCGAGGTATATGCACGGAAATAACATAACAGTAAACAAAGCGCTAAAATTCCAACAGTGACGCACAGAAACTCTTCCTATTAAAAATTCGAATTATGCGTCGGAGCATCGAATATTAAAACAAGAAAAATCCACATATAAACGTCTCCCAATTTAAATAATCAAGTTATTCATCTGCAACGCTATTACGACGACAATCGATCGCAAAGAATTAACTCTAATTACAATGTTCAAACCAAGCTATTTCTACAGTATCCTCGGTGAAAATTAAAAAATGTCATAATATTTCTTAGATCCCCACTTTCCTCTTTAGAACAAAATTTGTATCTGTTCCAAATGCAACAATCTTAAGGTAGTTTCTCTCAATTTATTTATTAAAATGTTTAACGTTGTAAACGGTACCGTGATGAAACCTACAAAGTGCAAAGGGTTCACACTAGAACCACCGCCCTTGTAAAAGTGACCGTTAACAATTTTCTTATTTCGCAATTATTGATATCTTGAAAGCGTTAAATATTCGAAATGATTTGAAAAATAAAGTTTCATATCAGTATTATGATAAATATGCAAAAAAATAAAAAAGAATCTATTGATACAGTTTTAACCAGATAACTGCGTTTGATGAGTATACACGTTATCTTAAAGCTTGAAATGATACTAATTCCTTCAAATTGTTTCAATACTAATTTATTCGTCCTGCGTTTGAGGAATACATACTTGAAGTTTTGATTTTATTGTGCGCAAAACGACAGATTTTACAAACTAAATTCCACAATTAACAGGTTAAAAAGGATCACACATTAATAGTATTGTGCGTTTGGTAGTTCCAGGATGAACAAACAAATTTGAAAACCGATCCTTGAGATTGAGATATCTCGAACATCCCGCCGCTTTCTCTTTATCGTTAAAATTTCTCTCCTCCCCAGGATCCATCTGTTCGTCCCACGCCCTAAGTTTGCCTCTTTGTCAGGCAACAGTCTCAGCGAGAGACGATATTGGCAGTTTACCCGTTCGAAGTAAAGATTCGGCTCGCACAAAGGTCTCCGTGCGTTTTTCGTCCCGCGGGACTCTTCAAATTTTCGTTCGGGTCGTTGCCACTCACGTCCGCCATCTCTGTAACCCGCGCCATCTTAGCTCCCGCGCCCAGAGTTTATTAGCCGCGCGTTTTAAGGCGGTAACCTTATATCTCTTTGGATTTGCATGCGAAAAAGCTTCCTTTTCCTACCCGGCCGAGCCGCACGCTCCTCTTGTCTTTGCTTCCTTCTCCTTCATCCTCCTTTTCCTTCTTTTCCCTCCCTTTTTCTTTTGCCAAGGAGCTGCGTGAGATTACGGGCGTCAGTATTTCTCTCAAAGTGGAATTCACGGCAGGAAGCTGAGTTTTAAATTGATTAATCTAATAAAAAAAAAGGACAACGTCAGTTGCTTTCATATATTTTCTCGCCGAGCGCCTTGCCACCGCATCGCAAGGAATCTTTATTTATAAAGATCGTTCCACCTGGATTTCATTCGCGGGAAATATCTTCACGCGGATCGTCCGCGATGGAGGTAACGTTTGCGGAATGAAAATTATAAATGGAGACACCGAAGTAGTAGTAATCCACTGAGAACGTTTATTTGAAATATTATTACCTGATTTCTCACTGTCTCCAAATGTTTGGTTAAGGATTCGATGCTTTAAGGTTGACGTCATGAAATTATACTATTACAATATTTTTATTTTGCGGTGATGTTGTCGCGAATATTGTGGTACGTAAATTTCGGAGCGCCGCTATAAATACATGTAACAACGTGGAAGGATTCCGCGGAAAAAAAGAAATCAGAAGGGTTTTTATACATTCTGGATGTACCGGGAATATGTTGAAATATATTTTAAGGGTACTGAGGGAGCTCAAATCGAGCAAGAAATATTCCATCTTCCTCCCTTCCCACCCCGATAATAACTAGACTGTGCGCTACTTTAGCCATTTATAACATTTACGTAGGAAACAACATTAAAATGGAATTTTTATATAAAGAAAATGTGAATTCTAGAAATTTCTCTATACATTCAATGTCCGCTAATACCGCTTTAATCTTCTATCTATCAAACTTTCCTGTCTAAAAATGAAAAATATGAATTTTTCTGTGTAAATATTTCTTTTCGTTGAAATATACAAACTTCGTTATTATTTTAGACAGTAACGTTTCAACTTACCATATATTATATTAATAAAAAAGAGAATGTAAAAAGGAATGTGTCTAAAAATCTGATCGTAGAAAATAATGAGATCATAGTAGCTTATAGTTTAATATTAAAGACATTTTTCATTTAACGTTACACTACAAATATCTGCGTTTGTAAATTCTTCGTAGGTTCATTATGATCTTTATACATTTCATCGCATTTCCCGTGGTTCAGATATTTTCCATTGAAGTTATTATTCGCCTTTATTTAAATGTAAATTTCGTTGGAGATTTAAAATCTCGGTTCTAATTTTGTACGTTTCACTTCGTATACGAAATCTCGAATAAAATTCGAATATTTTTTCCACGACATTAACAATTCGGTTTTCATGGAGATGCTGATTAAAAAATGTTCTTGTTTCATTTTCACGTAACGTTGAATAGAAGGTATACTTGTTAACGTGCTCATTGTCGGCTTAATTATTAGCGAAGTTCCTTTAGTCATTTTGCAGGAAACGTAAATTCTTAACGATTTCATGATTTTCCATTTCTGCAAATAAAAATAAGAGTTCGCAGAGGATTTTGTTACAGATAAGAACCCTTTTGCCCATAGTTCAAAAGAATTTATTCCGCTTTTATGTACATAAAATTTTATGTCGCAGCTAAAACTTTGTTAAAGAGAACAAATTGTATTCTCAATTACAAATGTCCTGTTACCCGAGTTGTGCAATAATACTTTCTAATTTATAATCAGGAAATTGCCTCATTTTTCTTTGCCCCAGTAGAAATTTGTCGTGTCCACACACATATGCAAGTAAATAAATTTTTCATTTTTACGTTCCCTCTTTTTTTTCAATTTCGCAAGATTAAACCGCATTTCAGCAAATATTGATTTTCTCTCCTGTTTACAATTCAAAGCCATTAAAACGGGGAAAAGAAAATCGAAGTGGATTTCGAGATAAATATTTATTGAACTATAGCAGTGAACGCAATGTTTTTGAAACAAAACGAACGCAATAAATTGCGTAGTCCCAACTAATGCAAACAATTTCGAACTTTACTTAAACCTAGTGCTTTCGCCTGCGGATTTTACAATTGTAAATGACTGCTATAAATCCAATATATCGAATTAAACTATCAGTAACTTTTGTCGAACAATATAAAAATCGAACGAAGTACAATCAAAGCATTATAAAAACAAAACATTGAAACTGTACGTCCATTGTTCAATTTCTTACTAATAATCTATTTAAAAACCGTTAAATTGAAAACAACGCAAACAGTAACATCAAAAGTTACAAAAATTTCTCCTATCGCTGAAACTCTAGTTTCGCAATGTTTCAAGCATGCGAGTGTTATAAACAAACGGAATCGACAACAGAGAGGGAACAAGTGTATCTTCACAAATCTCGCGTTTGCAAGGATGCCCAAGAAAAAATTGGTAACGACACCAGCAATTCCGTTATTTATATTCAGCTAATAAATTTCTCACGAACGGATGACACGTAACCGAGTAGACAGAGGCGAGTGTGTCCTCTGAGCGAGATCTCTATCGCGTGTGCGCGCCCCTGGAATTTCCCATCAGCGAAACAACCCCGGAAGTTGATACCGCTTCGGGAGCGCGAAGTATGATTAAAATGAAAATTTAATAGTGGTACGGATACAGTAAAGAAGATGAAGCACGCGGGCGTTGCGTTGTGTATTTCGCGGCCCGCATTCCCGGCTGCATCTTGCACGCCGCACGTTTATCTTGCGACGTCTTCTTCGTTCGCGTCTCTCGCTTGCTTTGAGGCGCGATACGCACAGGCCTCATACTGATTTATATACAAAACCGCACGCATGTGCCGCTGATGCTAGAAAACAAACACTGAGCCGGATAACGCCGCCAAGAACAAGAACAGATCACAGGGTGGCACTTTCTTCTCGAGAAAACGGTGTTGCAAACGCGAAAATTTGCGAAAATCTTTCTTCCTGGTGTTAGCGTAACGGCACAAAATGGAACGTCTGATTTGAAAAGCTTGCCCAAATAGGAGAGATGAATTTTTTCAGTGAAACCTGCATCAAAACACAAAGTAATTAATATAAAAAACGGCGATCTGAGAAAATGATATCTAATATGGAACACCTAGGTAATTTGTAGACAAAACTCATTTTTATCGCGAGAAATGAATATTTATGGAATTCAAAAGGATAAATAAACGAACTTTCCATTTCTTTGAACTTATATTATGTTACTTTTTTTCTTTTTTTCTTTTATACATTGGATCTATGAATAATATAACTGGACCACTACATTCTTCGTGAACACAATGTATTGGAATATTTTTTTCCATTATTATCATTTTTGTAATTGCCACTATAATATGTAACATTAACAAAGAATGTGCACCCAATATGGAACGTATTCCGTATTAGAAACCCACGTACTACGCTAGAAAAATAGTAACTATTTTAAGAAGAATATAAACTTACAAAAAATTGCTTTGAATAGTGAAAAACAAATATGTTTAATGATGAATAATTAAAAAGTAAAATTTCTCAACCTATCTATAGTAAGAAATTTAACTGTGTAACTCGTTTCTGAGAAAAATTTAACCACACACAAAAATCCTTCGGATTCAATGATAAATTTCTAATTTATACGTTGACTGCTACAGCGGTCAGCAATGACCGGAGCTTTAAAATTACAAGAAAATAATTATAACTTATAGGATAACTGATGTCAAAAGAATATGTTCAGTAGCCTATATAACTAGATATTAGTGTAACGTAAGAATTTTAATACCATATAACTAATAATTCTCCCTTTTTATATTTGATAGAAAAAGAATAAGTGATGCATAAAACACCGTTGTTTTCCGTGTCAGTTAACATGTTAATGTCCAACTATTAAAATGATTGTTTTCTATTACTAATGAAGTGTTTCCCATGGTAACTAACATATCAAGCTATTTATTCTTTGAAATATTGTGGCGTTCCATATTAGGTGCTGTTCCATATTAAGCACCGTTACCTTATATGTGTGGAAATGGGTATATTGATGAGCGAGTTTTCGTGAACAGATGAACCGCGCAATTGTGCATATATTTTGAATAAATATTCAAGGCATTAGAATATTCTAGACTAATTGATTCTCTGTCATATTGATTTTCGCGTTCATGGTAAATAAACCTAGAATATTTCAAATGTACACAAAGTTAATAAGCATTGTTTCATTATGAGTCGTCTAATGGAAATATTGTTTATACAAATCAAATTCTCTTCCTCCTACATATACTTATTGTAATACTATTGGATCTTTATGGAAATTAAAATTCATTGAATTAAGAATATAATTGTAAAAGTTACAATTATAATTTACCGAATAGTAATTTACCGAAAAGTTTTGTCTGTATTTGAATGAAAACAAAATAATACGTATCCAATACATTTATTAATATTTACTGAACAGTATAGTTTCCATCGCTACTAATGACTTGTTCTCAGCGTGATGGTTATTTGTGGGTTCCATTTCTGTGGAATGACTCGTCTTCGGAAACTTGTGATGACATTATCGGACAGAACTTTCCCGTAAACACGATAGAATTGCGAAAAAAGATAGTTTCTCCTGATAAATATTATACATTGGATATTTTATATATTTGTATGTATTCGGTGCATTCTGTGCAACTTTGAACTTTCAAATTTCGTATAAATGGAGAAAAATCAATAGTACTCTGATATTGATTCGAGAGAATTTGTTGAAATATTTAGAAAATTTAAAATATTTTTAGGATGAAAGTTGTAAAACGTTTTCGATATTGTATATTTGGAATATCTTTTACATGGAGTATGTGTTGGAAAATAGTTTTGATATAGAATTTATGAAAGACTTTTAATTTAGAATATTTATAGTGATTTTATTTATAAAATGTTTAATACACCAGTTTGCAAGAAATTGTATTGGAATATCTGCCTGTATAAAAGTATAGACAGGATATCAATTTTTATACTTTGACTTTACGGAAACGGTTTTATGTATAATATCAATTCGGTTTCATTTGTAATATCAATAAATATTTTTATTTCCGTTCTGCTGGATAGAATTCTCATATAGAAAATATAATAATTCTAAATGTTTTTTATGATATCGTAATTTTCTGGCAACTCCTCGTTTGAGGAAATTTTTTCTGATATCGATTTAGATACAATTTTTATAATTTTACTCGTGGAAGCATTATTAAGAAAGAGAAAGTATAAAATCAACTCCATATATTTGTTTTATAAATACGATTTTACCATTATTTCATGAGTAAAAAGTTCAGTTAATTAGTAGCTATCTGTCCAAGTGTAGAAAGTAATGAAGGTAACGTTGAGGTAGGTGAAAAGCTAGTCTGATTACTCTAAGTTGATGGACTACGTACTGAGACGCACTACTTAAAGAGCTCCCAGCTCCATCAGTAGAAACACTCAGTCCCTACGTAGACAAGTAACTTCAATGTTCTGTTCTCTAAACTCTTTCGCTGTTGACGTTACATTTCCTTGAGAGTAAATTTCTTTTGAGAATGTATTTGAGGAACGAAATGAAAAGTCAAATTTGTTTCCATCTTCTTACATTATTTATTATTTATATATTATTATTTTATTATACTATATAAATAATGTAAGAAGAATGTTTAGAGTTATTCGAGTATGCCCACTCATTTTTCAAGTAATTCTTAGATTACTTTTCATAAATTAGAATTATTATTATTTCTTTTTCAATAAAGTTGTACTTGGAAAAAAGAGGCAATAACTTTGTAGTTGGATGTGAAAATTATTTAAGTAGAGTGTGGCTGGTCATAGTCAGTCATCTTCGTTCAACTCTTCTCAAATAAATTTCATCCTTACCTAAGATCTTATTGTGCATCATAAAAATATTTACGATCTAAGCGGCGAATTTTTTAGGAGAAGCACGGTTTATTTTTATGGACTAACGTGTTAAAGTAAAGCAGTTTTACATTTTCCTTATTATCTTTATTATCCATATTTTATAGTCTGAATAAAATTATATATATCGTCGAGGATGACTCAATTTACTTTTTTATGTCTTATCACGTATTCCAATTTAAATTATCTAACATTTTTGAGAGAGTGATCACAATAAATATATTTCCAACGTATTCTACATTAATTTTATATATTTCAACATTGTATTTCTTATAGTTTATTCAGTGGAATCATTAAATCAGTTGGTTTAACTTAATCCTTTATATTTATTTTAACTGTCTTTTAACAGCACGCAAAATATTTCACATGATAAAATTATATAATACACTTTACATATTCAAAATATACACAATATTTAAATCATTGTTACATTCTTCTTTGGAGTATTGAATAATTTTCATTTTAAATAATCCTTTAATCGTAACAATTTTTAAGGTTCGCAGAGTGATTCATTTACAAAGTAGTATAGGATACAGTGAATCCTAATCTCATTTCTTTACAGCATAGGAAATGGCCTATAAACCTTATCTCTCTAAAAGCTACTTCACTTAATGTATGTTCTATCCTATTCTCGACGTTAGTATTCTACTTTATTATGCTACTTTTCTCAATAGAATTGTTATGATAACAATTTAAATGAAAGAACCTGAACGCAGTGCACCTCGTAATTATTCGAACGCCAGAGATTTCACACATTACTCGACGTTCGAAAGATAAGTATGAATGGCCATGTTATTGTTAGCATAAAATTTCACTATATCACAATAATTAACACTTTCATTATTATAATCACTCTTATCCAAAATCTGGACTGCCTTAATTCTATCAAACTTTTATGGAACAAGTTAGATGGCGAGGCAATAATTATGTTCCCCGCGAGGAGGGTAGTTCCTGCGGAAGAACTTGCTAAATGCACGTAATTAAGTGCTACTTAAAATGTTAATAAAATGCTTCTTACGGGTGGAAAAAACATAAAGCAATGATTATAGCACAGGATCAGCGCATTTCGTAAACATCATCTAAATGAGAATGAATAAATAATTTTTTAAGCGTACAGCAGGTTACCGAAAATTAATCAACAAAATTTCATCTTCCGTTTGATGACTTTTCACAACAACCAGTTAACTTCACTGACGCAGATTTATAAAATCTAAACAGAAGTAATGAAAGCAGGTAATTAATATGAATGAAAAGATCCAAACAAATCCTAAAATTGACTGTCAACAAATTTCAAAACTTCAAATACAAAATTCTCCCTCGTCGTTGCTTATCAGTGACTTTTTCAACCACTATTTTCCATGTTCTCAAACGCTTGAATAACTTTTCAGCAACTACACATCATTTGTACAAAAATAATTTTGGAAACCAACGTTCGAAAAATATTTTTAATTCGAAACAAAGAAATTTCCTTAATTCGTAATAATAAAATTAATGAGTCATCAAAAAATCTCTGATGAAAATTATTTTATAAAATCATTTCAATGGCATTCAGAAATGATTAGTCAGCAATCTTCTCGTATGAAACAATTCTGTCTCCCCAAATATAGCCATAAAGCTATTTCACGTTTCATAACATACGTCATAAAATCTCTTATGCAATATAGCTGTTCAGAAATCCGTACGGAACAGTCCACCCGGTATACTGGAACGTGCATCACCCGACTCCGTATATCGGCGACCGCGTTCACACCTCGGCGGCGTTAAAGCGTGCCGCAAACCGCATCGCGGCTCACGGAGAATTTCCACCGTTTATTATTTGCGGGGATGTATTTATTTATAGGGAATTGCAGGCGGACGGCTTACGTGCCATAATCTGAAATGTCTCATGCCCTTTCCGTGGCAAGACGTTATGGCGCCCGCTAGCCCGCCGTACCGTGCGGTGCCGGTAGCAAAATATTTTGCCGGGTTCCGCCTCTCAGCGAGAAATTGCCTCACGCGCGCGGATATACAGAAATCCAATTAGGCGGATGAATGAATAATTTATTATTTATTTTGCCGAACCCGATATTTCTCTCCGAAACGGGGACGCGTAATCCCTAAATAATATTCGCCGTTTCTCTCCGGAAACCTGTACCGTTCATGCAACAAACAACAATGACAATAGTAATAATAAAATGTATTTATTATACCTCGGAAAACAGAAATAAATATACATGTAATCAACACAATATCTGCAAACGGCGATTATATTGCGATAGTATCAACAATGAATAATTCATTGTTATTATTTCACCACTTCGCTACAAAGGACGAGATATCTCGGTTTCACGATGTCGTAGAAATAATGCTATAGACGAAATATCTCGTCATCATTGATGTCGTACATACGATACTATCATGGTGATAAGATATCTTGTCCCTAGCATCATACGTACGGCATTATGATAACGAGATATCTCGTCTATAACATCGTTTCTTTGACATCGTGGAACCGAGATGTCTCATCCATTTTAGCGAAAAGGTTAATAAGTATGTATGTAAATGGACCATAATGTTTTTCACGAAAATAATTATGGCATTCTTCGTGAAAACTAGCGTTACTATGCCGAAGTTTATTTCAAAATAACTCCGTCCTATTAAACACTACACGGTTCAATATCCCTCTGAAAACGTTACGGAAGCTAACCGATGACTGGCATCATCGTATTCAGCATATCATTCATCTCCCCCTTTTCGGCATCCGCAGCGATTTTAATCGGTAAGCCGACACAGTCGCAATTACCATGAAATCGCAGCCGATAAAATTGTTTTGAGATAAAGGATCGACAAGTGTTTCATTAACGCGTTATTAAAGCCGTACTCGTGAACAGACACGCGTACGTTCTCACTGCCCACTGAACTTCGACTGCCATTTAATGGTATAACTACCGAGTAGTCAAATTGATTTCCTCTTATTCTATTGGACACATTATAAAAGTGTATTTATTGAGATTTTCATTAGTTTATATTGTAGGAATTATCCCGTACAAGTCCTCAATGTTGTAGGATATTCCCTTACAAGTCGCCAGATCTTTACAGAATACTACACGCTCGCTCGCCGATTACGCAAAGTTTCACCCAAAAAGTCTCGCACTAACGTCTCGCTCAAAAGTCTCGCTCGAATAACACGCGAAAAAATGTCTCTCTCCACTATCACTCAGCCACGCATTCCCACTCATTTTTAACGCAGACCTCCATTCGCTCTGTCTTTCTCACCCTTGCACCCTTCTCACTCGCATCTTTCGTCCATGGTTAAAATTCACACAGTCACGTACACGCTTTTCTCACGGCCCAGTCGCTCGGTTCCAGACACTCTTCCTCGTATTCTTTCAGCCACTCGAGATTTTCTAAACGCAGTCACACTATTTTCCAAACATCCCGACGCCGGTCCGTCACAATACGACCTGGTCGCTCTTACGCACGCACGCACAACAAACCATTCATCCCACAATATTTTAATCCGTATATTACCGAATCAGGTTATCTTCGTGTCTTCAACCCTTTCCCGTTCTTCTCCAACCCCACCCTCTAACCCCTGATTGGACGGACATACGTAAACAGACGAAAAATTGTCAAAGAAAACACGGAAAAATCAGGGAAATTCCAACGGTGAATAGCGGCGGCGACGGCAGGGGCCAGAAAAAAATATCGAAATGGAAATTTGAAATTGGTATTCCCGTTGGTGGACGTTGATTCCCCTATTTAAATATTTGTATCGTCCCTCTTGTTCATCGGCTAAAAAACATGAGGCGACCGCGCGAGTGTAACCGCGACCGACATGTTTTTCGCCGGCTGCTATTCACGAGCGCGAAATAATGGAGGAACGTTTTGATTTTGCGAGAATCGTTTTGCACAGGATGAAACGTTTAAACATGTCACTCTCCCAAACCCCATCCACCGGAATCGATGGCGGACCCCCTGCTTTATGGAAGGATACAACTGGTCCGCGTTGCGTCGAGTTTTTTTTTTCTAGCCGGTCGTCGAGCGGGCACGGCGTGTTCTGTTATTCAAGGGTTAGACAACGTGAATCTTTTTTTCCTTTTTTTAGGGGAATTTGTTTCGATATATTGGAAAATGGGATTTTTTGAAGAACTTTTTGGTCGCTCAGTCGAGAATTGGTTTTTTCCGAATTTTCTCGATATAAATTGACACGCGCGCAATTGATTCGCTGAACCGCGATGGACAGTTTTACAAAAGATTGAAACAACGTTTAAATTTCATTTAATTTTTGTATTGGCTTTCAGCTGTTAAATGAATGGGCTAACGTTTTATTTGGCGCTTAGCTGAAGTTGAATCGGTGAATTGTTAATGTTAATTTTTCAGTAATTTGATGTGACGAGAGTGCCAGAAGAAATATATTTACACTGTACAGTAACATTGATTTATTTGATACATTTTATAACTTCCATTCGTACAATGCAGAATTTCGGTGTATTTCCCAAATGGAATGTTATACTTCCTTTTGTGTGTTGAATTATAATACGCCTCGCTTGCAATATCCAGAGGCCGTCTCGCAAAGAGGGTTGCAATGAGGCAAAAATGTGTGTTTTCACCTGAGCGTATTGCAATCGATCACCTGGCCAACGGATATTGGAGTTTGGATACTTATTGAACCTTACTTCTTCCCTGATAACCGCTGAAATTCTTCTCTCTCTCCAAAAGGACGCACCTCTTATTACTTCTCCCTATTCCACCCATCCAATCTCTGTTGGAATGTACCAAGCTTTTTGAAATAGCCAAATTTAACGATCTAGAAATCGACTTGCGTACATCTTTATCTTCCGACGAACGGTATTTCCTATTTCCATGGAACTAATTATATTTATCATTCATTATATTATACATCAATACATATTTAACACGTTAAGTGCCCAGCCCGACTTGCTTGTCGTTCCGTTCAGGACCAGACGCGGCCGTCACCACTGACGGACCAGCCGAAATATCGGCTTGAGGACCGGAGTTTTCTCAATGTTATAATAATAATTCCCGAATATTAGGTTCAAAGGTGGCAAAGAATTTAACACAAAAAGTTAGCACCTTATGCAATGAATGTAAAAGCAAACCACACCTCTGTTTACCCTGTTTTAATAAACTACATTAACTTTTTCTAAATATTATATTCTTTTTTGTCAAGCCTTGAGTGAACAAAAACCGATGTCGCCTAAGCAAAATATTTAGTCTCACATCAGTGCGTAAGGACCGACACGCGCGGTCGTGTAATATGAACCTAAAGTCCGCATGGACCTGCCGCGCCTGAACGAAAAGTCTAACGCCGGTCCCTAGGGACCGGCGTGGCGTTTAACGTGTTAACACGATGCGGTATAACCATATTAAATGAAAACTAAGCTTTATTACAAAGCGAAGATGTGCTCAAATCGATTTTGAAATGTGAAGTTTAACTGTTTTAGAAACTCTTGTACATTCTACACAATATATATTAATTTCTGTCGAAAATTGAACTGGCGTCACTTTAAAGAGTTTTATTGCACGTCCACTCAGAAACGTTGGGAACCTTTAAAATTCGAAGTCCGGATACAAGGAATAGATGCGCATGTATCGCGAGGAGTAAAGAGATAAAAATCGGGGAATAGGTCGACCCTTTATTGAATTCCTTTTAATGTTGAAAAGGGGTTGAGTCAGCCGAGTCAACGGCAAGAATCGACGCCGGAAACGAGTAGATCGCTCTAACCGACTTCCGTCTTTTTGTCCCGTTTCCGTGCAGGTCGGCCGCAGCCGCGGGTGACGTGGTGGAAGGAGAACGCGCTCCTGGACGAAAGCTACGAGACCGTTGGCACTAAGAGGGTTCGCAATGTTCTGCGATTGGAGAAACTGGGCCGCGAGCATCTGAACGCGATCCTCACCTGTCAGGCGTCCAACAACAACATGGTGGCCCCGATATCCAGCTCTGTCAGCCTGAATATGAACCGTAAGCATCCTGCGAACATAAACTATCGGACATATGACATTCATTGCATCGCTGCAATTTTAAATAATTCAAAGGACAATTTTTTGAAAAATGTACGACGATGATTTTCCTTTTCAATTATTCATACTTCGTACACTTTTAATATTAGTTATTTATATTTTGTACAGTTTTAATATCAGTTATTTATATTTTGTACAGTTTTAATACTAGTTATTTATATTTTGTACAGTTTTAATACTAATTATTTATATTTTGTACAGTTTTAATATTCATGTTTTGTCAAATTATAATACCAGTTATTTATACCTTGTTTGAATAAATTTCAACTTTTTTATTTAAATTTTAACTTTTTTTGTGTCTTGTAATATCCACTAAATTATTCTTGTAGAATTCCTTGGTTCTAAATACGAATCCGAAAACTAAATGGTTGGGTGGCGTCCAGTTTTCGAAAAACATGAGTTTTTGTAAAAACGGTCGAATTTTTTTAAAGAAAAGAGTGTTATGTGAAATCTAAAAACGATAGGCAGTTAAAATTTGTCGTAAGAAATAGAAGATAGATGCCCGAATATGTAGCTATAAAAGTTTTGAATATTGCGTATCATTAAATGCTTGTTAATGATGATCAAAGTTTAAAAAAGGGAAGATGCGCGTGCTTTGTACGCACTTTTGTTACATTTCTACAAAAAGTGTGTTGGCAAGCACGAATTCATTTATAAGCATTTAATGATACAAAATATTCAAAATTTTTATAGGTACATATTCGGGCATTTTTCCTCTATTTTTTACAATAAATTATAACTGCCTATCGTTTTTAGTTTTCACGTAACACTTGTTTTTTTAAAAAATTCGACCGTTTTTACAAAAACCCATGTTTTTCGAAAACTGGATGTGACCCAGCAATTTGGTTTACGGATTCCTATTTAAGGCAAGGAACATTATAAAAATCACATAATGGCTATTACAGAACAAAAATCATGTTGAACAGTGTTATTATCGACAATCATATCTATTATACTATTTCTGTAATTAAATTGGTCTTAGAAATTGAAACTGGTAACTTACCCATTGACACAACCCTTGCCATTCGCAATAATTATGGAAACAATTATTCGCGCGCAGAATCTTCCTTCCCGTGTCATAAGTTCTACCTCCATAGCCAAACACTAGAGCAAAATAGAGCGGTATGGAGAGAGAAGGACTAATGGATGATACGTGTGTTTTAGTGAAGCCATTGTGGGTCCGCATGCAAGGAGAGAACCGTCCATTTAGCGCTGGCACCACGTACGAAATAGGTTGCGAAGTTGTTGGGGCCAGACCGACGCCAAAAATTATCTGGTCGAAGGGGAGCACTACGCTGCGAAACGCACGGCAGACGGTAAATCTTTGTTAAATTGTCATTACGCCGGAGCACACCGGGCGACCCGTGAAATGCCCGCCTTAATTCAACGGCTCCACGAAAATAACGGACCGAATTCTTCGCAAATATTTCTCCTGCTCGATTTCCTATGCTGATCCACGTGACTCTTATTACGTGATAATGGTCAGTGGAATGATCGACATTATGAACGCATCATAATAATATTCGACGCTCTCATTTCACCTGTGAAATTTAAAACAAAGTAAGAATTTGAGAACTCTTAAGTCACAAGAAGTATCTTTCAAAGACATTTGATAAACCAAAGAAAAAAGTGATTGATTTATATGAATAAATGATAAATTATAAAATAGAATGAGTAGTATATCAGGTTTCAATAATGTTTGCACTAGAATGAAGAATATTTTTCAGTAAACTTAGAAGATATCTGAAAATTTAATTTTTTAATTTTGTTACAAACGTTATCTACATTATCTAATAAAATAACTTTAAATGACCAAATTAACCATTTCAATAGTTCCACACAGGAAAATGTAATCCAAGCAGAAGTTCCAAAACTCATCGTTACTTCGCGAGCCACCCTAATATTTTCGATCAGAGTAGACGACCTTTCCCTCGAATATTGTCGAAAGATCAGGCTAAATCTCTAAACGCCCCGCAAGTCGATCGCGCACCGGAGGGGATCGACTTCCGGTAAAGCGACCGGCAGAGCTCGGGGCTAGCGTCACGTGGAGCGTCATTGTTTTTTTTGTCGGGCCACCAGCATCGCCGGTCTGATTACCGAACCGTTCGGTAAACTGTTTGAAATTCATGAAAGCTATACCGTAGATGAGCCCCGACAACAACGTCACCACCAGTATTCTCACCTTCGTGCCGAGTATCGAGGACGCCGGGAAGTTCCTCTCCTGCCACGGCAGCGTGCCGGATATCCTGGATTCCGAGTTGGAGGACGGATGGAAGCTCGACATACACCGTAAGTGTTCTACCCACAGGAAGTTTCATATAAATGTAAAGCTGCCGGCCGTAACGGGACCCTTGCGTTCCTCTTGCAACGCGCAGGCGAAATCTTCGGAAACGTAAATAAAATAAACTCCCGATAATGACGCGCGTAAAATTCCTATGGGGTCCTAATCGTTACTCTTTCCTTTCATTTTCTGTTTAAGTGAACTATAGTTCTTGTAATGCAATAATGATATAATTAAAATGAGAACGTACATATAATAAACTCTCGATGGTCGCACGTAGAATTTTTGTGGGATCCTAATTGTTTCTCTTTTCCTTCTTTTTCTTTTTAAGTGAACTGCAGTTTTTGTAATTTAATAGTAATATTATTAACCCCTTACCGCATCATGACGAGTAAGACTGGTAGTCGAGATTTTTAGAATAATTTAATGAAAGTCAATGTTATTTATTATACACAGGTAGAAGTAGAAAATTATGTTGCTAATGTCAATATTTTTACCTTCGAGAAAATGAATAGAACATTTGTTTGTTTACCTAATTATTGGTAGTAAAATTTGTTAGGCGAACTTAATTGCGAAGAAAATTGTACATCAAGGGATTAAAATGAAAACTTAAATAAAATAAACTCTCGATGATCGTTGAATTTTTGAAGGATGGTAATCGTTTCTCTTCTCATTCTTCCTCTGTTTCACTGAACTGCAGTTCTTGTAATGTGACAATGAAGTTATTAAAATAAGAAATACTCTATTATTGTGTGTAATGTGAAAGGTACAAGGAATGTGATGAGTTATATTTGGATTTAACGTTTAGTGGAAATGAAATCAAACAACAAGCACTGAGTGAAACTTAAAGAGTAGTAGTACAATTTTTAATTACATCAGTTTATAATTTATGTAATTATCTATGAATTTGAAGAGTCTCGTACTGTCTCATTAGCACAATTATTTCTAGTTATTCGGATTCATTTCAATATTAGATTAATAATTTCCATTAGAAGTACCCAAAGTACAATGAAATCAGATTTCGCACACATATTATCACACAACGCGCAGCAAGTATGCAAATTAAGTCTCGCGATAACATCTCGCAAGGTCACTTTTACACCAATAATTGCGACACAAGGAATTCGATGCACGTTATAACTAGTTTGATAGTTCCAATACGACGTTCAAAATTCTAAACTAATTCCGAAGTTTCGGTCAGTGACCGCGGCGGACACAAGAAGATTACGGTGTACGATTGGTTTTGCAAAACCGTGAGAGAAAATTGGGTCGGTTTGCTTTCTTCCGGCGGCCGGGAAATTTCGGTTCTTGTCGGCGGCTCACGGCGTTTGTCGAAAAAAGCCGGGGACCGGCTGCTCAATAAAAATGAAATATGACTGATGAGCGATTTATTACATCGCGGCACGGCACGTAATTTAATTCGCGTAATCGATAGAAACCTCGCTCATCTGCGAGGCGATTGTTTCATGGCCGGCACGCTGTCTGTAATAGGTTCCCGAAGTTCCCGCGCCGCGACGAACACATCGTCGCTGGCCGGCTTAATGTGAAACGCGTGTACGACGCCCGTCCATTCTTCAGCCACCTCTACGTCCGTCGATTTATTTGGATTAATTAAAATTTTAATTACTTCTTTCTGCACCCTGTTGAAATCCCGGGTTAAACCTCCCTCGCGGCTGATACAAGATTCCGCCATTATTCCGCGCGATTTCTTTTTTTCCTAAGATACTGCTAATCACACTGTTCGGATTCAGAAAAGTGTTCGATGAAGATTAAAATAAAAAATGAGGAATAACAATATTCGCATTGAACGAGACGAAAACGAAAGATTCAAATGTTCAGTGTGCTGTTTAACAAATGTTTTCTTCTTCACTCTTCTTCGTATGATCGAACTTCTGACTCGGTGACTCGGAATTTGTTGAAAACACTTCTTCTAGAAACTATATTTTCGATTATTGAAAAGGAAACATTGCTTGTTGAATGTTCTACTGAGGTCCCTCTTTCGCTGAGTTTCATCAAAATCGGGGTATGGGATTCGGTACGTACCCTTACTATCTGAATATTCTACTATTATCTTTTTTTTTTACGGTCTTTGCGTTGTTCGACTGTTCAGTTAACGTAATGTTCTGCAGTAATAAGAAAAGCGAAATAAAATAACAAAATATGAGTTCGAAGCCTCCTTAGTAACTCCTTAGTACAAATTAAGCAATTTCTTAGTAACAAAACCTTATTAATTTCTTTAAATTCAGAACTGTGGTTTAGTTTTTCTCTATCAACGAAAAGCTTTTGTCACCAAAAATTAGCAACAATTTCATGTTCATAATAGAATCGGAACAAGATTAACACACGATTCGAGGTTCGCGAATAATATAGTTTACCGAGAAAATTCGCCAATTAACCAGCTAGCTGTGATCAACAAGTATCCTCGTAATGAAGAAATTGCAATATTTTGTGTTACTACGAGTATACTCGTCACGCGGAAAAGGTAGTTACCTAAAAGTAGTTGCTACTTAAGTCGAAGTTTTAGTAAATATCAGAATATATTCGTAAATTTCAAGATGTTCAAAATACTCGAAGAACAAGACGAAATGAAACCAACAAAAGAAAATATTATAAAAAACGATATATATACTGCGAATTGAAGTGCACATCTTTCACAGAGGTCACCACAATTACCTGGTTGACCCCCTGGCTACTGTTGCACTTGACGCGTTTAAAACTTTTGTTTCGGTGTATTGTTGGCGCCTGTAAAACGTTTTTGACAATAATTGCAGCAAAGCTCGCTTAGATTAGACGTAAGTGAATTCTAATTAAACAATTACGTCTTAACAAATGTAATTATCTTATATCGGTATAATTTAGTTCAATCCATTGTTTTGATGGTTTCCCATACGTTTTCTCAGACATCGCGCGCTGACGCAAAATTCTGCCTTAGCCAAGGGGTTAAGGGGTTCAAATCACGAATAAAGCGCCGAGCCACTTTTCATCGCACCGGTTCGAGCTGAGGCCGCGTATCGTCGTCACGCTCGATCTCGGAGCTCTCGCTATTAGCGAGAAATCCCCGGGACGACTGTTCGATATCGCTTGCCACGCTAAAAACCGAATACGCGTGGGATTCGTGACTCGAGCGTAGCAGGGCGAGAGAGTGGAGGAAATCGACGGAGGAGCGAGGGCAAAAAGGAAAAAGAGAAACCGAAAAATAAACGAAAAAAAGACAGAGACAAGGGCCGCGAAAGAGCAGCCGCAATATCGATTCACGACGTTCGCCAGCCGGGTCTTGCTTATGATTTCTCCGAGCCCGGAACGCTGCTGGTAATACGAGTCCGCCGAACAAATCCGATAATTCCGCCGCAAGATTCGTGCCTGCAATAACGAGTAAATTTTTCCCTATTTCCCTCCGTGCCTCTTCTCTTCTCCGTTCCTCTCTTCCTGCCATTCCGCCTGAAATTACCGCTCGACGCGGCTAATGGAAAAAAAAGGAAGGAATAGTAGAAAGGTAAAGCGAGACGAAGCTGCGCGCAGAGGAAAATAGGCGAGGGATGAAAAGAGAAAAGGGAAAAAGAGTCACTGAAGGGTACGGAATCGTGCTTCCAGGGTAACGCGAGTCGCTTGTGAAAAAAAACGAGCGCGACTGGCCGATTGGAACTGTTGGAGCCGGGAGAGAGGGCGATGTAAATGGGCGCGGAAGACAGAAAGAAAAGAAAAACGAAAGGGGTGGGGGGAGAGAGAGACGAGTGGACGAACGGAAAAGGGGGAAACGAGAGAATCTTTAGCCGCGGATCGGCGTGTACCATTAATTTCGGTGAAGCTGATCTCCGGTATTCCGCGCGTCTCCTCTTTTTCTTGTTTCCCGATCGTTCGCTCGACTATCCACTTTCTCCTTTCTCTTCTAGCCGCTCAGGGGAGAAAGTTTTTATATTGGACAGTGAGATCACGGCGTTAATCTCCGGCGAACGTGGCAGGAAGGAGGGTAGTCCGCGTAACACCGGGTTCGCTATATGGATTCCGCGTGGGCTGGGTGTCACGGGATTTATGAGTGTATTCTGCTCGCGGACGCTGAGGGAAATTGTGTATCTGACGGGCGGATGTAACCTTCCCTTTGCCTTTGAAATAATGTTTCAGTGATTCAGGATGCCTATCTACGACGATTACCTTTGGCGAATGGATTCTTTTGTGTGAATTTTGATTTTTGTAAGGGAGATTGAGGTTCGTGGAGTTTGTAAAGAATTTGGGAATGTTGATTAGGAAAAGGTCTATTCACCTGTGGATTATTATGAGTCACTATTTTTTTAGGTAATCTTCTGTAACGTAATATTCTTTTCATGTAATTAATTGTTGCGAGACGGGTGATTTTTTCATTGAAATCGTGGTTCATAGTTGCTAACTATTTATAGTTGTAATAATATTATATGTTAATATTAAAATATTGTTACCTTTGTAACGTATTATGTAGGATTTAAAAATTTGTATAAAGTCTCTAAAGACGCGTTGCTTTTTGACTTTTGAGGTTTACAGTTTGGACATAGTGATATGTTGGAAAACTAAAACTTGAGAAATGCAGGCTAAGCTAACACTTTCTGTTTGATTTATTCGATTCGTCATTCTGGTTTATGGACATTTTTCTGGAATAACTTTGATTATATATTTTCTATAGGTTCATGGTACCATACACGTGTTCTCAAGCGAACGTGTCTATGGAAATGTGTGAAGAGGGTTAGGCACGGTGTGATTAAGCAGGTAGCGTTGGGTCTAGCTCGGTTTAGCTTTCTGATACCAGGCAGATTGCCGAAGGGAACTGGCCAAGGAGGATTAACCGGGGAAAATTGATTTTGTTGTTGCCGGCGCTGGCAGTATTGTTTCGGCAGCGGAAGTGGGAATTTAATTTGTTTGTGCTGAAAACGCTGGATCGGGGCACAGCTATTTACTACATGAACGATGTTTATTCTATAAACATATAATCGCTTGGATTCATCGTGTACACTGCGCCCTTATTGCTACGTTCGCGAAACAAGCGCTGGCTAGGAAATTACTGGACATTTATTTACAGCCGAGTAAGGAGAATTATTTTCTTTTTCTTTGCAGTAGTGTTTTATAACATTTAACAAACACGATTAAACAAGTATTAATGAACCTATTTCTTTTATACTAATAAATCTATTTACTTACTTCTATTTTATTTTCAATTGAATTCTTATAAAAAGAATACAGCATTGTTTTCATTCACATTTGTTTACTTTCAATTCCGCGGATTTTTCAAATTATTAAAAATTCCGAAATAGTCCTTTGATAATTATTTGTAACACGGATTTTTCACCGATTTGGATGACCTTGAAATAAGTAGCCAAAGTCATCATTCTGAACAACTTTTTCCTATACATGTTATCGCCGCTCGATCTTAGTTTTCTAGATATTCGCAAAAATATGTCCGAGAATGGAGAGCTTTCGTACACATTTACAAATAGAATAACCTTCGTATCAGCTTGATCTTGATATAATTTGTTGAAGCCATTGTTCTGTACACTCAAAACTTTAAACTTTTTTGAAGTGACTATTGGTTCAAAAGTTATGAAGCATTCAAGTTCGTGATGTTTCTTTGTGAAGTGCACCGTGTGGTAAACCTAAAACAGTAGTTTATAACGAAGTCTTTAGAATTTATTCTAATATTATATTCATTAAAAACACGTTAGCAGAAGTGTATCGAATCCAATAAAGCATATTTTGATTAAACAAACATCTTTTAAATTATCAAATAAGGTTTCCTTTCTTCCGCAAAATCCAGCGTTTCATATGCATAGACCTAATAGTTCATTCTCATATAAAATTGTAAGGACTCTCTTGTTATAGAACACCCATATCACATTTTCCTCTTAATAGTTCCCTGTACGCGTATCAATCTCCGTAATACGCCTATCAAGAATCACTTACCCCTGATCTCAAGCTAAAACATCAATCACCACCGGCTATCTGAAACCCACTCCCCGAAATGCGCAAAATCGCTTCGAAACACGCATCCCCCGGCATCCACCGAAATTCCGCCCTTCGCACAAATCACTTCCGCATAACAGCTAGCCGGCGTTCTACGCGCGATAACTCTCCGCTTTCTTGCTGCGCGTTGGCGCGGACTGTGGTCGTCATCGTCGTCGCGTGGGCCCGAACGAGCCACGGCAAAACATCGCGAGCAAATTTCTTACGACCACCCTGTTAACCTAACCGTTGAACTTTCAGACCAGCCGGTGGTTACACTCGAGCTTGGCAGCAATTTGAACCTGAGCGCAATCCGCGAGGGCATCGATGTCTACTTCGAGTGCAACATCAAGTCGAATCCATGGGTTTACAAAGTTTCCTGGCGGCACAACGTGAGTACATGTCGCACGTGTATCTGTCAATACATATCTTAACCCTTTGCGAAAATCGTTGCAAATGACAAATATTCGATTTTCGTTTTGGCACGTAGAATATTTGTCAAATAGACTTATTCAGTATTACTAAACCCGTCTGTAGTATTAGAAATTAATTAGTTACTAGTTATAAACTAGTAGTTCTAAAACATTCATTTTAATAACATCAAAATGAGAAGAAATTTAAATTAAGAATATAATTTCTCTAATTTTCCTTTCCAACGACTGATACATTTAGATCGGTTCGTTTATTAGAAGAAACATACAGTCCCGAAATAATTCGAAGCTAAGTGAGCTAATTGAAAATTTCTTTGACACCTCAGAAAATACAGGAGTATGAAAATCAAATCTACGATATCTCTCGGACACAATTAATTTCGTATAAAATATATTCTTATCAAATTGACGTGCAATTTAATTTTTTGAATCACAATCTTATTTTCTACGGTAGTTCTGATTGGATCACTCTGTACATGTCGAAGAGATACGTGTATATACCCGGAACGGACCAAAGGGTGAGGTGGGTAGCAGGCGATATGGGGATGGAAATGTTCGCCACGGGCCGGGCTAACGAATCTGCGACGCAGTTCCGGAATCGATAATTTAGAGCCAGGTAGAGCTGGGCCGGCTCGGGTCGAGTTGAGTTGGATCGGGTCGAGTCGGGTCGTCCCGCGCTGAAGCTTAATCGGGAGACGAGATAAGGGGAGACGGGCGCAGCGCACCTGTGACGCGAACTTTCCGTTTAAAATTTACATGCTGATACCGAGCCGACCGGGAACTGGCGCGTAAGCGTTCTTTGAACTAATAGCTGCCGGTTACCGTCAATAAGAAATTTATCGGCGAATTTCGAAACTGTTGACGTAACCCTAAGCGAAGGAGTCACGACGAACGCTTAAACTTTCGCGTGCCACAGCACGACGCAACGCTCAAAAGGAATGCGGCAAGAGAACGGGCTTATCAGCGACATCAACCTTAATGAGTGATTTTCAAACTGGCTCGCGTCGCTTCCATGAGTGGTATAAATAAGGGTAGCAAAGTACGGTAGTGACTCCCTACAAGTGCGTCTTTCGGAACTGAAGCAGAGAACTGTTGGGGAGATCTTACGATTGGTTTTGATGCTTTGAGGTATATTATTTGAAGTAGTGAGTTATTGTTTAATTATAGCTGTGTTGTACTTATTTATAGTTGTAGGTATTGTGATTATTTACAGCTGTGTAAATAGTTGTTATAGTTATTTATAATTTTATAATTTTATAATTTTATAATTTTATAATTTTATAATTTTATAATTTTATTTTTACTATGAAAGGAGTTATATTAATATTGAATTTGAAATGTCTGCTTCGAGTGCTGTATTTCTCGGTAAACATTGATATGGTGCTTCGGAAGATTAAAATTAAAAGATTTCATTTGTCAACATTTAGCATTCTGCATTTAATATATTGAAGCTGACATTTGAAATTTTAAGTAGTGGTTGAAATGTTTTCCTGCAAATTTCATCTAGTTCTGGTTTATTGAACATCAGTTGGGTAGTTCGGTAGTAATGAACGATGAGGTAGTAATGATTAGTTGTGCAGATGGTCGGATGAATCCAGTACTCACTATTAATCTGTTTGATGCTGACGTATCACTGTGAGTCAATTTATTGTCAAATATTTGGCGCATCCAGTTTCTCGTCTATGGATACTGTATTTAAATGAAAGAAATTCGGAATTTCTATATTATCTTACTGTTACTGCCATTCTTAATCAAATAGGTAAGGAATTCTGTATCAGATTGTAGATTCAGATTTATTAATTTGTCTGAATGCAACGGAAACAAGCAAAGTTAGCGAGTTAAATTTAGTTCGCTTACCGTATCGCTGTTTTCCCTATAATAACATACAAAATTATATCATACAATTAATTTATAATCATATAATAGCATACATTTTTTATGCCGAATTGCAAAAATTCTGAATATCTCAAAGCTGTATTCCTAAGAGGCAACGGAAATTCGCTTTTCACGAAATAATGTCAAATTATACTGATTGCACATTACCCCAGGAGGCTGGAAACTGAACAAACAGTTTCACTTATCCGCAAATTTCATTTCTCTGTATTTTACAAATTCATGTGCGGCGGAAGTGCACGGCATCCACAATTCAGACATAATTATCCAACGGATGTCGTGTAACGTTCGCAACGCGCGCGGACACGTAAACCACAAACAACGAAATAAACAATTCAACCAAGGTTAATAGAGTAACCTACTGCGTTCTCTTTCGCACATAATGTTTCGTCATAGACAAAATTGTAAAAAAATCTGAACGAAGAGAAACTCGAATGCTGGCCGTCTTTTATTTTATCTGACAAGGAAGGATTCTAAGATTAAACAGTACCCTCCTCAGGACATCCGTTCCGCAGCAACCGATACAACACGATATTAACACTATATTTACAGAACGAGCCAATTTCAGACATATTGATTTTCATAAACATTATTTGATAAATATTTGGATTAATTTTGATTGATACAGATACGCAAATATGTATCCTAACTGTCCACTGTTAAACCTCTAATTTCCAAACTATAAATGAACGAATATTAATTTCCTTAAAAACAATAGAATAAACCGCGTAATAAATGTCCGTAAATCTAATCTTTAAGCATAGTACATTTCATAGAGTATTAACAGTCATATTCATTTATTTAACACTAGATTTACAGACTTTATTTTACACTTTATTCTATCGTTCCTGGGAGATTACGTGCTTGTCAATATAAATCGCGGAAATTAGTGTGTCAAGGATAAATAATTATAATGGGACTTCGTATAATTGTATCAATCAAAATCGTCTTAAATTGTCATGAAATAATATTTAACCCTTTGCGGACTACCACCGCATATATGCGTTCGGCGAAAACAACTGTAGTATCGTATGTTTAAGACAGTGGGACAGCGAGTGTTCTAAGGGTCATAGAAGAGAAAAGGGACTCATGGAGACCAGGCCCCAGGGTTGGTGGGTTTTTTCCAAAGGATGCGTAAGCGAGGATGATGAGTGCGTGGTGGTGAGAGTGGGGTGTGTTTGAGAATTTGTTGGAAGTGTGAGTAAGAAGAATGCTTGTGGGGGAGAATGGTTTTTAAGTGCGGATGGTGAGAGATTTTGAGAGAGTTGCTTTAACTTGAGAAGAGAAAAGACCTGTACACTGCAAGTTATATCGTTTCTATTTATTTGTATTTTATTCAATTATCTATTCCTGTGTTTTTTAAAAATAAAACATATTTAAAATACCATTAATACCACACAACTGATAGTACCAATATTTTATTTATCTTCTGAAAAATCTGTGCATGTACATATCTACATATGTCTATAATTTGACATCTTGGAGCACTATGAATGAAAATCGCTTTTAAGCAGAAGTATGCGCTGATAGTTTTAAATGACTATCGCGGTAGCGGCTCGGCCCCACGATACGGTTTACTCAAAACTGCCCCGCCCGCAAAGGGTTAATATATTCAATATCTGTCCAATTAAAGGGTTCCGTAAATCTAGTGTTAAGCCCAGACTTTTTTAATTGAATTATTTGCAAACAAACAAATAAACTTTACGACGTAAAATACATCTAATCTTACGAAATGCAATTTGCTCCTGGTTTTCCAGCTGTTCCTCGAAAAACATATGTAGATTACAAATCTGGTAAATCGCTCGAGTATTTGTGATCTAATTCTGTCTCCCTCGCGTCTGATGTTCAATGAAATTTAATCGAAGCCAAAAACACGCGAACGGTTGTAAAAATTGTCCGATATCTTGCGTCCCTGGTGGAGGACTTTAAAGGAATATAATTTCACGTGAAGCGATTACGATCCTCCGGGGCTGGGGTAGGATTTATTTTAAACGAATGCGGACGCCGCACCGTTGTCCCTTTGTGCCGGTATATCGCTCGAGTTTCATAAATATTTCTTCTCGCGCCTCGGATCATAATGTCATTGTAGTCTCGGAAACGTCTGGGACGCGAATCTTTGATTCGACAGAGACGAGAAGAAAGAGGGATCGGGGGTTGGCGAGGGAATCCCCGCTCCGCGTGAGTGTGTTTCGCGGAAATTCAGAGGAGCTTCCCGACAACTCGAAAAAGAAGAAAACGGAGGACATTGTCGCGTCGGAGCAGCGTTGAGAAATTGAAAAACTGTCGGCAACCTTTCATCCGCCTTTTTTCTTTCCGTTTCTCCGCTTTTCCCTTTTCTTGGTCGCTCCCAGGGAAAAATGGTCGCGCGACTGTCTTCTCCGGTGTCGCGTTAAATCTATGATATTAAGATATTTTTGGACAGGTATTTTCAATATTTCCTGTTTCCGGTTATTTCGATGGGAATTTCGTTCGCGCGAAGAAAAGCGGGGAATATTGTGAACGTTTAATGTTCCTTGTCGATAAAAGCAAAATCGTACGAAAGTGCTGCTTTTCTTGGAGACAAATAATAATAAATGTAGAGCCAGGGCAGAGCCAAGTGAAGGATGGTAATTAGTAGCAAAATATAATACAATTTTATTTCGAAGATATAATTAGTTTTAATTTCGCTAGCTTTAACTCTCTGTTGATTCTCATTACTATTCGCTACTTTCGCACAAAAGTCACGAAAATCTCTTCGGTGGATACTATCGGCCTATTATATACTTCCTCGCATTTTGGTTCCCCCTCTCTCTCTCTCTCTCTCTCTCTCTCTCTCTCTCTCTCTCTCTCTCTCTCTCTCTCTCTCTCTCTCTCTCTCTCTCTCTCTCTCTCTCATCCTTTTACGTCGTGACCGTAATTTAAGTTACGAACCTGTCACCATAGGCTAACGAACTCAGTATTATTGTCTTATTAATTTTAAATGCAAACAATAGAAATAGTCGGATCTCGTTTGTTCACATACTGTCGATGGCACTATCCCTTTAGCGTTCATCGGCACTTCTTTTTCTAGGGTGCTGTTAGAAAGGCCACGGTCTTCCGGATGCATTGCCCTCGTAACTTATCATTTCCCTGTTATAATTGAATCGCTCCCTACATAAATAATGGAGGATATTTATACATTTGAATGTTTGTGGTGGTTATTAAATGGAATTCATCGTTGTAAGGTATTTCTTTATTCGATGCGATGAAAGGTCAACGTTTCTACACCATCGTCCTCGTCGTTTATTAATGATGCGATATTTGCCCAGCAATGAGAATATATTTTGATGCATTCACAGGGAAATCCATTGTATCATAATCCAGCGACCGGCACAATAATCAGCAACCAAAGCCTGGTGCTACAAAGCGTGACTCGCGGCAGAGCTGGTATCTACACTTGCATTGGCAGCAATCAGGAAGGCGACGGAGAGAGCAATCCTCTAAATCTGGACATCAAATGTGAGTACAATTGTTGTTTGTTCCTAAATCTGTTGGTAACCGGCGTTGCGGAAAATTGATACACACGTTACGATCACTTTTCCGTTGAAGCTCAGAAATGTATTAATGAGAATAACTTTCAAAGGAAACTGCCAAAGCAAACGAATAATTCAGGCATTCCACAAAGGTTTTACAAAAGAAACCATTATAGAAACTTCCATAGAATTTTATCCTTCTCCAACGTTAATCCGTAAAGATTATTATATTACACGAGAAAGGAAATTCCATTTTACTTTGATTATAAAAATGTAAATTCACATGGAAACCTTGCGGAGTGTGGAATCGTTAAAATTTTGTTCGCAGGTATTTGTATCTTTTTAACTACATTTATACATTATACATTCTCGTTATCAAAGTGATATTTCTTAGTACATTTGTATTGCAATCATTGATACCTTAAATGTATGAAATATCTGAAACGAATGTAAAAGAAATGATTTCACGTGAACACTATAATGAATATTATACGAAGAAAATCGAAAATATCTGTTGTTAAAATTTTTAATAATTCTAGTGTTAATCATTGAAATCTTATCTAATCATGTAACCTAATCTCAGCAGCAAGGAAAATAAATTAATACAATGAATAAAGATAAAACAAATATACTTCAATAGAGCGCCGCGAACGTAAACAGGTATCGTGCAATGATAAAAATTTCAGTTTCAGTAGTTTCATTCTTACCTTTCGATTTGGAATTTAATTTCGTTAATTATTGGGTCATCCCATAAATAATGCGATTTTTTATATTTCTTTTATTTTTAGATATAAATATAAACAAAACTGTTTTTAATCGAAAACATATTCTCCTTCATCATCTATAAATTGTCTATCTATACATTTAAATTACTTTAAAACGAATTTTGTCTGTCATTTTAAGAATAAAAGAAATATAAAAAACCACATTATTTATATGATGACCCAATAATATGTTATCAAATTATTTAACACAAGAACTACTGCCTGTTTTATATAATTAATGTGTAATCGTTATAGAAATTATAACAATTTATTTATTTTTAAAATCATTTCGAATATTTCACAAAATTAAAATAACCATAATTGCGAATTAAAAAAACCGGATACTAGTAATTTCCTGTTAATTACATTAAGTCGGTAAAACTAATTCGTTTTACATCGTATTTGTTCTCAATTTAATCACAACAGTTCCAACAACCAATTGGCATTACGTTTGACCAGGTAAAATTAAAATTAATCAAATTGATATTTTCTTTATTGCACGTTCATGTTTCACGTTCGTGGCATCGCTTTAAAGTGTTGGGTCTCGACCGTCGATGCTCCACATACTGTATCTATCTTGCTTCTGCTCATTATACCCATTCCCCGACTTTGTCAAACTATGCTCGAGTCAATCCCTGAAAGAAGAACGCTACCCTGCTCATAAGAATTTTAATGTTGGGCCTAGAAATTAAAAAATTGTAGTCGAACACTACTGTAGTACGATATCGCGCAAGTCATTCAGACTAACGAATACAATTGAATGTAATAAAATCGGACAAGGAACAAGTCTTTAAGGAACGCGGCTGGTTTCAAAGCGGCCGCGATGCAGCTTCTTTCATTCCGCCGCGGATACATTTGAAAAGTGAAATTCTTTCGTGTTTCCGCAACCAACCAGAAATTGTTAACACCTCTAGCGCCAAGTACTTATACCTGTCCGCGCACACAGGTAAACCGAATTGCGAGGCGGAGATAACCTTCGGGGAAGGATTCGTTGCGGCCGCTGAAAGCGGCCCAAGAAAGCCGACTTCTAATAACTTGCTTTTACCACATAATGAAATGTTCAGCAGCGAACGCGAGCAAAATCTGGCGCCCGTCTATCACTATACCTGTAACACGATGCAATATCCTTCGCGGATAATGCAAACTTTGCGTCCGAAATCCTTGGCAATCTCCTACTTTCCGGGTATTCGAGGAACGAAAGGACGAGGAACTCGCGATACGAAGAAATATCGTTTTCACGTTCGTAATTTCGGTTTCAATACGTGAAAAAGGACAGGCACGAATTCGTTTGAAGAATAAGTGTGTTTGGTTTGTGAAATATTTAATCAGAGGACTCGAATTGCATTGATCTTTTGATAGGTAGATAATATTTTTCAAATTCAATCGATGATTTTAATGAGTTTGGTCACAGGATTTATGGGAGCAGACGAAGAAATAATTATTACATTGAATATTTCATTTTCCTGTGAGTAGATTACATTAAAATATTTATGCATTTTTTTAATTAAAATGAATGCTTATTAAACTTCTTCCTCTTTAAAAAGATTAAGCGAAATGCGTGGAAAATATTACGATATAAAAATGTAAAATAAAAATTTCAATTACATTTAATGAAAAAAAACGGAATTGTATTCAATCTTCTTTTGCGCAAATCAATGGCTGGGATTGAGAATCCGTGTAAACATCCGCGTTCAAATAATTATCCGAGATTAGCGGAATTAAGCTTATCAAGATTCGCCCCGGAACAAACTTCAGCTGGAGAATTACGTGAAATTTTCTCCGGTATCAGCTACACTGACTCAGATTTCATCAAATCCACTCGAAGACCAAATAGTGGTGCGCGTTCCAGTCCGACTGCCGATTTCGCTTTCAATTTACAGCACTCCAATCCCAAATTCTCCGACATGAGAGAACCCGGTTCTCCGGTGAATTCCACGGTGGCCCGTTCAAGAACGAATTCCAAGAAGCGAGTCGGGGGACGTTCGTTCAAATTTTCCTCGCGTTACCCTGATTTTATGGAGATGATGGTGGAGATTTCGGACAAATTCGAATTAACCAATTACATTGTCCCCGCAGAGCAAATAATTCAGTATTTACTCCCGTTCGTGTTACACGCGGCTTAAAATATAAGACCATCGCGCGTTTATCGTATCGCATTCACGACAATTACATTCCACTATTTAAATCAAAGTTATTCATAAGAATTCGTATGATAAAATAGAAGACATGAAATCTTTAAAATCCTGTAGAACAACGTAAATTTTTCAAATTATTTAACAAAAACTATGAAAAAAATGAATTAAGTATTAAAAGCTAATAAACAAGAAGATAATTATAAGAAAAAGATAATAGAAGATAAAAGCAATTTATCTTTAGAATTTAAAAATACCTCCTCATATATATGAAGAAACGTGATTTTGATATAATTAAAAATTCTCTAAGAAGAAATCCCTGAAGAACATTTAGTTGTAAAATAAGTCCCGTTACACGAGAATACACTCTTAACACTAAACCTACCGTACAGCCAAATTAACATTCGCGAATTGTTCTACAGAAACTCCGCTAGTGTATCTATTGAGATTTCTATTGAATTAGAATTCAGTTTGCGTATTCCTAAAACAATTTCTTTAATTGAACTACTCATTGATCAAATCAGTTAACTCTACAAAAAAAAGACAGAGAAAATTGATCTTTAAAATTTTCCTTTAAATAGAAAACTAAATAATCATTATATGTAGAAGGTATTTCACTTCGTTATTACAGGTGTATCTTTAATCTAAAGAATACGTAAAATGTATAAAATAATATAACTTCGAAGTAGTTTTTATTATTACTGCAAGTTTCGCAATACCATTTCATGGTATCACACTCAGTAACAAGGGAATTTATTTTAAATATCAAAAGTCAAGAGCCAATGAAGCATTTTAACGATAAAATATTCAAAAAATAGAGTTACTCGATTTGACCAATGAGCAGTTGTTTCTCAGAGAATCGTCTGTTATCTTTTCAATAATTGCAAAGAGTTCTTATTCTTTCTTCAAGTTCTTATCAGGAATGGGTTATTTCGTCGTATGTGGTAGTTTTAGCGTTAAATCCATAATCCTTGGCGAATCCTCACGATCGATCTGCAAACGACCGGTTCGCCGTTTCGACGATGATCTCACGGCGTCGGTAAACGCCGTTTGTAGGCGTTACAAGCGTAATCCCGTGTCTCAAGTCCCGTTGTAACTTACGATCGGCCTGACAGTCGGTCTCGCCTGCCGCGTCCATATTACCGACCACGGCAGATCGGTGTGTAATGGTCTTAACGGCCGTAAACTGCCGCCGCTAATCCGCTGCTGGGCCGCGTGGCTGGTTGGCCGGGCCGTGCACGCTGGCTGCGACTGCGGAACATCGACGCGTACGGCAGCTACCGTCTGACACATGCCAGAATTCAATGCCGACAGCGGCCGACCCGTGTCTTGTACCCATCGCCCCCGGCAGCCATGTTTACGGGGCTGACCCCTCGCTTCACGTTATCGCGTCAGGCTCGTGACGAAATATTGAAACCGAATTGATGAGTATTTATAGATGTTAAGGGGGTTATGTGAAATAAAATAATACACGCGTAGAGTATGTCAGAGTAATAGTTATATTTATAAAGAGATGTTAAACGATGAAGAACTAACACTGTTAGAACTAAGGAAAAAACTGCCACGACAGTACATGCGTCTACACCTGGAGTACTCGCAGGCCCCAGACCCTAATTAACCAATTACTGCAAGGATGTAGGGTTTTCCAAAAAACGGTATAAGCATGGTCAATGCTTTAATTTCAACAATAGACAAGGTTGTAAGTGACAACAAGTTTTTCGGGTGGAAGAATGATATCTAACATTACGTTGAATGCAGTAGTTGTGTTATCATGGTGTCATCTTTCGATACCATTACTATTGTATGTGGCTGTTGTTACTGATGACTATTTGCAAAAGGAAAATTTCACTTAAATCGTGTACCACAAGATGAAAATAGAAAAAGAAGAGTTTGCAGGTTTGGCGCTTGCAGTTTTTAGGACAATTCTTATTTTAACAACTGTAAGTGTCATTCGATTCTTTTGGGCCCAAGAGAAATGGTAGGTGATTGTTTCAAATTATAGTTTCATATCTGTATGAACTGTATATTTCTTCCAACTTTTGTCAGTCTTTTGACAATATAGCTATTGTTATTTGACTATGGGAGGTTTTAAAAGAAAAATTATGGGTAGAGAAACATTGAGAAACGTTCTGTCGATTTTTTATGACCATTGGACCAAATGTGAAGATTTCAGTGTTTTGGCTTAGGTTCTGTTGCATCTTCACAGTGTATGGAGGAGAAAAGTATAATTATCTATCGGTATTTTCGCAGGATAGTATTCATATTAGTATCATTTAAGTGATTTCGTGATTCGGGGCAGTCACCTTGTTTTCTTTTTATCGATACTTCATCGTTATAGTAGACGTAGATATGAAAAGAGAATGGAACTTCTGCTGCTTATAATAGACTACTAACGATAAAATAGTTCTAAACCGCAAAATTGTAAATGAATGCTGAAAATGGAAGACGGCGGACTTGGTGTTCGATGAGATTGTGGGATCGCATAGAATGGGGAACACGGATGGATTCCGTGGAATTGTACGCGTGCACCACGCGGACCATCCGATGCTCCGGAAACCGAAGGATTTCCGTTAAGACGGTGGACTGCAGCGCACGAAGTGGATTTAATGCATTTGGTCTCGGTATGCGAAGCATTTTTACCAGGCACGTGTAAGAAAAACTACCACAGTTTCATTATCCGTTCAATAAATCTATTGTCGTCTTGTAAAAGATTTCACCTGTAAAACAATGTAATACTATATACTAAATATTTATAGAACTTCTAATACAGTAAAAATAATTTAAATAGTAATATTCAATTATGATAGAATAATATGATAATATCAGTCTGTATAAGTAATACAAAAATAATGTTTTATACAATACAATAAAAACGAAAAAAACATCTGCAATTACACAGTAAACATAATAAATAAAAATAAAAACAAAATATTTTACGTTTCCACGTATCGGAGTTCATCAACTGTTAAATTCGCATAACCGAACGAAAGGAAAATTACGCCTATACTACCGGGACATCTATAAATTCTCGCATAATTGATAACCCAGTAAACTGTGTCGAACCAACGTCTCGGCAAACATTAACCGATACCTTAATAAACTTTCTGACAGGGTCGCACAACTTTCGAAACTACCGCGGTCCCATCGGGCAACTCGGCGAATGAAATTTATCATTTAGCCCGGAACTGGCCGATCGCTCGTCTTCCCGAAACAATTAACGGCAAACTCGGCCGATCCCTACGGTTCGTTACTGTGCCGTAATTCAATGTAACAATTACCGAACAAAATTGATACGGTTCAGAGTGGACGGGCGCAGTTGCCCCGAATGGTCGCGGCACCGGGTCCGCGCACTACCATTGAAAAACAAATCATTCCGCTCGGGACTCTGGCTACGGACCCCCGGAGTGGTGTGAGGGCGGCCGGGGACGCACACGAGCCACTCCCGAATCGGTCGATCAGCTGCATGCTGCACTCGGACACACACGGCCCCGCGTGGGCACGTACGGCGCCTATGTAAATCCTGCCGCTGAAGCAGCCGTAATGATTCAATGCGACCCTTACTGTCTACGAAGGAAACTGACGTGCCTCGCGTCACCGACACGTGTCTTTAAACTCATGGATTGAAAACAGTTGTGATATCGGTTTCGATACTTGAAAGAGTTACAAAGAACCGAAATAAGTCATAATTGTTATTTGATGTATCAGTTTTGAGGTATATCAGATTCGGTCCCGACCTCAAACGGTTCAATAACTGTTATTCTTCGGTTCTTCACAACCGTTTCAAGAACTGTAGAATGAAGAGTTACAGAACTCTTACTTTTTGACTTTTCATTTCACTTCTTCCTAACTGTTTATGTGTAGATCTGAAATCTCTCTCTCTCTCTCTCTCTCTCTCTCTCTCTCTCTCTTTCTTTCTCTCTATTTCTCTCTCTGCCTACAATTTTACCGGCTATTATTGTACATCCTATCGATCACAAAAACCCTTTATACCCAGCATAAAAAAGCAAAGGCATCATAATTCGAGCCGTAAATGGTTATTGCCCCTAAAATCCGTTTGGCGGTGAGCTTGGTCTCGAGGAGGGCCGTTACTCTGCCTAAACAATCAGCATTATTCTGGCGCAACAAGCTGTTCACTTGACCGATGTGCTTTTCGTGCTTGCAAGCGCACCAGTTCTAAGCCCCGTACCATTCAACGAACTCGCCAGGAGGAAGCTTTTTCCGCGCGGTAGATTCGTATAAATTAACGGCACATTAGCGTTCGTCGACCACGAGGAATTTCCTCGTCGGTCATCCGACAATTATTTTCGTTTTAATAACCTCGTTTTCAGCTTGGTAAACGCCGGACCCACCCCGCCGTTTCCGCATTTAATCCGCGCGTTTCTTAGTTCTGTCTGGCACACGGCTGGGTTAACCATTTTACAGGCAACTAAGCGGCTTAAGATCCCGGCCGAAGGAAACTCACTGCGCCCCTTGCCTCCAGGCGCATAATTATGTGTCCTAAAACTGAATTGAAATCTTGAGCCTCGTTACCGCTATAAATGGACCTCGAAAATTCTGCCCTCTTTACGTCATTCTTCCTTCTTCGTCTTCTTTGTTGTTCTTTCGCTCTTCTTCCCCTCGCGCTGGCTCGCAGCCTACGGTACAATTTCACCGGCGTTTCTCCACTGTGCCGACAATTTGTATGTAAATTATTATCGGACGACATCACAAAGCGTTGCAAAGCAAAGCTCGGCTCGAGGACAAGGGAAGAACGCGAACGAATCGCGGGCCGCGCTAATTCGCTCATGCCCGACGAGTCAGTTTGCACTGGGGGAAACGTACTTTACTCGCTGGATTACGCCCGCGTTGTAACTGCCCGTGGGAAGTGATGGCTTGAGCAGTGTCACTGGCACCTCTGCCCGTGAAAGTAGAATCTGCATTTTTTAAAGTGACCTAAGGTAGATGTTTTTAAGGTATTCTTTCGCGAGGTTACGGCGGTTTAAATGTCAAGAATTTTTTTGTCAGAGGTTTAGTGATCCTTTAATTTTACACGGTGTATTTCTTCTCGTTGCAATGTTCGGGTAATGTCAAGTAAATTTCAGCTAAAGAGAATCTTTGTCTTTAATCGTATGCCTTGCGATGGAACTGTATGAATTAACTTCAGTGCGTATAATTGTCGTGTAAGTTGTTCGATTTCGTTGGAAGTTAACTTTGATTCGACTCAAGTTAGAAAATGTTTGCGTAATCAATTTGTTGAACAATCTGTGTCAATTAATTATGCGATACTCGGTAGCTGATCTTCGAAGATTAGTTTGATACTTACAGAAATAGAAACGAAAGATAAATTTACATTAATTTACAAATATATCATTTTTGACGTTTAATTTGATGTTTTCGTTTGTTTTTCGCAAACAGAAATTAAGGGACTAATTTACGTATTCATTAATGTAAATATATTATTTTCCTGTAATTAATTGCAACACGGTAATTCGTGTTATCCTGGCGCCGAATAAGGGACGTACAATTATCTCAATCCCATGAATTGCCGAAATCGCGAATACGGGATGAGTACGGAAGTGGTCGGTTTTTATTGGTTGATCCTAACAATCGTCGGGAGGTAATTGAATCGAGGGTTAATTGAGGAAACTCGGTTTGACTAATCGGGAGTCTTTGTTGGATTTCTGGGATGGCACGATTGGACGGATTCTGGTCCCGCGTGCCGCGGAAAGGTTGGATACGTGGAGACGTCGCTCGGTTTCGTTTAATTAAACAAATTGAGGGCAGGGGGTGCACTAATTAAAGTAGTTTAATTGCGAAAAGTCGCGGAGTGTAATTTTTCAAACGTACACTTTTAAACTAGCAATCTTTATAAATGTTAAAATACGATAGAAACAAATATGAAAGCTGTTGAATATTAATAAATCATATTACACTAAAACTTTTTTGTTACTGAGTGGCATTAATCAGGATCTGATCAGTCCCATGCACAAAGTTATTAAGGTGTCTGCTACAGTCAGTGAACTAGAAATAATAGTTCGACTTTGGATTTCTATGCATTTATGGAAAATTTAAAATACGTATAAAACATTCGTGGTATAATGCTTTTTATAGCATTTTTTATGAAAACCTATTTACCATAATAATTCTGTTTTTTAATTATATTCAGTAATTTTTATCTAGTTATTTAAAATATTTACTACTTTTATATAGCAATCATCGTTTTCCAACAACCAAAAACAAAACATTTTCTTTCCAATTCTTATAATAATTTTTATATTTATAATAATCTTCTTATAATTTTAAAAACAGATTTATCTGCTGTCGAAGAAAAACGAAATTTCTTGTCTAAAAATTATAAATTTAAAATGTTTTTATCTATCAAAGTCAGTCGATCTCTCCAGATTATTTGCATGCGACATCCGCAAATTGTAAATATATTAGACTCACACAATTACTCACTTTGCAGAATAAATTTCTTTACACGTTCCACTTTATTAACACTGAAACTACCGAGTAATTAGAATGACTTATTTCCAATTTTTTATAAAAATTAGGACAATATGTTCCTTGAGATTCGAAGAACCTCCTAGTCTTGCATCTGTCAAATACATAAATTTAATTGAAAATCTTTCACAAAAACGCCTTTATAATTTAAACACTTACAAAAGAAAAACTTCGAAGTGGGTCAACTTGACCCGCCCGGTAGTTTTAGCGTTAACATCAAGACTTCCGTCGCATTCTGGAGGGAGTGCTTACGCCTCGAGTAGAATAGGTCGACAACCGATCAGACTTCCCGGGGAAGTCCATAAAAATTTCTCTTCCTGATGTGACTCGTTCCCGACGTTCCTTTCACGTTCGTTCATCAAAACCACAATCCCCTTCTAAATGAAACGAAGTCAGTCGCCAGTGGAACGTGTTCGAAGGGAATAGAAGAGGATCGGTATTACGATGATCAGGGAAGGTTTCCCGCGTACCTATGGCTGACTGTCGATAACCAAGCCGGACCGCGGATGCTGCGAGGTGTGACAGCCCTTAAAAATTCACAGAGTCGTATTGCGCCGTGATGTCTAACAAGATCACGTCTCTTAACGCTTTTGGACATCCAATCGGATCGATTCCTTGTATCCGTAAATTAAACAGCTTCGTAGTCGCGTAATTGCGAGGAATATTAGTTTCACAATACTCAGCAATTAAAAATAAGAAGTGTACATTTTTATATGTGTTAAGTTTAATTTTTAATTTGTATGTTATCTTGGAAACCGATAAAGATAAAAGTACAATTTGATAAGTAGAGGCGCATAATTGTTTATTTACTACAATATGGCGATGCTAATCTCATAGAAGAATAAAACATACGAAAGTAAAGAGAACAATTATCTATACTTTCAATTATACCGATAAGTAAATAAAATTAAAAAAGAATCTGAGTGTCCAATTCACTGCAGCATCTTAATAAAAAAAATGGTACCATGGAACATCTTCGGCAGAAACATTAATTTCCTGGTGTTCAATAGAGAACCACTTATCAAACCAATTGTGCCAATAATCTCGCAACTAATTAGGTTTAATTTCATCCAATAACGAGTGATATAATCGAGGAACATTCCCAAGCACAAATGAACGCAATAGGAGGGTAGCTCGTGAAAAATTGGCGCGGCTAATACAAGGAGAAGGAGAATAAGAAGAAAAAGGAGGAATAAGGGGAAGGGAAAAAAGAAAGGAGGAACAGCAATCGATTCCGCGCAAAGTACCTTCGACCTAATTCGCGCGTCGTCGTCGGGTGACTTCAGACCAGACTGAATTTCTCGGAATTTCCTTCGACACGATTATTATTCCGTCGTCGACGATCGTCGACCGTGACGTTGTCCTCTTTTGGTGACTCCATCGGGTCAGTACTCGATGACGTTTTTCTTGTTCACCGGGGAATGGCAATCGTCGCGGGCAACTTGTTCGCTCGCTCTACCGTTCGGTGCTTTACGGAATTATCGTGGAACACGGCGCGGCTAGCTCATTAACCTTCTCGATTGCCGGCTCGAGCGGGTCGGAAATTTTCTTTTCGCGCGACCGCTGATCTGAGGCCGGTCGGGTATACTGGAGACCGGTTAAAAGAGTTTCCGTGTGCACGCGCACAGAAAATGGGATGTATTATGGTAATCGTCGCCACTCTGCGAAAATGCGGCCGCGGCTGAATTCAATGATCCTCGGCACGGCTGCGCGTCGTACACACTTATGCCGCTGCGCTCGCTTGCGTATGCGACGGCTCTTTCTTTCTCTCTTCTTCTGTGTTTCTGATGTTGCTTGCCCTTTTAGTTATAGAAAACTTCAAAAATGTGTTTACATTTTTAATCATTGCGAATGCAGACCTTGGATGTTAGAAGGCAATCCTGGAAGATTGCCTTTCTAATTGAGACATGCTGTGTCTCTGATGTTGCTTGCATTTTTAGTTATGGAAGATTTTAAAAAGTGTGTTCACATTTTGGATAATCGCTAATATCTTGGACATCAGATGATATTCATTCGATATCATCTTTGTGATGAATATAATCAAAGGCTTTATTTACAAGCATCTGTAAATTATTTCTATTGAATATACGTAACAGAAGTTTAAAAAACTACAGCTTTATTGTGATAGAATAGCATTCTGCTGCTTACAACTATTTCAATTGTGTTCGTTTAGTTTTTTATTTATTTTATATGATTCTATTTATTCTTTTCATTTTTCTTGTGCTTTTTATGTAGGTATGGATAAACTATATCTCACAGTATCAAAGTATTCATCACCGGATTATAGGAGTTAGATATATTTTAATATATTATATATTATTATCGCATTCAATTAAATAATGTATATATTGTTTTGCAGCATTCTGTGTTCATCTCGCACACACTTATTTTCTCTTCACTTATGCGTTTCTACTTTCATCTCTGTCTATTTTGAAATCCCTTTCCCCTCCGCGACGAATTCAGCGCACGTATGTACTTTCCGTGTAGTTTGTACCTTTTGCGCATCGATTAAACGTAGAGCCCCTGCGTATCTCCAGGTAGTTACGTTTAGACGTCCTCAGTAATGGACCCTTTTCTCTCCTTCGAACTAATTGCCGGAAATTTCAAGCCCTAGGATTCAGAGCCTGTCGTGAAGATGTGGAAATTGAAGTTGTTTATAGAATTTTTTACCATTTTCAGCACATTGCAGAGTAACTGAGATATCCAAATGAAAAATTAAAAAGACGCATTGGGGTAATGCAAAAATTTTGACGTTTTTTGGAGCAAGTAAATACATCACTGGATTAATTTTTTCTCATCGAAATCACATTTCTATAATGATAGAATAAATAAGCTTATAGAAAGATGAGGGGAGGTAGTAGCAATCAATAGAAATTATATAATAGTTTAATCGTTAAAAATATTTGATTCTTCTTTTTGTTTCAATAATACAACAGGATGTACAAATTTTGGATTAATATCTTACTAACTATAAATCTATTTAAAAATTCAAACAAAACGTCGAGTTCAGAAATTTTAATATTTTGTTTTAAGTATTTATTATACGATTGTTATAATTATACATAGCATTTCTTAAAATCACTTTCTTCTATCCGTCATATTTTTCAAAATGTTTATAAAAAGCAAATGAAATCGGGTAGATATTAGTAAATGGTACTTTTGTGCATTACTTGAAGTCACTGATTTCTTAGTGTATCCCTATTTGCAAGTAATAATGCCTGAATATTTCACATGACAGAATCTTTTTCCTTTCAGTAGAGTAAAATTTACTGGAAATTTCAGTACAGTCTTTAGGTATAAATCTGTGTTATCACTTAATTTTTATATTAGTAATCGCATAAGGGGATAGTAAGAAATAATAAAGGCTTGTTTAGCGACATTTATTTTATGTATGAAATGATTCAGGCATTCGTAGTTTGTGCGTTTGCGCGACAATTAAGCTTAGACCTAGTTGTAACTCTAGGTAGAAACATCTAGATGTCCTACACGATAGAACCTTTGCTCTTCTTCGAGCTAATTGCCGGAAATTTCGAGCCGTGACCTGAGAACCTGATCCTACCGTATTACTTGACTCCTGTGTTAGTCATCGCGTAAGTAGTAAAGATTTCTGTTAGGATAGCATTACAAGAGAAATTATTTTCTGTACTCCCTCGACCTGTCGCACCTTTTACTCGCTTCTGCTTATAAAATTATTTGTATAATACTTGTAATATGTCTCTGCATTATTACAAATAATTGGTATTTATAACATATATTTGTAATAATTACAAATATATATATATATATATATATATATATATATATATATATATCTTATAATAAATGAATCGCAAGTTTTTATACATTTATAACATATAACAATTTTCTTAAAATTATTCAAATATCAAATTTAATGGAATTTATTTTTCTTGTAATTATTTAATCTTTGAAAATAATTTTCAACGCAGAAATGGAAATAGTAATATCTAAAATTGTAAAAGGGTAAACATCGTCTCATGAATCAGCACTTTGAGTGCTCTTTTAGAATTATGAAACGCAAGCTATCTTCAATCACACCTCCAACAGATGATAACCAGTTTAATCAAGGGTCTATTTACATCGAATGATAAATTACACGAATTTTAATGTAGCTGTACCAAAGAAACTGACTAGCGAAGGCTCGTGCAAGGGTCCGATCGAGAAATTATCTTACTACGGGTGAAACGCTTTATCGGGCAGCACCCATTAATAATTAATTAATGTAACTGATTAGCGGGTGCCGGTGTATCAATGTCCATGCATCATCTCAAGTCAGAAACACCCATAATGTATTCGATATCTGCGTATGCATAATTTACTGGTAAATTATTGTTTCCCGGCAGTAAATCAGCCTGACCTAGTAAAATTTTGGAAAACGTTTGTTTAGCAACTGTCAATGCGCTCCTAACACTGAAAGGCTGAGCTATTTTGTTTAAAACACATATAAACTGCAAAGATCTATTCTAAAAATGTCAGTAATTTACTTTTTAAAGGAAAAATAATAAATAATTAGATATAGACAACAACATACAGCGTTATTAAGATAAAAAAAATGATTAATGAAAATTCACGTTGATATAGAATAATTTAAGATATAAATTTACGTTATATACTATTTCCTTTTTACTTATTCCGTATATTTTAGCATCAAGGATTTGTTGGTCTTTGCATTTCATTTGATGCATTTCATTTTGTTTTATATCTACTAAACCCTAAACTAAGTCTTAAAATATTTCATTAGCCTGGTCGCTTCTTTCACATTTATTACAATAGTTTGATTCCTTTTCGTATCAACAATTTCGTTATTGCGGCCTGCAATGCGTTACGAAATGAACATTCGTACATGCCATAAAGATCCAGCTTAATCAACGTACCTAAAACGGTTGCATGACCAAATACAATCTTCCCCCTTCAATAAAACTTTAGAATGTCGTCTTTCATTTCGGTTAATCTACAATACACGGAGCCATTTTGTCAAATGTGGCTAGAAGTTTGATAGTAATGTGCTGCTCTAGATTCCTGCCGCACATTTTCCTGCAGGAACTATAAAGCTAGCCTTACTTGAACGGATGTAGGTATTCATGTGACTCGATTTGAACGTGGAAGCAAGTTCCGGAATCGGAAAAGTTTCCCCGAGCCTGTTCTTGGATATGGAGGAAGTTAATTATCCCATCCCGTTTCTTTTCTGCCGAGTGTTTTACCGACCGCCAACTACATAATTTACGTACTCGATAAAAATGAAATACGTGGGAAACATTTAATGTTACCTTGAAAAATGATCGTTTCGCTATATTGGCGCTCAACCCATTGCATAGAAGTAAGTATAAACGTAACAAATTACACTTCAAATACATTTGTACCACAAAACAATTTTCCTATGATTAATTTATTAACATCAAATGTCTAGAAACAAATTTATAAGGACACTTATTTCCAATATTTCTATTTCTATTTCTATTTCTATTTCTATTTCTATTTCTATTTCTATTTCTATTTCTATTTCTATTTCTATTTCTATTTCTATTTCTATTTCTATTTCTATTTCTATTTCTATTTCTATTTCTATTTCTATTTCTATTTCTATTTCTATTTCTATTTCTATTTCTATTTCTATTTCTATTTCTATTTCTATTTCTATTTCTATTTCTATTTCTATTTCTATTTCTATTTCTATTTCTATTTCTATTTCTATTTCTATTTCTATTTCTATTTCTATTTCTATTTCTATTTCTATTTCTATTTCTATTTCTATTTCTATTTCTATTTCTATTTCTATTTCTATTTCTATTTCTATTTCTATTTCTATTTCTATTTCTATTTCTATTTCTATTTCTATTTCTATTTCTATTTCTATTTCTATTTCTATTTCTATTTCTATTTCTATTTCTATTTCTATTTCTATTTCTATTTCTATTTCTATTTCTATTTCTATTTCTATTTCTATTTCTATTTCTATTTCTATTTCTATTTCTATTTCTATTTCTATTTCTATTTCTATTTCTATTTCTATTTCTATTTCTATTTCTATTTCTATTTCTATTTCTATTTCTATTTCTATTTCTATTTCTATTTCTATTTCTATTTCTATTTCTATTTCTATTTCTATTTCTATTTCTATTTCTATTTCTATTTCTATTTCTATTTCTATTTCTATTTCTATTTCTATTTCTATTTCTATTTCTATTTCTATTTCTATTTCTATTTCTATTTCTATTTCCATTTCTATTTCTATTTCAGTTTACATTGATATTTCAAGTGAAACGGTATTTGACCAATGAAACGAAGAATAACGAATAGATTACGAGCACTCAAGATAATTCTAATAGAATGAATTATTCGCAGATATTTATCGTGAATCCTGCACACATGAGTTTAATTAAGACAAACATATTTGAAATACTCTTAATTGTACTCGTAAATATGATTATACTCTATTCTGATCAGACTAACGAAGAAATTCGCAGCAGAATATTCAGTTATGTAGTTCTACATGCACCATAATTTGGCAACCGTGTAGTTCGACCGAAATTCCGGTACGAAAAAGCCGGAGAGGCCACGAGATGTATTCTGTTCGCCGCTTCGAACAGGTTCCCCGATCCCTTTGTAATAATATTGTACCAGTGACGACTGAATTATGCATTCAGGCAACATAAATCGCTCCCGATAGTTAGCAGAGACACTTGGCACGTAGCGTAGCCATAGGTGATGCGTCATTAATGCTTAATGGACAGACATTAATTCGTTATTGTCAGTAGACTGAACAATCGATAGTAACTTTCCGGTGTAGCCGACGCAGGCTCACGGACTCCCAACGATCTGCCCCATGATAGCAAATGTGACTGTCTTATAATCGAAAAAAGGGCGAATAATATCCACCTTCCGTAAAGTCACGTTTTGGCGACCCCTTCACGTATCGATCGTATATTCACCGCAATATCTATGATTCGTTTTCGAGATGAACAGTCATTTAGAGAAATAAATCAATTCTACGCAAAGGAAAATAATTGATTGAAATTCGCAAAAGATTAATTTTTTGATATGTACTTTTTTAAGACGTGTTTGCATTATTCAGTGAATACCGTCTATTTACACCTTCGTCAAGGACAAATCTGTCGCAAAGTGGACGAGTCAATAAAAATCTAAAATAAGTAATATAAAACTTCACCGATTCAATAAAAAGACGTCGCATAATAGAAAATACAAAAAGCTACTTACAAATCAAACGAAACAAAGAGGCTTAAAAACAGTTCCAACGAGACACACGAGCAAAGGGAAGTGTGTCACATGCGCAATTATTTTCGAGAAAGTAAAACAGTTTCCCGTATCACGCGGAATCGAAACATTCGCAGCCCACAGGACACAGGACGTGATTCTCACTCGTGGAGAAAGGAGAAATAGGAGGACAGGGGATGGAAGAAAGGGAGAACGGGGGTCGTTCAATATTTAAAAACCGCTCGAACCGAGGAGCTGCAAGTTTCCCCCTCAGAGCTGTCAATAAGCATCGCGTCTCGTCGCGTCGCGCGGGAATCAACGAGGAACATCCCGCGGCGCGCGTCAAAATTAAATAGGATGGAACGGATATTGGCGAGACGCGATATCCGCGTCAATCGACCGTTCACGATCGCAAATAAAGACGCGATAATCCCAAAGGCGTCCACGGATTTACGAGATTCGGCGACGGTCGGAGGGGTGCGAGGAATGCGCGTCACGCAATGGATTTACGCCTGGCACAGCACGGAGGAGCCGGCGAGGCGCGACCGGTAAACGGTCAATTTTTATTGCAAATATCCCGTCGGACGTGACGACTCTGGGATTTATCACTCTCATAATACTCGCGATGCATTTCTGCCCACGAGCGCGCGAAAATCCGAGAAAGATCGATAATTCACGCGGTGAAAAATAACGAGGATTTTAAGTTGGACGTGTTGGACGTAGTATTTAAGCTTTAAAACTGACTTACGAGGATAGTTATCGAACCTGGACATTCTAAAAATTATAAAATGTGTGTGTGTAAGTACAGTAAGTCAAGCCTCTCACATTGCAGCACTGCATATTAATTTTTTTCGCCAGCTCTTATCATTCCCAAGATAATCCATGGAAAAGAATAATTTGCATTTTCTTTAATGGGTGGTTGCACCTCTTCAAAATGAAATTTGAAATTACTTACACACATATTTCGTAATTTTTCGAATTTCCAAGTTTGACAACTCCTCTTGCTGGATTTATGAATAGAAGTTTTCATTTTTCTGAGTACTTATTGTTAATAAAGTAATTCTAATCGATACAGTTGCGAAAAAGTTGTAAAGCATGAGAGATCGATGCGTTTTATAGAATCAAAGAATGAAAATATTCCAGATGAATAATAAGAAGATTCTAGATGAAGAATAAGATTATAATCTAGATGAACAATAAACTTATCAAACGAACAATAGAAAGTATCGATTTCTAAACAAAGGTAATGACAGAAATAAAAATGTTTAGTGCAAATGAAGAAGGAATATCTGCGTTTCATGATCATCCTCCTTTCTCTTTTCTATCTACGATCGTCCAGGGTTAATCCGCGAAGAAGGTCGATCGTTATTTCCAGCATTTTCATCGATTGTCATTCAACTAAAACACCGCACAGAGAATGGAATCTGCCTGGCGCAACTTGACAAAAGATCCCACGCTACCGGGGGCCATGGAAGTCCCTATCGGTTCGTCGAGAAATTCAATAATACTTTGTACATAGCGGCAGAAAGTAAAAGAACGTGTACCTACGTACATAGAGGAGCGGCTAAGAAAGACGAAGCCATAACAGAGGTCTGGAACGGAGAACAGGGGCTGACCTCTCGCTGATTAGATCACTCAGGAAATTCTGCGCGATATCCGGCACTCGGGGATACCGTAACCACCGCTACGCGGAAACTTTTGCTTTCCGCCTGGTTCCGGCATACTTTTACTGTTTCGCAACGAAGTCGAGCGGGATCATTTTCGAAAATGCTTAAGTGAAACGTGCATTCCGTGGAAGTTTGGCGGCGTTAAAAATAACGGGCACGGATGTTCGCATGTTCAACTGTGCTGTGATCTTCAGTTTGCATGCGTGTTTGGAATACCATTGAGAAAGAAGAAGCATGTACAGTCGTCTCTCAGTTTACGCGGCATTTTTTTGTACGGTAAATTATTTTTGTTTTCTGAAATATCATTATTATTACTTTTTTCTTAAGGCATCTGGAATAAATATATATTTCTAAAACTTATACCAGCTTCCCTTTCCAATATTTTGTTTTCTTTTGTACCGACAGACCCTATTTACGCGATTGTCATTTGCGTAACGGATTTTAGTGTAAATCGGGGGTCAGGTGTATACACTATTAACAATATTTTGCAATTTCTTCTAATTTAAATGCATTTTTATAAAAGTCAGATGCGAATAAGTGAAGAAAAGTAATTGCCATGGTGTTGAAAAGAAGAAAAACTTGTTGGCATTTAGAGAAATAATATCTTGGGTGAAACAAAAGCAATTGTACTTAAAACTTTCTTTGGGAGTGTAAGTGGTAATAATTTATGTTGAATATTTTAAGTTGGACAAGTATTATGTTTTTAATATTTCGCGACTAATACGATCGAGTAATTAATGAGTAGTTCGGTAATTCTAGAGTGAAAACAAATCAACAAGGATGTCTCGTTGTGCATAAAGACACGTTCATTGAAACTTTCGGCGCATTCGGATTTATGTTACCAACGACTGGAGCTCGTTATGTTTGAGATACTACGGCGGCGCACTGGTTTCGACAAATTAGCATTGGAATTATGGCTCGAAGTTGGTTTATTACTACGCACTTTCGGCTAACACGTTCCTGGAGTCCTGGTTTCCGAACTCAATAGCTATTGACATGTCGTAAAGCTCAGGATGTAACAGCAATTTAAAAATAAATATGAATCTGACGGTAGACAAGGATAGTAAAAGTTTCACAGAATTCATAGCACTTGGCAGCATTAATAATATTGACTATTATCTTATAACCATTATTCTACTGTGAATATTTAACAATATAAAGGGTAACACAATTATGTTTCTACATTAGCGCGTTAATAAACGCAAATCTTTATAAAATAATAACAAAGCAAGTTTGCATTCATAAAAGAAGCTTCCAAACAATGTACGAACGAATCAGTTTTTATAAGCGACCTGTGACCGGTTAAGAGATCGTTCCACGAATTAACGCGCCACCAGAGACAAGAATTTAAATAGCACAATAGTAATAATTACAATAAAGTTATTGCTACATACATTTCGCGAAAATATAAGAACCTAATTAGTACTTTATTCAACGATTGAATTATCCAGTTACCATCACCGTAGCGCAGTAATTACTTTATGCCAATGGTTCATTGGCGGGTAATATTGTTGCATTAATAAGTTATACTATTGTGCCAAGAATAACGACGTTGCGTGGCTGGTTTCGTGCAGTAATAACAACGTTACGATCTGCATATTGACATATCATCAGCATGCCGGTAATATTTGCGTTACGAAAATTATTCAGTTCCCATGGAATGCAAAATCGTTCGAAATGGTCTGTCATTATCGATTATTTTTATCAGTTTTCGCGAGAATAACATTCTGATCCCCGGTTACTTAGAACAAGACCCGCGTGAATCATCCATAATTATTCGAACGACGCGACACGACCCTCGTAATCTGGCAAGTATTTGCCGGGCCGATGAATGGAATTCGCAAAACGCTGACGCGTGTCGCGGCCCACGGAATCACACGCGCGGCGCATACCACAAATTGCTCGTGTCCAAACCGTGCGAATCTGATGAAACGCCCTTTAAATCCTGAAATGCGCCGGATGACGCATCGGTAACGGTCGCGTGAAAATTTGGATTCTTTCACTCGGATTTTAAATATTTGGGATACATTTTTTCATTAGTATTTCGAATATTTTGAATACAGGTTTTTTCTTATTGGAATTTTCAATATTTCGATCACATTTTTGTATTAGGATTTCATATACTTGAAATTAATTTTTGTAGTCGGATTTTAAATATTTGACAGAAATGTTTACATTCAAATTTTCAATATTTCGATCAAATTTGTTCATTAGCATTTTAAATACTTGAAACGCAGGTTTTTTTTATTGGGATTTTCAATATTTTGACCACATTTTTGCATTAGGATTTCAAATATTTGAAATGAATTTTTGTAGTCGGATCTTGCATATTTGAAAAAAATGCTTACATTCGAATTTTCAATATTTCGATCAAATTTATTCATTAGCATTTTAAATATTTGAAATGAATTTTTCCATTCGGATTTCTGATACTGAGAGTAAATATTTTTATTCGAATTTCACATGAAACGCTTTTGAATTACGATCTACTTGTAGAATGTAAAATAAAATGAGCATACTTGTCAAGCATTCGATGGCATAAATATTGATGGAATTATATTGAGATGATTAAAACGTAACAACGTTATTAAACTTTGAATAGAGGATTATTGGTCATGAATTCTGTGTATGTATTGTACTTCACTTCGATGATAATACTTCTGCCGGTTGAAGAACAATCCACTGTTAATGTTTGCAATTGAAACATGAGGGCAGTGGTTAATTAGAATATTATATATCCCCCTTCAATATCTTCATAATTATTAATTCATCGTACCATTTCACGTATGTTTCGTATTTGGCCGAATAACATATGATGTTTAAATTTGAATTCTTTTTAACAATTTCGTATTGGAATATTATTATCGCCATAACGCTTCCTACTTCAATAATATTTGATACGCACGTCTTTTTCTGTCAATATTTTATCATTTCATATTATATTTCATAATGCATTTTCAAAGATAATAAAAAAAAATTACTCTTATATTATATTCATACTATTTGAAATTCTGTAACAGAACAAAAGTTCCGAACATATTCCGAGCATATGAATATAAATCACGAGTTAACTCGACTTTTCAGTTAACAGTTTAATCACTCTATCTGTCGGGAAAGTCTCATCTTTTTCACGGTCGTCTGTTCTATAATTAAGGACCTCCATTAATCGTGAACCTCTTCAATGTTAATTTTGTGAACATCCTCCGTCCGTGGCGATAATAAAGATGCTGCTATAGCTTCCGGCATATATGCATCATATATTATATGTATACATAGCACTATACACGTACGTTATTATGTATTATGTATTGCCGTGAAATCCTACGCTTGCGGTTGACAAGGACTTGGCAATGACGCAGGCACATCGATTGTATCATTAATGCTTAATCACGGATAGTGCCTCGTAATCGTGTTACCTTTGTCCTGTACGAATATTAGATACCCCGGTCGATTACTCATCGTCAAAGTTGCAAGCCTGGAAAACTTGACTTACGTTCTGACTGTTCGAACAGCTGACGATTTTCGCGGTTACCCTAACCTGTCTCGAAGGAAATGACGAATCGCGGATTCTTCATGTTCAAGATATTTATAGCAACACGATCGGGGGGTTGACAAATTTATTGAGACAAATAACTGTACTATAAGACAAATTCCTTCACTTTGATGGAATATATCTTTACTCTGCTAATTGATACTTCTTGAAATTTTATGTTTTACAAATTTCACAAATTTCTCAAAATATACAAACTTTACAAACAATACAAATTCTACGCATTTCGTTAGACATATGTTAATGCAATAACTGAAAATAATTGTTAGTTGAAATTGATGTAGGTGCATTTTCAAAAAACTGATTAATCAATTAATAAATATCAATTGACGAAAATGTGTTTTTCTTTTCCAGTCAGCCCCGTGTGTCATCAAGGTCAAGTAAAAGTATTCGGCGTAGCCCGACAAGAGACCGCGCGAATACCATGCGAGCTCGTCGCGAATCCACCGGAAGTAACGTTCACCTGGAGGTTTAATAACACAATGGAAGCGGTAGATATACCCCAAGCACATGTTACAAGCGAGCGAACGCGTTCAACAGCGTCTTACACGCCGATGACAGAATTAGACTACGGAACTCTACTTTGCTGGGGCACGAACGATCAGGGCACTCAATTGGAACCCTGCGTTTACCACATTGTCCCGGCTGGTGAGTAAAAATCCTCAGGTTCACCATTATCATTACTCATATCCTTCTGCATTCATATTTCCCATCCAAATTTCAATAACAAATAACGCAATTTCAAATTATTTAGGATTTACTAAAATCATTCACCAGGAAACCTATTTATTTTGATTAATTTACGAAAACTTTGATTCACCTAGATGTTTCCAATCTAATACCACTAATCAGAATCAATTTACCTTCTAATAAACATCTCTCACAATTTATCAATCGTAGACTAACAGAACTATACCCAAGATCATAAAAAGAATATGCGAAAAAAGATAAAATTCCACTCTAATATCCTAACCTGTTCGACTTTCGGCTTATTTAATCCAAGGAAAAAAGTTCCCGCGGTCCGGAAAAACTGGCGCAACGTGTGCCGAGATAATACGAGCGCTGAAATTGTGTCCGCGCGAGAGTTGTACCGCGGAAAAGCAAGCGGTGCGGTACAGGCCGGATGCTTTATGGAAAAACTTCGTTTTTAATTATGTAACAGTCCTTGCAACGGAGGAAATTAAGATTTTAGTAAATATAAATCGCCGGGATTTATGGCGGAAAGACGCGCGCGGAGTAATCCGCGTAGAAGTGTCCCCCGCCGCCCACGCGCCCACCCCCGGGAGACGAGGCGGCTTGATAGACGTAAATTAGATTTAAAAAGTTTCCTCATTATGCAGATTAGAAACAAGGACGTCCGTTGCCACGGCAGCTGGACGTCGTCGTCGTCGTCGTCGTCGCCGCCGCCGCCGCTATTCCCATTCTCCTCTTCCTCTTTTTCTCTCTCCTCTTTCGCTTCCCTGACCTCTTAACGAGACGTAACTCGAGAGAGTGCCGGGTGCTCGTTCCGTTTGAAATGACTGAATTACAGGCAGCATTTTTCCCAGTCGAACGGCCACGAGTAAATAAGGCGCTGCGCCGTGTAGACACGCCGTTATGCGCTGTTGTAAAGCACCGACGGATCTTTGTCTCGGCGTCCTTCGATCGTCCCTTTGAGACGCATGCACTGCGACAGTGCCCCGTTCCCTTACGCAAAGAGGTTGTTATCCGTGATCATCGGTAGCTGCCCGATTACAAGGGCTACGTTCACTGGACACTGGAAATGGTGCGAAACGCGAGAACGACTTCGAGCTTTACGAAATACGAAGGTGCTTTCTTGGAGCCAAAATTGAAATGTCCTTTGTATAAATTTCGTTCAGTAGACATTTGCGATTACCTTCAATTATACGTGATCGATTTTATGAGAAGGGTCGTTGTCATAAAGAGCAGTAATTTCCTTTAACCCCTTGTGCTACAATATCGTGTCAGACTCACAGTAAAGGTTACAAATAGAATTTAACAAACATAAATATTGTTGAATTTGTTTGAATGTAAATCACATATTTTTCTTCTGTTATCAATGACTATACCTTCGAGCAAACATTAACATGGAATAAAACTAGAATTTTCTCTTATTTTCAGTAAATTGTTAATGACAGAGTAATTAGATCGATTACAATTCAGAAAGAAATCATAGGGCAAGGGGTTAAACAAGAGCAGATTTTTGGTAAAAGGGAAACTTTGTAGCTGAAATTGAAAAGCCGTGGTAACTTACTTTTAACAAGGACAAAAATTGAAAGCACCTTTGTATTTATTATTTTGAACTGTAATTTATGTTTGTAACAAAGACTTTGAATTCAATTTAATACGAACATTGCTCATTGTTTTTTTCTTTTGAAAAAAGATCTCTTATCAATAGTTCATGTGTGCAGAAATATAAATTTACGATGAACATAGAATTCCGTTTCCATCTCCGTACATTATCAACCCTACAGTGGCCCCAATGATCACAGCTGCGAGAAACGCCTCAAAAGGTTAATCCAACGTCTTCAGATTTACTCAACGAAAAACCAGCACCGCGCGAAGGGGATCCAGGGAATTTTTTAAAAGCCCTCGCACCGTCAGCGAACTTTCGCGAAGTTTAATCTGAAGAGCGTGTAAAAAAGCAGGGACGAGGAAACGATGGGTAGGCGAAGCGCCGAACAGTCGGAAAGGGGGAAGCAGCTCGTATACAGGCGCGTCAATACGTCACAGAATGGGGTTCAGCGGCGGGAAAGGCCTTAAACCACCGGAATGGGGCAATAAAAACCGCCATTAAGGCGAACGTTGCATAAAACCGGGGGTGTTTCGATCCGGAGTACGCTTCGGTCCCGAAGCCGAATGGAAACGCAAAACCTAACCTCGTTAGCCCGCGCCGGTTGATTAAAGACGGCGAAACGCCATCGTTCGTGGAACCTGGCACTTGGCCGCGTACGTGAGACCATGTCCGACATCTTTGTATTCCGCCTTCGTTGTGGGTGAACGTTTGTCGCAGTAGTTGCTTGAACTTCGACTTCACCCCTGTCCCGCCACGTCGTTCCTCTATACCTTTGCCGCAATCACGGTGACTTATCTCTGAGAGGTTCCATCGCGAGAACACATGGAAGGACAGTTCGGTTTTCTTTATCTTGGGTCCGAGGGATCTTTACGGCGACTTTAACTGTCGATGGTTAAACCATCTTAACTGCTACTTTACGAAAACAAGGTTATTGAGATGGCTGTTCGTGGGACAAAAACCTTGTTAGCGAATTGTTGAGCGACCGAGTGACGCGAGATTTATTTTTATAAATCAATTACAACGTATTACCCTATTTCTATGAGGTGCTTGTGTCACAATTTTTAGATTTCAGTATAGCTAGGCTCAAGTCGAGTGTCTTTGCAACTCCAGACTTCGCCTTCAAGATTGCATGTGATTAATTCCTCAGTTCCACAGAACAGAGAATCTAACACCTACCTGCAGAATACATATCCTAACCCAGACCTAACCCAAACTATCGGCGAAACGTAGCTATCCTAGAGACATAGGTAAGACCCCCGAATTTTACCCCTGGAGGATAGAAGCGAAGGGGTGGGTAGAGGCAGACAGAGAGCGAGTCAACCGCGCCACTAATTATTTACTTCTTCAGGTCACCCGGACACGCCACACAATTGCTCTCTTCAGAACCAAACTACGGACTCGCTGTACGTGGAGTGCACCGAGGGGTTCGACGGTGGTCTGCCACAGAATTTCACAATCCAGGTAGACCGTGAGGCCGGCACCAGCAGCAGCGGCAACGCGCGGACCAGGCCGAACAGAACAGTGTACAACCAGACGAGCAAAGTTCCATCGTTCTCGGTCGGGAACCTCGAGCCTGGCACCAGCTACGAGATCTCCGTATACGCGAGCAACAGCAAAGGTCGCAGTGAGACGGTCCGGTTCCGCGCCACCACCCTGAACCTCCCCGAAAGACGCACAGGTGAGTTTGCCGCCGTCCTTTGAAGCGGCACCCGAGAAACCCGAGGTCAGATCGATCGTTACGATGCCTGATGCTCGTGTCGGCGGCCCGTTAAATCGACGACGCGCACTTCTATTGCGAGTTTCCTTTGAGCACTGTCTGCTACGCTGCACGGCCTTGCATCGTAGAGCTCACGTGATTATCTATATTTCTTCTTAGTACTGCTCACCGAGATTCCACGTCTCTCCTGACCGCCTCGGTCCTTTTCCGGCGTGTTATCCTTTTCCCCCGTCTCTCTTGCCACCAGTGTTTCGTCCGTTCTCTGTCGCATCTGTTCCTATCTCTCTATCACACACTCGCGCGAGATGTCCTGTACCCACTTTAGACAAGCACTGTGCCCTTTTATTTAGGGTTTGGAGATTGGAAACGAGTGAATGCCGCGGATCAGCCTTCGGTGGACGGGTTTTGATATAGGATTTAGAAGCTCCCTTTTGACGATGATTCGGATCGAAGAAGACAACGTCGGATAAAAGTTGATAATGAGTTTGAGGAACCGGAGGTCTGATCAGGCGATACGTTTGCTGAATAATTTAGAGTTTTGAACAGTGATAGTCTTATAATTAATGGAGATATATTTGTGATGTATCGGATTAATTATGGGATCATTGAAAATAATTATTGTATACGTTGATTGGAAAACCTGTGTCTCTTCCAACTTATGGATATGAACGTTAGAATCGTCTAGAATTTAAGTAATCCAATATTTTAGGCTTTAGAATTCAATTACATGAAAAAAGTACAAAGTTTCTTTAACCTACAATCCAACTGATCATTTAAAACTTAATCCTCGATTCCTACAGAATCCTGTTACAGTAAACAAAAATAAAACCTCATTAATAACCTAACTAACACTGTGGCACAAATTTGAACTTTTTTTGTTTTTTACAATAACCACTAGGTGATTCTTATAAAGTTCCTTACCCTAAATACGAATCCGAAAACTAAATTGCTGGGTCATGTTCAGTTTTCGAAAAAACTGGATTTTTGTAAAAACGGTGGAATTTTTCAGAAAACCAAGTGTCACGTGAAAACTAAAAACAATAGGCAGTTAAGATTTGTCGTAGAAAATAAAGGAGATTTGCCCGAACACGTAGCTATAAAAAATTTGAATTTTGCGTATCATTAAATGTTTGAAAACGATGATCAAAGTTTAAAAAAGGGTATATACGCATACTCTGTATGCACTTCTGTTACATTTCTACGAAAAGTGGGTTGGCTAGCACGATTTGCTATGCACCATTGGATTCTGCAGACATTTCTGAAGAGGAACCCCTCCGCGGGAAGCGTGAGATCGGTTTTTCTTTGGGACAGGGTAAGAAAATGTCCGCGAATAGCGCGAGCACGGAACTTTCGCGCTACACGACCATCGCTCGCCAGCTACAGCTATGCAGGGCCGTGACTACGCGTTGTATGGACCTGAACCCCGGTCACTTCTTATATGTATATATAATGTTTAATTGTTTAATAAATTATAGTTAGGAGAAAGCTTTTCACGATCGTTCTGTTTAGAATAGTTTCATGTTTAATATAATAATTTAATGTAATATAATATAAAGGAAAAACATCATTGTAATCGGTTTTTTACATGTTACATCTAATGGTATTCTGAATTCAAATAGAGTATTAAATTTGACGTAAAAAGTTATTACACAAAGTAGGATCTACAATGGATGTTTACTAAAGTATTTTTAAGTTAACACTAAAACTACTAAGTATACCCGAATATTCGTTACAGTTCAAGTAAGCTTAATCAATTTTCAAAAACATTTCAGATATCTATTATCTTCAAGATATTAACAATCGAAAAATAATACAATTTATACCAGATATCTTGTCTGATTCAATAGTTTTATTGATAACCGTCGTAACAATATTATTCGTATATGTGTATTCACATATTAAACAGCAAATTATTTAAAACGGACCGATCGTGGAAAGCTTTCTCATAACTATTATGAAAATTTATAAAACAATTAAACATTATATATACATATAAGAAGTGACTGGGTTCTAGGTCCATACAGCGCGTAGTCACAGCCCTGCATAGCTGTGGCTGGCGAGCGATGGTCGTGTAGCGCGAAAGTTCCGTGCTCGCGCTATTCGCGGACATTTTCTTACCCTGTCCCAAAGAAAAACCGATCTCACGCTTCCCGCGGAGGGGTTCCTCTTCAGAAATGTCTGCAGAATCCAATGGTGCATAGCAAATCGTGCTAGCCAACCCACTTTTCGTAGAAATGTAACAGAAGTGCATACAGAGTATGCGTGTATACCCTTTTTTAAACTTTGATCATCATTTTCAAACATGTAATGATACGCAAAATTCAAATTTTTTATAGCTACGTGTTCAGGCAAATCTCCTTTATTTTCTACGACAAATCTTAACTGCCTATTGTTTTTAGTTTTCACGTGACACTTGGTTTTCTGAAAAATTCCACCGTTTTTACAAAAATCCAGTTTTTTCGAAAACTGGACATGACCCAGCAATTTAGTTTTCGGATTCGTATTTAAGGTAAGGAACTCTATAAGGACCACCTAGTGGCTATTCAAAAACAAAAATCGTGTTCCATAGTGTAATTAATTATGTAAAATCCAGCTGACCCTAACTTCCAGTTTCCAGTTGCAATCCAATTACAAAACAGCCTAGAACCTGACAAGCTCCGAATTTCTGGGCCCAAAATCCAACATTTTGAAACCAAGACCTCTACAATTGCATCTTCGAGTTTGTATGCATCCTAGAACCATAAGCTTCAGAATCAGAAACTGATAAGTTTCCTCGGTGACATGAACGTCATGTTGCAGCGTTTACTCGTGCTCGTATCGTAGAGCCGCGATTAGGCGCTTGATACCGGTAGCTCTCAGCTTCCCTCTTTGCCGCTCCCCAGGTAGCTCGACGAGTTCCTGGTCCCTGTCGAACTCGATTACCGGTTCTCTGTGCTCCGCGACCCGTGTTCCATCGTCAACTGCACCGTGACTGAACTAAAATATGCGTCAACGCAAATAAGCCTCGCAAGTACCCGGCCTCCGAGCCGTTATCGCAAGGTTAATAACAAGATTACAATCATCGCTCTTTGCATTTTACAACTGAACAAAAACTCTAATCTGTTATCACAAAATTAATAACAAGATTACAATCATTGCTCTTCGCGCGTTCACTTGTGAACAAAAGCTCTAATCTGGTAGCAATCGAATGTTTTTTTACGGCGGGTCATACGGTCAGGATTAATAGCGAAGTCCGAAGTGGAAATTAATCACTATAATTAGCGATGTGATTTATTTCGATAATTAATCGCAGCCGATGAATTTAATTAATGACGGCCAATTATGGTAATTAATTTCATGGTGTTCGCCGATGGATTTAATCGGGCTGGCACCGGATTTCGATCGAGACCTCCAGAAGTCGGCTAACTACCTCGAAATATCGAACCTTTTCGACGAACGCGTACTAGTTGGCTGGGATCACTCGGACACTCGGTTTTCGAGTCGAATTTCCATCAAATTAACTCGGCTCGCGATAAGGCTAGGAATAAACGTTTGTTCTTGTATGGGTGTCCACAAAAACTCGGATCTAATTTTATTAAAACAAGCAGTAAGATCTTAATAAACGTGGGTTGGAGAGAATGGCGTAGAAATCGTGTCAAATTGGTTGTTGAACTAAAAGTGGAACGTATTTTATGAAATTTTCAGTCCGAAAATAATAGCTGATACATTCTATTTAAAAAATTTTAGATCATTTTATAATTTCAGAGACACTTTAACTTAGATTACACTTGTGCTTATTAGATGATTTTATTTCGTAATAAAATAAATGTCACTTGAAACATTTTTTTTAATAATAATTTGGAAAATAATTACTACATTAATTAAAATAAGTCACCCTGTATATATACGTATGGTATATATCCCGTTAACGATGATTGAAGATTTTGGGAACGGTATTACCCTTAATAAATCTTGGCCAAATGACTGCGCCTTTCAGCCAGAGAGAAAATTGGGTAGCAGGCGGGTCGTGCTATTTGAAAGTTCTCAGAACCCGCCGAAGAAAGAGACTTTAAGAATCGATTTCGATAAATTTTCTGTCAGCTCGACCTCTGCACCCCCGATCAGATTAATTGTTACAAAATGGCTTTGTATTCCTTTCCTTTCCTTCGTTAGGGCCAATAACTTTGAATTAAATATGACACCCCAATCTTTCTCCAATCTCCTCCCAAATTGGCTTTTCATTCACTTAAATTCTTCTTCAGATTTGAGAAAAACACAAAGGGATTGTGTTTATTGCCTCCCTGGTATCGTATTACGCGTATAGCAGAGTAGAAGGATGTAACAGGGCCAACGGATGAAGTATCGAATTTGAAGGGTGTATCTTGGGAACTGTACTCTTGCTTATCAAATTAAATTGAAAGGGACAGGGATTTCTAAATTGCTACCCGGGTCGACCGTGAAAACGAACAAAGTTTGACCTGGAAAGAATTATGATCTAGCCTTCCATTTTTCAATAACACACAATTTATACATTCAAATACCTATAAACGACAACTTCTAAAAATGTCAATAAGCCAGGAAGAAATCATATCAACGTTTCTTTTCCTTGAAAGATACATCATTCGCTAATTCTCACACACCATTTTAATCTTACTTTCACCTATACAACCTTCGTTGTTAGACAAACTTTCTACAAGAACCTGCTGCCAGTGAATCCCAAAACTTTCCCACTCTTCTTCTTGATCACCCGGTAGAGAAGCTACCAAGTACTACAACCAGTTAATTGAAGATTAAATTGCTAGGACCGTGTGCAAAGACGGAACGAATTTCATTGGAATAAAGGATGGCGGAGAGCAGGGAGAACGCATTTCTTTTTCCTGGGCAGGGGCGGGTCAAAGGGTAGGGGGTGTGCAGGTCCCGGAGAAAAGGAATTCCAGTCCTAGGCTGCCAAAATAATTTTGTCCCGGCGACTCTGCCAGATTGCGAGCTCATTCTTCCTGCTAATTGCTAACAATTAACCGTGAAACGCGGGTCCGGCTTTCCCGTAAACCGTCTGTGTACAGTACGCGTTAATAATGCGTGGCTAATTGGGCTGCGAGTGGGAAGGGAGGGAATGGGGTGCGCGAGTCGGCCGTTCTCCTCATCGTTGACTCTGCCTATTCCACCCATTGGCTAGCTGGAATCGGTGTACTTCATCCGACTGTTGGCTCGCGCTCTAATTGTCCGGCTGTCTTTTATTGCCAACCACCACCGGCCGAGAACCCGGCTGCGGAACGAAATTCCTCCGAGACCCAGCGGCCAATTCCGAGATCCGAACCCGATATCGCATGCTTCGCTATTGGCTCGAATGGACTCCGCGAAGACGCGAACAATGGGAATATTCGGTCATTCTAGTGTCAAAGAACTTTTGATAGAATTAACACTTTGCAGTCGAGAGTGGCGACTCTCGATCACCACTAGGTTCGATACACAATTCTGAAATTTGATGTTTGGTATCGACTCCTTGACTGTCGAATTTTCTTGGTAAACAGTGTTATTCGCGAGATTGAAATTAACATTAGGTTTACGTGACGCGTCAATTTGACGCATATTGAATTTTATAAATATTATTTTCTAAATGGTTATTTCGATTTCGGCTGATGCAATTACACGAATATGTAACTCAATTATATATTATCAACCCCTGCCCAATCTCCAAATTCTAAATTAACGTATATCAATTCTTCTAGGAACGGTAGAGTAAACTGTGCAACAAATGCCCGTAAACTTAGTATTAAAGATTAGTGTCGTTATTGTTTGCTCACGAACATGAAATTGTTAACATTGAATTTTTAGTAACGAAAGTTTTTCGTTTACATAGAAAAAGCAAACTGTAGTCCTAAGTTTGACAAAATTAAAGCGGTTTAATATTGCTCTTCGTGACAGTTAAGGAGTTAAACTTTGTACAATGCAACAATGTGTGGAATACTGAAATGAAATTGCTTTGTTCCTTATGTATGATTTCTCTTCTTGTCAGTTTCAAAAAATTTAATCTATATCTCATCAGAATATGTTGAATATTTCTAGTGAAAAACGTTCGAGTGCAACGGGTTAAGATAGAGCAGTGAATGTTTCGTTACATTAAAACCGAGATATTAAATTAGGGAAAATTACGCGAAAAGCTTGATGAATAAGTTTAAACCTTGAGAAACTTGATTAAAATTGATATGTATATTAATCACCGGTTTCTCCTAACTTTATTGTCATTTTCAAAATTGGGATACTGAAAGATAGTTGTCATTAATAATTCAAAAAAAGAAGAATTTTGTATACGTTGTAAACCTACGTTTTTATTATAGAATCACGTATTTCTTTTACAACTGAAAAAGTAGAAAAAATAATGTTGTTTGTTACATTCATTCATTTTTCAAAATAAATGGCCAATTCTAATGAGTTTTTGTGATAGTTGGAAAAATGGAGGATCTGTTTGTTTGTTACTGTTCTGTTAAACGATTTCGCTGTTAATCCCCGTATTTTTCCACTGGCTTTGATCGCGCATCAAAGATTTAAGTGCTCTGTTTCCAAGCGGTTTATGCTTTACCGAAGAAAAATAGGATTAAATGTCGTTTAAATGACGTGGAAATGCTCGATAAAGGTAACGCGAGATTGTAAATGCGATAATTCTGTTTGTTTTCGGAATACTAGAGGGAAGTGGGTCCTACGCGCACTGGTATGTGTCAATAAACCGGCTGGCAGAGTATCAAGTAGTACGAGTCAATGATATTTACCCCCTTGCCGATAAAACCCGCAATCGTGTATTTTTTCGGGCAAATAATCCCCAATTTTGTATCGGCTGGTAATATTACTCTATGCAATAAGCTTGTCGGTTCAGTAATTGGTAAAACACTCTCATTAAAACAGACCTCAAAAAACATGTAGAGGAAATAAAAAGAAAAAGCACAAATTAAACGGAATTTTCAAAACGCTTAAAGAAACGTTTTGCAACAAAAATTTCTTTTGACGTTGTACTAAAATTTAAAATCATTTTAAAATTTGTCCGTCACATGGTTAATCAGCATCACTCAATTACAAGCGTAGAAATTATTCTAAAAAGGAAATTGCTTCTAAAGAATTGTTATGAAATTGTAATAAATTGGTTTCAGTCATCGTGCAAACATTTTAAAATTCGAATGTCATTCGGATGAAACAAATTTTTCATTAAAAGTTAAAATTTATTGCAATCGATATCATTGGCTAACGCTATTTAATCTTTTTTATACTGAATTGTGTACTGTATAAGCGAATATTTGAATGTCCAGACTTGTAAATCGACAATACTTTCGACCAAATATTCATCAGAATAGTAGACATCATTGACCAGTTTCGCTTCATCCTCTCGTTCGCAAGTTTATTGACTTGCGTCACTGAAAGAGGCCAACTTTCACGGCGCATCAGAAGGATAGGGAAAAAGGATCGTCTGACGGTTCGGTCGCGCGTGTGATTCTTCTTCTGTCAGGCTCCCGAATATTTCGTTCGATAAAGTGCTCGTTCGCCAGAACTTCCGGCACGGACTTAGTTTTCGGACGAAAGTCAGATACGCTTGTTATACGCTGTACAAATGATGAAATCGAGCAGCTCGATCGGGCCGGACTTCGTATCGGGCAACGGCATGTCCAACGGATGGCAGATATCGATTGTGCTTTGACATTTATATTAAAACAGATTCGACTTGTGAACAAACGAGACACGAAAGATGTCGAGTTTCGACAAAAATCTATTCTGAATAAATCACAAATAAGTTTATCATGAAAAAGTAATTTCCCTTCAAAAAGACTTTATTAGAAGTTTTACTACTTTTTATAATACTGGATCAGTTGCATTCAAAAATTTAATTAAGCTTATTCCATTTGATGTTTTCTTTTAATTAATAGACAACGGATCCTCATATTGTAGACTAAGCTGTAGACAAAATACGTTAGGATTTTAATTAAATGAAAATAGAACTTCATTAAGTAAATGTGAAAATATAAATATTTATATTTGTGTCAAGATCTAAGGTTTGCAGTAAAAATGTTTACTTCGATAGGTTATTCTTAAAATTAGAATAAAAATCATTTTTTTCCAAGCATACATTGTCTTGTATTTTAAAATTTTTCCATAAATTCATGAAGATCCGCAGTCTGCTTAAATATATCAACGTCTAGCTTCAAGCACAAGGTGTGTCAGCAGCATAAGGGTGACAGGGCACTCAAAGTGTTAATAGCACGTTCACGGGCAAACAACCGCTCATAAAAATCCCATAAAATCGAGGAAATTTGTTTAATGAAACTGACACTGAAAAGTCGAGATTTATCGTAGCGATCTTCTATCCTTTCTGGATCTGGCAGATAATAGCAAAATTTGAATTACTGAATACGTCAGCGTAGAAATAAATTTTTGTTCCTATATACAATACATTTCTCATAAATTAGTTTGTCATTTTTCAGTATTAAATTACATTCTAAATTATATAATTTATATAATTTTTTAGAAACGCCGGTTAAAGTATTTCTGTTTATAAATTCGAAATCTAAATCCAATTCAAATTACCAAAACTAGCAAACATTAGGTAAATCGTTTAACAAGTATATATACATATATATGTATATCATTATGGAGAACATAAATACATATGTATTACATAAGGGATCTGATACAGATTATGACAACCCTTTAAGAATTGATACGATACCTTCGACATAACCTCTCAGTGATTACGAATTGAATTGGTCACTAAACGCTGATGAGAAATTAACCTGAGCACACTGATTCTCAAACATGGCGGCATAGCTATATAGCATTAGGTGAATTAATTCGTGATCTAGTTCAAACAGCATTCAAATGAGTTCATTTTCGTTGGAGTCTTCTTATTCATACTGGAAATAGTTGCAGAGACACTGTGACTTCTTCAAGAACGCATTTTTTCATAAGATGAAAGAAACAATTTAGTACCTGATATAGTTAGATTTAACTCAGTTGAAGTTCACGGAAATTATACATTCCAGGTCCATCAAGTTGTCTGTTTTGTATTTCTTCTAACACGACATTTTAAAACGTCTTCACTGACCTATGATGCAAGGTCAAGGTTATTAAAAAAAATCAATTTCTCTTAGATTTATTTTCTCAGAAAAAAGTCAATAACTTCAAATTATGATAGATACCTCTGTCCACAACAGAACCAAGCAAAAACACTTTCAATCTCAAATTCTTCAACCCAAAAAAAAACTATCCAAATACATAACCCGAGAATATTAACCACATAACCTCTTTCCAATAAAACCCTCCACTCACCTCAACACACTAAACCAACTCCCAAAAGAATACACGCCGCAACCAACGAATCAAGAAAAAAATTCAAATCTACCATAGACTTCCAAAACAAAAATTACGTCCACAATTCCGCAGCGAGTGTCACACAACCTACTATCGTATTTCCACACGACCCTTTCCCGAAGGGTGCCCGAGAGACACGTAACCGAAACCGTTACCACCCCCTTCACCCATCTACAATAAACAAACCAAACATACCAAATATACCAAAAACCAACAAAAAAAAAGAAAATCAACCGTTAAAACCGACAAAAGCCAAAGGAAATAAAACGAAACCGTATCCCAATTAAAAGACCCACGAAAGTAGCTAGTAGAAGAAGGCTGAGGCTGGTGTGTTGTGCCGATATGGTAGCAGGTGAAAGGCATCCTCCGCCCCCGGAGAATTGTACGATCAGAGAAGAGAGTCGGACGACGGTGAGGGTGAGCTGCGCCGAGAGCGAGTTCTTCGACCCGCGCACTGCCACCTATGTGCTGCAGGTCTTCGACGCGGACACCAGGCGTTTGCTGGCGTCCGCGACCAGCATGACGCCTAGCATGCTCGAGATCACCGATCTGCCCGCGGAGAGGAGTTACTCGGGCCTGGTACTGTCCCTGAGGATCATGACGGAGCACGCGATGAGCGACGCCACCGTTCTTCACAGCCCGCACTTTGTTCAGGAGGGTAAGACACCGGAGCATCAACGATACCCAGGTAGGGGCCAGCTAGTGTTCGATTTCGAGTCATCGTGCGCCATGGCGGACCGTCCACAACCACCCCCACCCGACCCCCAAACCCCTTAGTATCCACCGCTCCGACGGGTAACACGATCCTTTATGACAGGGGTGTCTAACCGGTCACACGCTACCCGACAAAGCTCTATCCTCTTTTCAGCTAATCGAAAAGAAAGAGCCTATACTCTTGACAGGAAGTGATCTCTGGAACACAGTGGCAACAAGAGACTTGTCATGTGTTTATAGTTTCGATTGATTATGTGCACTATATACCTCTCACGTTAGCTCCATCGGCCGTAGGCTTAAAAGTGCACAGGGGCAGGGGAACTCTTCAACTCATAACGCTGGAGACGACTTGGCTTTCGACGTATGGCCATTACTGGCGCGCGCCGAGGCCCGAGTGCTGTGAGTGGAAGAGTCCCCTTGCCCCTATGTATTTTTAAACCTAAGGCTGATGGAGCTAACGAAAGAAGCGGACTGTAACTGGTGTTATAAAAACGATTTAAAAGCTGTAGCTGCAGCTCAAGCTAAGGGCTTAAGGTTTGAAACCTAAAGTCTTCAACGGTGGAGTCTTTGCGCTTTACGTTTCAGTCTTCGAGTATAAAAATTCGAACTTTAAGCACACCTAGGGTTTGAATTGAGTCTTACCACGCGTTACTGACATGGTACCAGCCGGCCTGTGCCTTAAAAGTGAAGATGGACAAAGGGAAACGTCCACTCACGTCGCTCAGCCTTATAGTAATGGCGGTGTTAGTTTCGACACGTTTTTATTACTGGCCAAGCCGCGATTTGAGGTGGAACGTGCGATCTAATCCCCTTGCCCCTCTTCACTTTTGAGCCCCAGGCCGGCTGAATCATGTCAGTAACGCACTGCAACTTTACTTTACTTATCCTTTAAGCTTTGAAGCCTTGAAACTTCAGAGACTCGAAGTTTTTACAATACTACATGTAACTGTATTGAGGAATAATAAACTAGTATCAAAAATGGGATGAGAAAAGATGTAACCTGACCAATTAGACATGCATTCCTATAGAGATCAATTCCTATGCAACGAAGAGTACTCTAGTAGGGGACCGGTTGATTGAAAGTTCATCGTTGGAAATGAGACAGTTAGACACCCCTGATGTATGATTTGTTTGAGGCTTTCACAACTAGGAATTCTATGATGAATGTTCTTCAAAGTTTCCAGGTCTAAATCGTGTCCATTCGGAAAGATTTTGAAAAGCGTATCAAGGAATTTGGAAAGCCTTGATGGTGCCAGCTGCAACGCTGGCGGAACGTTTGGAAATCTCCTTAATGGACACTGCTTACACCTAGAAACTTCGAGGAACACTCAACATGATCCTAGTTCGTCGTATATTGTCCACTCGCATGAATCGTCGGTCACGTGAAACTATTCCCCTCGCCATTCGCCGGGAACACCGTGGACCACTTTTAGGCTTGATCCACAGTACTAGACTGTTAGCTCTTCCCGAGGGTGACTGTAGTTATACAACGTTGATTGATTGCTGTGCACTGAAGGCAATTATAGTCGCCTATTGTCGAGTGATTAATGTATGTTATTATTTACTGTAATGAGTGATTATTAATTATGAATTATGCATTAATTATTAATTAATAATCACTAAGTAATTATTGATCACCTGTCATCGAAATTTTCTACGCAGAATTGTATCATTGAATAATTTGAGTTTCGAAATATCCAATTTTTGCGTATGGTAATTTCTTCTACTTTCAACTGTAATGCACATGTTTACTTGTTCTGTTCTACGCGATACACTATGTGTGTATCAGACAGATGATTCAATAGAATCGTTTACAGATACCTTGTATATACCTTCTACCCACTGAACTAGTCGCGATGGATAGGTTCAAAAATCCATATCGGTAAAGCGAATATCCAAGAGCAATATTCTTTGCAGTCAGAGGAGTCAAGCGAGCTTCAAGCACCTCTGTTAAACCAACTGATTAAAAGGAGACTCTTTTTCCATTTGGTCATCAAACTGAGCGCCTGAAGTGCTCCATGAGTGTCTATGGCGTCTGGAGAAAGTGTGTTAAATGTATACTAGGTGGGTCAACTGAGATTTAAACCGAAAATATCTTCGCTGCTCTTATCACGGAAAATCTTCTTTATCGTAATATCATCTTCTTACCAACAAAACATTTTAACTAAATATTTGTTAATTAATTCCTTTGCATTACTACCATTTTGACTCTGAATAACGAATATGATGCATAAATTGTAGCTTAATAAAGTATGAATATTTTTATTATTGTTGATTATGTGTAGATAGAAATAAGGAAGATAATTCACATTCGAATTTTAAACAGCCCATCCTATATTCGCTATTCACCCACGCATTTCCTGTCTGGTTAGTAATCTCTACTTTAGTAACCGACTTACCCGAGTACTAATTTTTATATTTTCTTCTACACAATTTCTTACCTCTTTGCGAGAATTTGACAGAATGATTTTGGATCTCAATTACTTTAACACTCTCGCGTCGTTTTCAGCTTTGACAATCAAATATTTTCTCAGAAATATTGCAATATTAAAATTCGAACTAACGCAGACATTTCGGTTGTTAACACATAGGTCGAAGTCGCTCCGTGTAGATTAGTCTAACAGAGAATTTAGTTGTGTTGTCGGAAACAGGAAATATACGAAATCGACAAAACATGGAATCAGCGAGCAAGCGAGTTTACCGGCTTGATGTACTCGACTCGTTATGCTTGTCATGACTCGGCTCGATCGTTGGCAAGTTCCCTTGAGACCGAGCAGTGGGTAAATTACACAGCTCCGTGTAATCGACGCCTTAAAGTTAGACGCCACGGATCTGTAATTCCACAAAATTTGATTAAAGTTGAAATTTTCGAGCTGGACTCCTTTTCTTGTAAAAAAAAACTGATTGAATCCTTTGCAAAGATTTCATGTTGGAAATCATTAGGTAATCAAATTAGTTCGCACGGTTTTCATGGCATTTTATCAATACCCCTCTCCTTTTAAATCAAAACAGTTGCCATTACTTTCGAGGATTTGCTCCGAACATAATAGTACATATATTTCTTACACGTTCCATTTTGGTTCAAATTTGTTTTACATCCACTTATTTTATTGTTTGTCTATTGTTTGAATTGAAATTCATTTTTGCACCAAGATGATTTTAATTAATTTTCGTCAAATTTAGTGCGATACTAACTTCAATTATGTATTACAAAAAAATAGACGTTAGTAAAAAGAAAATAACGGTGATTTCGAAATTACATTTAAAATAATCTTAAAAACGATTCTTCGAGTAATCATTTACTCGTTATTTCGAACATTTGTATCGATTCCCGATAGAAACGAACAATAGAAACCACTCGCCCCAGAATCGGATGAAACGCAGCCGTTTGCATTCTTGATCGTCATCTTGGGGAACAACGAAACGATTTCAGTGTATGCCAGTGATTCCGACTCCGGAATTCTAAAGCGATAGATTCTCGACGGACGCAGTTTGCCCCCGGTATATTAAATCTGGTTCAAAACTGCGTCACGGAATTAGCCATTCGGGTTTAGGTTGGCGAGTTCGGCTGAACTAATCACAAATTGAAAGCCGTTCGGAATTGCGTTCGAACTAGTTAGCCTTCCGGTCTGACCTGCGTAGGTTATACCGCGATCTGGAATTTTAAATTGTTCCCGTATACGCTTGGAGCACGCGAAAGTTAAGGATCAAAGCTCGCTTCGAAATTTATTATCGACGATCCACTGAGAAGCCTAACTCAAAAGTATTTTCCCTAACTCTTCACAATTCCGTCTAAATTCGAAATTTATAACTTGCTTTGGAGATAATGAAGGCTTTTGTAGATCCAAAATACATAGAATATATCGTAATTATTAGCATAATTGAGTAAAGCAATGATTCTACGTGTAAAAATGAACAAAAGTAGAATACAATTGTATTGTGCGATCCTGTTCCAAGAAAATCGAATTTGAAAACTCATTGAACACGAATATTAACGTTAAAGGTGACTAAATTCATTATTTTGACCTTTTCTGTATTTTCATAAAATCTTCTATATCCAATCAAATTGAATATACAATAACCAAGCATTCCAAAAATTCTACCATTCTACGGCTACGACTGAATATCATGTCACCGTCGGACACAAACAAAACAGAAACATCCCCGAATTCAGCAACAAACGAGAATCCCGCGTAAACAATTCTCCCAAACTCTCGTGCCCGATGAGTTTTCAAATTTGCTTTCGAGGTATTAAAGCACCGCGCCAGGAGACATTACGTTCTACATTCTCGACTTGTTTCCTCCCGTGGAAACACCTGCAACACGGTTCTATTATGAATTGTAAAAATCAGTACACAGCTCGTAACTGCTTCCAGTGAAAAGACCAATTTACACGGAAACTGCGTTCTAGTCGCCTCACGTATGGGTTCCCTCGGTTTCATTGCACAGCCAAAATTCGGCCAGCCGCGCGGTTTAAATCTATGCCAAAGGCATTATGCAAAGCAGGATCCGATCTTGAATTAGCCAGTGCTATCGGGATGTCAAATTGTACTGTCAAACTGCGCGCCGATACCCGGAGTCCCGGAATTCACGAGGACCAAGCATAATCCAGACTTAATCCGGGATCATGTAAAGATCAATTGGCCAGCCGGTTTAATCATTAAATCATTGGATCATCCCGGTGGGATCCGATTGCAAAACCTGATCGAAAATTCCGGCTCGGATAGTGGGCCAGGAAATTAATCGCGTCGAGCTGATTCGCGAATGACGTGGGCCGCGTCGTCATCAGGATCGGCTCGTCAAAGCTGACTCGGGGATCTCCAGCTTGTACCGCGACCTAAAACTAATCCGAAAGCGGGCAACGACCCGAATAGAATTCAATTTTCCCAGTAAACCGTTGGATCACCTTATCGGATCTATCTATCAACATCCTGGGACACAATCCATGCTTAATCTACCAGCTGATCGTCGGTGTCTTGATCGATGTCGGATTACACCGGCCCCGGGCAAGTCTACAAACTGGATTTTGGTGGACGATCAAAGGCAGATGCCTGCAACAATTTGTTGACAGAATAATTTCTGTTTGTTGATAAACCCTTTAACTGTTGTGACATATTAACCCCTTCTCCTGTAATATCCTATTACACTCGTGACAAAAATTTTCAATCGTATTCGACAAAACTAAACGTTACTTATTTATTTTTTATATAAATGAAATACCACTTGTCTATTATCAATTCTGAATCTTTAAAGTAAATATAGACATGGAATAAGTGTGACGGGCTTTTCTTTTTCTAATAAATTAGTAGCGACATAATAGTTTTATCAAGCACAGTTGTGAAAGAAATCATAGAACAAGGGGTTAAATTTTATAATTTTCTTTAAATTCAGGTTTAGTTTTTCTGTGATACGAAAAGTTTTTATTGTAAAACGAATCTACGTAGAATAGATTTTCACATAAATCGAGACTCAAATATAATTGAAAAACGGACAGAATGTTCCGGTAGATCTAATATTATTCAAGATGCACCTGTCAATAAGATGGGGAAGTGCGTATGGTACCCGGAAGCGTGTATGGTACCGGGTCGCAGTGACATCCCCACTTGAAATGTCACCGGGCGTCGCGGTCGAAGTCCCAAGCCGTCATTAGTAGCCAGAATTCTTTAAGCCATCGGTAGCATTCCTCCGAAAACACTTATCCGGATCCTCGAGGCGGACTCGTTTCCAGTGTGCCGAACGTAATCCGCATGGATTAAACGATCAGCTCAGTTCGGCATCGGAAACGACCCCCCGGAGCTGATTAAATTTGTAGAGGGACATTACCCCTGGCTCGCGTAACGTGTCGGCGGTTATTAAACGTCCGTTGCCGCGTTAACGGTTAAAGTGAACCATAAACGGGCCGCAGAACCTGATTACAAAACGTCTTTCAGCTAACCGCCGCGAATATGGAAATGGACGGCCCCTCCGTGAATTCGTGGTGAAAGGTCCCCGCGTATACATCCTGTAAACGGTAGCCGGGCGCACTGTACCGGGACTGAGTAAAGACAGATACGTACAGGATGCTCCCGTTTATCAGGTAACGCAGAAACGTCTCCTAAATCTTGTGAGGAAATTAGGAAACTTTGATGATGAGATTTTTTTTACACAGAAGACAATGTTCAATGTGAATTGGTTTTCTTGAATATATTCTTTTCATATACAGATTTGTGTAAAACGATTTTTTATATATAAAGTTGTAGAGTGTTAAGTGTTTCAAGGACAACTTTTGAAATTCTCTTTTGAAGATATTTAACCGCATCAACTAGCAAATGTCGAGTTACAGTTACCGTTACTAATTGTAACTCCATACATGACATTACATGACAACATTCGAAGTAAAAGAAAAATTCGACATAACCTTAAAATTTTCCCTACGATTTTATATAAAATACGAATTTTTACGCTACAAATGAGTATATTTTATATCAAATAACTCTCGTAGTAACAATCGTTCAACCCTATGCACTAGAAAGGTGACTCTCTGTCATAATAATTTGGTATAACAAAATTATAAAGTCTTACATCTAATGGTAACCTTTGCATAATGCATCGGTATGTGAAATATTGAAATGAAACCACTTCGTTTTTTAATTTATATGTTTTTCATTGGTTGGTTTCAAAGAAAATCGTCCGTATCTTATCGGAGAATGTTGAATACTCCTAGCTGAATATTCGTAAAAGAACTTTTAAGTCCAAAGGGTTGATATTACGCAATAGTATGCAAGACGTTTCTGTGTTTCTGCTTACGTGCAACACCCTGTATATAAATATACGGAGACAGCGGTGGAGAGAGTGAAGTCCGGAGAATGCGACGGTTCCAAGGGACAAAACCAAGACAACCGCTTGCACGTGCAAACCTGCTGGAGGACGTTCAGTCGAAATTGGTCTGCGGCTGAACCCGATCTTCCATAGTCAAGTGAGGGGAGGGTTAGAAGTTCGATAAACGTGATGCTCGCTAGGTTTGGGAATTGTCTGCGTGAGCGTCGGGGTCCTCCGTAAATCCTGGGCTTGATTAGTCTTATAAATAAATGAATACGGTGATGGAAATCCGATTAAACGGCGGGCCGTGGAAAGCAATTCGGGACGGACTGCCTTCGGGATAACTACCCTTACGCTCACACCCCTGACACCATGAACGTTCGATGGTCTTGATATGTTCGTGTTTCTGATATTTTGATTTAGTGACCTTGCCGCGGTGAATGTGCAATCCTGAGAGTTGAACGATTCAACTATTAGGTCGTGCCATAAATTGGTGCCGCGGTACTTATACTTCTCGTGTTGCATTTTGTAATCATAGGACGATACGAGCATTTGGGTGTCTTAACCTTTATACTTCAGTTTAATCAGTAGAAGATATTTGAGAGAGACAAGTTGTGAAGTTATAAGGGTTTTATATTTAATAAAATATTATTTTATATGGTAGAAAAATAAATGGTACGAACTCATGAGACACCTAATTCTTCGTTTGACTCGTTTCGTCGTGGCTGGATTGTATTTGCTGCCTCGTTTTTGTAGTTAGGAGTGGGTAAACGGATTTTACGTGTTTATAATATTCGGATATTAGTGAAATCTAAGTAGACTAATGATTTTATTGGAGTGTAAAGTTATTACGGTCGTTGAACATCGAATAGTAAGAATCAGCAGTCGCTGAAGATTCAATAGTATTATTTTATTATCTAATTTGTTCGCGAGTTGATTTTGCTACGAACAATTGCCCAAATTTCGTGGTGGTGAGTTCATTATCCCTACTGATTAAGTTGGGCGTGTTTAATAGCTGCGAGTATCCAATTAACTGGATCTGTATAATCGACGGTTAAAGTAGGGGATTAACACGTTGCCTGGCACTACTAAATTTTGCAAAAAGGTAACGATCAACTTTTTGACATTTTTCGGAATAAAGTGCTTTAGAACTAATTCGAAATTAATATCTAACAAGTTATTTTAAATAAATTACTAGTTTCCTTACTGATGTTACCGACTATAATACTCAAATAATTTATTATATAATAGAAATAATTTGCAATCGATATATACCAATTTAAAATGAATACTGTATTACATATTTGTAGTCAAGTTGGATTGTTCTCACTTTCTATTCGGATAGATGTTATTTAATTTCTTTAAGACAATCGAAAAGCCATTAGAACAGGAAGAGCCAGCGGAGGATTATAAAATTGCTTTCGAATTAACTCGCTTCTGTCCAGGGAATTGTTGGAAGCGTCAAGCGTCCCTGTATCCGACGACGGCCTCCTGCGTTTAATATCGACTTAGAAGCACGGGAGCAGAATAAGAGGTCTACTCGTTTAGAGGAGTTCGTGAATTTAAGTGGATTTTGATTAATCTCGAACTTGAGTGCCAGCAAGGTTCTGAACAGTGCATCTGAATCCCAGATTTATTATCGGACTAACGACGATGCGCGATTTCGGAGACCGTACTGTGCCGAGAACGATCGCGTGTTACACGAACTAAAGTGAAAATAATATCCTCGTCATTATTACATTCCTCGAGTCGCTAAAGACTTTCTTAGGAAGACCAAAGTTTCCATTTTTAATTTGCGTTTAAATTCCATTACGTTGTAACTCGATATTAACGCAATAATATACAAAGGGGTTGATAAATGGCCACGAATATTTCTCAAGAACGACAAAATTTGATTTAATACATAATGAAATTCGAGAGAAAGGAAAAGTTATTGCGATCCCTGAGACATTAAAATTACCAAAAAATTATAAAGAATTGACCAAAAATTAATCAAAAAATGATCAAAAGTTTATCAAAATATTACTGAAAAATTACCAAGAAATTTACCCTTTCTCATCGATAAGCGACAACAGAACCAACTCATCGAGAGTGCCAACCAAGTCCAAAATTCCCACTAAAAAGACAGGAACTTCGTATAAATCACCAGGACACTAAAATTACCAAACAATTCACTCGTCACCGTTACCAAGCGGCAACAGAACCGACTCTATCTTCTAGGCATTCTCATTGGCACTGGATTCGCCGACAATCATCCCGAATAAACTGCATGGGCTAATTGGCGGTCAGTGGGCCGCTTACACGGATCAATTCGATGGTCCGTGTGCACGCGTGGGGGTGTAGGAGGTGAGCGGCCTTGCTGTCGGGGGCGGATGCGTGGATATATAATCGATTAATCCGAAATTAGCCGGTTCGGTTAATCCACGAGACAGTCAGCGTCGGCGATGCATCGACGTTCCGATGGACCCGATTAACGTCAGCCCTCTCCGTTGACACGCAACAACAGACGAGATTAAAGGACGGCAGACGTTTCGACCGGGCGACCGGTGGGACGAGGGAAGCGGAAACGACGAGCGATCGAAAGCAGAAGTTCCAATCAATGTCGAAATACTGGACAATAACACGAACAAACATGAGCGAGTTTTTATAAATGCGATATTAATGTCTTTTTACATCGATTTCTTATGACGTAGAGATGAAATAAGAAATACAGTGTTAAACATTTGTTGTCCAACATTTAATACAGTCGATGATATAATTTACAATTTTCAACTTCGGACATTTCACGGAATATGAAAACGACTCTATAATAAGTTTGGGTGTAAGAATGAATATTTTGTAATTGTAAGAATTTACCCCATTAAAAACGAATGTCGATATGTAGATAATCCATAACTATCGTATATGTAATTGAAAGTTGCAAGGTTTAAATTTGATTATTTAAATAACACAAAATCAGTATACAGTGTTTTCATTTTCCTAGTATTATCATCATTAGTCTTAACATTTTCAAAGTTTACCTTTCTATGAAAACAGTGTTCAACATCCCCAAAACCCCCCGCTCACAGTGTTTACTCGTGACAACAATAACAATAAATCTAACGTAATCGTTACACTTTCGTAAACCCAATAGTATAAAACAAAACCAGAACATATCCGAACGCGTTTACGTAACACTCGAATGTATCGTAGCTCAAAGGGTTCGTATTATCGTTGCAGCGTTACCGAAAAAAGGGAAAAAGAAACGAGTAGGGTGGGAAAGGGTGAGGGTGGGGATGGAAGAAAGTGGCAGTCAACGGAGGAAAGGATTGAAGCGGAACTGCCTTTACGATTGCGACGCCGGAAACGTACATTTTTACGAGCTGCTTTTTACGAGCGACTCAACACCCAACACCTCCACACCCCCGCCCCTTGAGGCCCGAGACGTGCGGGATACGTCGTAGAAATCCGTGCACGCTTTTAGAATGTCATCATTCATTTGACGTGTCCGTTCGCTCATTTGACCGAGCCCACGGAGTGGTCCATTTTCATCTCTCTTCACACACCATCGTCCATTGTCCACGGAAAACTGTTTACCCGACACAGAAGAGGGAACGTTTTCACGGCGACAATTTGTGCCCCGCTTTCTTCCTTTTTTCCTTTCGTTTTTCCCCCCTTTTTCTGTCTTTTTTCCCCTGTTGTCATGCATTTGGGTTCGGGTGATCCGCGCCGCGTTCAAAGGTGAATATACCTTTGACGGGGAGAGCTGGAATCGCGCGGCAGTTTCAAATGGCACACGACAATCCTTTGTTATAATCGGCTGCGCAAATAACGAGTATTGCCTCTGCCTGGGGTATTTTTTGTTTCCTTGGGAACGTTTCTGTTGTTCGATTGTCGTGCGCTTTGTCACGTTCGCGTAGGTATATATGTACGTACGTGCATATACTTATGCTGACGTATTTGTTCATGCGAGTGTACACGTTCATCGCGATGCGCAGAGTGTTGTTATTAGCAGGAACTTTATTCGCTGTTGATATGCGAATGAAGCTGAAAGGAAAAAGGTTTTCTTTATTTCTTACGAAAGCATTTCGGTATTGAAAATTCGTAAAGTTTTTGTATAACGATTTCGATTTGAAACGTTTTCGTTAAAGGAAATTTGCAATTATGATTCGTTCGAAATCATAGGAAGAATTGAAATATGAAGGAACAGATCGTAGTTTCGAGGTATTGAACAAAAATTATGTATTTCGCAAAATGTCGTCTTCAAAACTTCGTTTGAACTACGTTTTCAACAATGGATAGCTTGAGAATATTGGAATAGGAAAATGAATCTGATTATCATCGGTTAATCGAAAAATCGATGAAACACGTTAGCATACACGGTGACTCGTCCGCGTAGAGCGCGCCACATTGTACCGGAAATGTGACTGAATACGATTCTTGCTTGCAACGTCGCGCTTTCTCGCTTCTGATCGTAGATTTATGTTTCACTTATTTCTCTGTAGACCTTGTCATTGCATGCGAATGATGGTCTTGCTACGATGAATACGAACGTAGTGTGGAACATGCCTAGATGACGCACAGCTTATTTTCATTGTCACCGATCAATGACTCCTGTCGCGGCCAAGATGGCCAACGTTGCTCGAGATATTAATATTAACTAACACGATTGTGACATTATTAAACACCTGGAAAGATCGGTATTAACATTACAATTCATTTTAATGTTATAATGAATTGAAGATTCTAATGAATTTTGAGGATTCTAATTCCCAGATTTCTCAATGTAAATTCGTAATGTTAAAGGACGTAATGTGCGCTTGCATAGTTTGTTAATGAAGTAGAAAAAAGTTTCGAATAATACAAAAACTGTCTGGTTTAATAATTATTCGTTTTTGACATGTGATAATTTCTTCGAATAAATATCGAATACAACTGCCAGTGATAATTACGCTAGCTAGAAGCATTCAAGGCATTTAATAATATTATTCTATCATTTTATACGAATATATAGTGCACATTTCAAATCACTTGAAACAGTTATAACAGATATCAATTTAAGATGGAACAAATAATTCGTTAAACGTACGCCAATAAATGTCTGTAGCACTGGTTCAGAATCACGCGGTAAAATTAAATTGTACCAATACGACACGGAACTGCGGCTACTACAAGTTTAAAAGAACATTTAATTTTAACGGGTGTTTTATGTGCGTCCAGGACCGCAAGATATAAACCGGAGCCACGTGCGCGATTGAAAAATTTATATCTCACGTGGAAATCACTCGATATATCTTGAACAGACCGTTAAACGTCCCGAGTGCAATATTTATACGATAACACGCGATAAAGTTAAACTTTTCTGCCCTGATAGGTTCATCCTCTCCATCAGAGATATCCAACATTTTACCACCCCTGGGCCTCATTGGAAGAAGATGGGCTGTTATGGGGCGCACATAAATTAATAGCATGTTTAACACTGTATTTGTATCATTGTTAATGTCCTTTAGTCGCAATCTCATCAAGTTTGTAAGCTTATGATTTTTTGTTGAGTCGCGGGTTGGACAAGCCTGCTTTAACACTAAAACTACCAGACAAGTCAAATTGATTCACTTCAGAATTTTTATTTTGCAAATTTTTTACTTACGAAAATGGTATTGTGAAAGATTTTTAATTTAATGTATGAATTTGTACAGATACAAGTCTAGGCGACCGTCCGAATTTCAAGAAACGTATTGTTCTAATTTTTATTAAGAAAATTGGAGATAAGTCATTCTAATTGCTCGGTGGTTTTAGTGTTAAACTTTCCCAAGCCGCGTCATATCGGATTCCTTATTTTCATTTCGCTGCCGTTGACGCGGCCGAAAACGGCGATCAACCGCCGATGATTTCATTTACATAATTATCGTTGGCCAAATACGAAACTCAGTTGACCATAGTTAATCAGCCGACGCTCATTTATAATCGAGATATTAATCCATTATTACCTACAATGCGCCGTGAACGTAAATCATGTTGCCAGTCGGAATTATGCGAGCAAATAAATCACCTACGAGCGGAACGTTGTTTGAATTCCTTACGTCAGCGCGACGGACCGTTCACGATGCGAAAGTAATAACTATACTGTGAATTTTTATACGTTTGTAAGAAATATTGAAGTCCCGAATTGCAGATGAAAATATATAAAATATTCAAAGTATAGTGTTTTCCATAATATTTGTACAAAAAAACTGCTTTCTATCAGAATTCTACTATTCTAATTACGTTGCGAAAAATTTTAACTTGCATAAGGATCCTCAGTCCAGTAATGACTATTACGAACTGATCCACGCGTTTTCATGAACAATCATTCGTTTCGAAAATATACTTTCGTATAAAATGGATCATAATTTGTTCATAAAAACGAACTTAAGCCATATATCAGACCATTTGGCAACCAACGTCGCATTTCAACGCTGATTTACTATAAAATAAATTTCATTCTCCATATATCGCATTTTTCCTGTAATCAGGTGATTTTTCAAACAACAACTTGCCATTATAAGAACTAACAAATCGATTATTACAAGAATATATACATTGTTCTCGAATTTTATGAACTCGCGCAAGCTCTAACCGCGCGAGAATTCACGCTCCGAACGCTAACCACAATTTCAAGAATTCTAAATCTTCGCCCTCTATTGTCTTCCACGGGGTAAAGATCAAATCTACTGTTATTACAATCAATACTGGGACCTCATCATTCCCGTGTACCCTGTGCAAAGGACACCCAGCGGAAGAGTTACCTCTCGTCTCATCCAGTCGCGAAATTCCCGCGATAACGAGTCGCGATTAGGAGCACGCTCGCGATAAAGCGGTACGTGTGCCCGACGAGACAATGCAGGGACAAGAAGCAAGGTTCACAAGCCCCTTCTTCCCGTTTATCCTTCGGACGGGAAGCAGGAACATCTCCCAACGGGAAACCCTCAACGAACAGTGGGAACGTTCGGTCATTTTTACGTAAAAATCAAAGGATTCTCGATAGAATTAACCCTTAGAGTACGAACGTTGCTGTGAACGATAAATTCTTTTTCTAATTAAATCTGAAATGTTGTGAAATAAAGAAAAAATATGGAAAAAGTAAGAAAAATGATTGAAATTGATATTTTTCTGAAAACAAGAAGATTTTACCGTAGAAACTACTTCTGATGTACTTAAAGTTACTCCAATAATGGGGATAGGTTTTTAATCGGTATATCGTTCATTTGATAGATTTATTCTCATAAATTCTAAGATATTGAATTCCAATGTGATTTTACGTTATGATAGGAAAAAGACGAAATCGTTTCAAGAAACATTAACCTTAATCTATTTTGACAAGATAAAAACTCATTTATTATGCATTTTGCATATTTCTCTTTTATTCTATAATATTTCAGCTTTAATTTACAAGAAACTCCTCGCTGCATCTTAAGCTTCACGTGCGATCTCACACACTTCTATATAAAGTATCGCGAATTTTGAAACCGGTGAAACTTCCGTTACACATTTGATACCTTTATTATATAAAAATATTCAAAAAAGTAAAAAAAAAATGAATACAATAAAATTGTTTATTAGTTTCTACAAACAAGAATATGTAACATTAATCAGTAATTTTCAGACTTCCATACTTAAACGTTAAATTAACGTCCACACTTAATACGCTCCATGCCTGCAAAAGTTTCGGTTACACTTCGTTTATAAAATGTATCGACCTCCTTAATAAAATATTGAGTTATATTTAAGTTCACGGTTACTTTTATATATTTTGATATCATTCCTTTTCGTATCCGCCGCCTTATAACGTGCAAGTACCACTACCCGTGGCCATGTCTCTTGACACTAAAGTTATCGAGTAACTAAATTGACTTATTTTCAATTTCTTATAAAAATTAGAAAAATATGTTTCTTGAAATTCGAATGGTCTCCTAATCTTATATCCGTGCAAATACACGAATTTCATTGAAAATCTTTCGCGAAAGACGCTATCATTATTTAAATACTTGCAAAATAAAAACTCTGAAGTGGCTCAAATTAACCTGTCTGGTAGTTTTAACGTAAAGAATATTTTCTTACAAAAATTGGCGAGCACCATATACGGTACATGCGACACTGAACGGTGTCAAAAATTAATTCTATCCAAAGTTCCTTGAGTTTTACAGAAAAATCATACAGAATATTCCCATTGCGCTTCGTCCGTTGAACGATCAAATCCTAATTTCCTCGGAAGGCGGTTGAACAGAGGGGTACGGAGGAGGTAGAGGAGGGGGTGAGAACGAAGGACAGGAAGAGAGCTGAAATGCATTTACTTGGCGATTTCCAGCGCTAACTCCAGTGATGCTGTCGTTGTCGGGGCCGCTGCTCGGCGCAGTGGTGGGCGCCACCGCCGGCCTTCTGCTGGTGATCTTCGTGATAGTGCTCGCGGTGAGATTGCGCTATCGACCAAGGCCGCAGGAGGACAAGGACTCTCACGACGACGGCGGCATGGCGAACCTGGCCGCGTCCGGCACCGGCAGCTCCTCTCCACGTGATAAATCGTCGACCTTGCCTCTCAACTCCGACAGCATCGAGAGCTTCGAGAAGGACCCCGATATAATTCCTCACGCTAATGGTGGGTAATTTAGAGACCTAATATGTCTGTGTGTGTTTATGTGTGTGCACGCGAGGGTTGCGACCATCGTTCACGCCGATCGCCGGAACTACTAACCCTGTAAGCTTTTGATCGGTTTTGCGACACTTTACTTGGGTCACTTGTCTTATAATGGTGATGCTTCTTTCGTTGGAGTGTGTATGCGGCAAAAAGAATGGACAGTCCGCGTGTTGAACGTGTTTGGATTGGACTTTTCTTTTTCAATGATATCACGTGTTCTTGTAGTGATTTAGTGATGTACATTGTCAGGCTTTATAGAAGAGAGCGGAAGTTTGCTAATTGAACTTTAAACTTGATTTAGTCTTTGTCGTTATTTTTTACATCTAGCTTATGAAAGAGTCGAAGAAGGCTGGGCTTACGAGGAAACTGGATATTCGAAGGAACGAATGATTGAAACGTGTAAGAATGGTGTATAGTTGTAGATCTTGCATTATAACTAGTCGATTCGTTGATTAGTCGGTTATAGGTAAACGACAATTTTACTGGCGCGCTTCTCTTTCTCGTTAACAAAGCGAAAGCCGCGCCGAATAATGCGCGGAACAGAAGCTCCTTGAATCATTCACAAAAAGAGCACGGTGGAGGGTTTAAAACAGTGTTAGAATGGAAAAGAAAAGTTCCTGAAAGGGAATGGAATATTAATTTCCGTATTTTTCTTCGAACGTTTGGCCGAGGGGCTCTAGTCTCATTTCGAGTAGAAATATTCACGCGCTAATTATCATCGTATGTGTTTAATTATTCCGTGTTCGTGAGTCACGCGAACGAATCGAGCCGGCTCGTTATTTGCGCGCGGAGCGGCGTGATCTTCGCCAGAGGGCTTAATGAAGAATAAAGAGGCTGAAATAGCTCGAGGCTGAGTTTGTCAGTAACAGACATCCGCGGACGGCTGCGCGCAGTCCGGAAAGAATTAACACGTTCGTTACCAACGTCACATATTTGCGACAGCTGCAATCCTATATTTTACATAACGAAAACGAAATTAATTCTTTTAACATTGTTTTTTAATGCATTGACTGCCACCAGTGTATTGATGTATCACAAGTTATATGGCACGCTGTACAAACAACTACAGGCCGTCGTATGGCAGTGAATGGGTTAAAGTTATAGGATACAGCATTACATTTAGGAACTTAGTGACTCGTTCTAGTTTCACTTTTTTAATATTTTGTTTAAACGATTTGTTGGATTGAGGAGAATATTACAACTGACAAAATCGTCACTGAAACAAACGCTGGTAACGAACGTGTTGATGTAACGCATTTCGCTGCAGCTGATAACTTGCCGGACCGTGATAGAAGTCCGGCAAAAAGAAATAGCGGCAATTAGCTCGTTAAGCGGGACGCGTATATACCAAGTTCCTAAAGGATTCCGTTCCTCTCTTCAACGTTCACAAGCCTTTCCTCGGCGGCTTCGAAACGAGATACCAATGAATTATCAATACATTTGATCACTAAAGTCAACAGTTTATTCAGCGCCATGGTTATCGAAAGTTTCAACGAAGGAAGGGAAGCTTCGTCCGGGAATAATGAAGAATTTCTGACCTCGGTTCCCCTTCCTCCTTGTTTGAAGTATGGAAAGAAACGAGAATATTCAAGAAATTTTCTTTCAGTGCTCTCCGATGCTAATTTCATTTGTTTTTCATATGCATGCGTTTTGGCGGGTTTTAAATGTAGTTACCTTTGCATTATTCTTTCTTTTTATAATGGAGAACAAGTGTCGGTTTATTCGACAATGGTTCTGAAATCTTTGTAGAAGGAAAGGTAAGATAAGAATATGTACGAGAAAGAAGATTAATTTTCTTTCTATCAACAATGAACTAATAGCAATAATAGTTAAGGGACTTAAAAACAGAGTAGTTGGCAAGGAATCAATTTCTTTGAAGCAACACGAATAAAAATCGCGAAAAGTTCTCGCCGTTAACAATCACTTTGAACCGTTTTTCCACAGAAAATTCTTACGCGGAGTTGTGCAAGGGCACTTCGCCACGCTACGTTTTGCACCAGCCACGAACAGACGCCAGCACTTTCGCAAATGTCAATAACGTGAGTACAAATTGCATTAATTGAACTCCGAGTTTTCTGGCGGGGCGTTTCACGTGTGTCACCGGTCGAAAATACAAGGAAGGAAAAATGAATGCTCCCGGTAGAGCGATAACTTTGAGGGGTAGCGCTCGTAACTTTTAAAACGACGTGCTTTTTCCTCTCTCCTCACCCCTCTTTTTTTCATTTCTCATTAAAGATTTTTCTCGTCGAGCATGCTTTTCGTTCGGAACTGGTCACTTCCTGTACCCGTTATCCTTGATTTAACGTCGAACATTTTCTGGGGCATATTTCTCTTGAATACCCTCGTAGTTAACGTCAGATGTAATGATACTGTACAGTATAAATGCTAATTACTGGGTTGATGCAAAAGTCTTGACGTTTTTAATTTTTAGATTTAGTTTAGTAGCTCAACTGTTCGCGGGCTAAACTAAAACATGTAAGTAAATGTAAGTAAAATCGAAGAAAAAAGTGTTCTTTATACACGTTATAATAGTTTGAAAACAGATGTTACTTATTTCGAAGAAAAAAATTTGTCCGTTAACGTACAAAAAACGTTAAAATTTTTGCATTAACCCAATACAATGAAATGAAGGATCTAAGATCTATACCTTTATTTAACAAATATTCGGTTTCATCATCAATACAATGATAAATTTCTTAGTATATGAAAATAATTCTCCCTCTACTCTATCTCTAAACTATAATTTCATCGAGTACTTAATTCGAGATTTCTTTCTTTCTTTTGGCAAGGCGTCAATGATATTTCTAATGCAGTTGTCCCTTTGTAAAAAGCTATGCTATCTGTCCCCGACTAACTCTAAATCAAGTACCAAGCAGGAGTAGAGAGAAAACAGTTCGAAATCGATCCGACAGCCAACGACCTGATCGCAAAATCGTGTCCGTCGCTCTCTATAATCACCTTGCCAGTCCCGGGCTGCGCAATTATAGGAAGGCATACGGTGTAGCACTAGATTGCCGGCTCCCATACCGCATAATCGGTAACAAATCGCGCATTCTCCGATTTTCCAGGGATCAGAACTAACGTACGCCGAGCTGTCGCTCCGAGGCAACCGGCGAATACCGCCTAATTGTTATCAGCCGGTACAGGTGTCCAATATTCAACGACCTCAACTGCTACCCATGTCGACACTGACGCGCAGGCAGCCAATCCAGGAACCGACGATTTACGCGCAAGTCGCCAGTCATTCCAAGCCGATTTATGTGCCACCCCCGCATCCGTACATGAGTCGCGCCAGCGACGAAACCACGGCAGAAACTCCATTAATCGGACACGACAATAAGGTGACAATTAATTGACGACCCGTAGGGCCGACCGGCTGTGTCGCGCGGCCGCGATCCGCTCGGCACTCGTAACTCTGGCGATTTAGAGTCCCGCTGAAACCGGGAATTGTTCGAATTTCCAACGGGAATATCTCTGCCACGGTCGAATTTAACGGAGGCCCGATAACGTCCTCATGCTTGGGCACTGATTGAAATTTCAAACGAATTTTCGGACATTCTCGTTGCCCCGGTCCTTCGACCGACCGCCTTCGGGGTTTTTCCGGTTTGGCCATTTCTGGAAAATGTTTCTGTGTTTGGGAAACGATTTAGGAATCGCTGTGTGCGTCGTTAAATTCGGATATGTGGCACAGTTCAAGGAATCCTTAGAGCTGTTGGATAAATTTTCTTTTGGATAAAATTGTGCTGAGCGTAGTATTCTCGCGGTTAGTAAATACTCGAACATTAGGACTGCAACCGGGCACTAATCGTGCGGCGGTGTTGATTCGAAGTCGAGATACGATCCAAGCCGAACTTCTCTGTTTGTCCTCTGTAGAGAAGAATAACGTGAATGAAAGAGCGAGACGTTCGATCCTCGGAACAGTCAAAACAAACAAATAAACGAGGGGATATTAATGCAAAGTTAAACTTTTTTATTTTTCACTTTTACTAATCGAAACTTTTACTAATTGAATTGTAAGCTGTTTCTGATTAAAACGAGGCCAAACACGACATATTTTGGAACATATTTACTTATTTAATCAATTACAATAATTCACTTTCTTTTAGTAAATTGTGATTTAAAGTATACCATTTTTAGTCTTGTTTTAATCAGAAGAATCTCATAATTGCGTTAATAAAAGTTTCATTTACAAAAAAGAACCCTTATTAAAAAATGTTATAATTACATTATTGTCTCCCCGGTATCTACCACCATTGAACAGCGTATCGTGTTACAACTGCTCGACCATCGAACTCCTCGGCTTGTCGAAGGTACTCGCCCCTCAGTGCTGGAGATGATTAGCGGGTATATATTAATCGCGACAATACCGTATTTGGATAGAAGTTTATGTGAAATTTTATATAAAACTACCGTCTTGTGGATTTTCAATTTATCGTTAAAATTAAGCGCTTTATATCTCGTAATATATAAATAAATCATTATATTTATATTATAATATTTTTGAATTGTTCTTAGTTCGAATGTTTAACATCGTTTCATTTGCAGATCAACACGATCAGCCAGTCGGGCAGCTCGATATGGCGCACCGACACGCCGCCGTCTTCAAATACGCCGACAACATGATTCTAAGGAATCTCGATCTCGATCGACGCAACATTTCGCTCTTAAACATTTCTCGGCGCACCGGTTACTAAGAAATTAAATAAGCTCCTGAACGAAGAGATGGGAACTAACGATAAAATAAAACAAAAAAGAAGAAAGGAAAAATATAGAAACACGCGAACAACGCTCCTCGTGTCTTGTACGCGGGGAACGTCGCATGGTATCGTTGAACTTGTACGTGTGAATGTTACGGAGGAGGGTTCATGGAGACGGCGAACGATGAAAGTAATTTAAAAAATTAAAAAAAATTCAAAGAAAAGAAAGACGAGAAAAACAGATGAAGGTGTTTTCGCGCGAAGTATAGTACGAATATATAATATATGCTTTCCGAATGATTCGTGATAGAGTTTGTTATCGTTACGAAGGTGGAAATGAAAGAGGTAGACAAAATCGGTTAAAATCGATTAAATCTCGTCGAGAGGATCACGATTTCCGGTAGAATATTTCTGTTCTCGCAGGTGAAACGACCGATGGCGTAGCGATCGGCGGGTTAATGGCTCTAAAACTATGAAACGAACAACGTTGAATTATAGCGGGCCCTATTCAGCCGTCCGTAAAGAAAGAAGGGTAACAAAGGAAAGAAAATACACGAGAGGTCTCGAGGGACTGTTGTAGAGTTTCTTTTTTTGCTATGATCATTGGCCTGATCGGTGACGAGTGGAAAATGATCCTTGATTTCACATTTCGATTTACTTTCGATTTATTTTATATCGATTATACTTTTCGTATTTGATCAACCGAGAAGCTTCCAATATTCCTAAATAGATTGCGGATGTTTACGCGAATATCCAATTTCAGAGACTGATTAACAGAAATTGGAATTAAATAGAAATTCCTTTTCGTTGAAAGTTCTGTTAAGTTTAAGGAAAATAAAAATTTAAATAAATTTTATGAATCTGTTTGAGATGTTGAAATTTCAATATTCGTGTGTGTATGCTGTAAATGCACATCGAATCCGCAGTTTAATTGTGGTTACGGAACTCCTCGTTTTACTTCGAAATTTACCGTCCATTTATTATTCAAAAACTTCTGTTGAAATATTCGTTCTGCTGTTCTCTGATCATATATTTTTAACTCCATTAGTAAGAAATGTCATTTTTATTCATGACATAAATTTTTGGATCTTCTTGAACAAACTGTATCGATTGTATTCAAATGCTTTGTTCGCGGCACAGAATTCTTTATTTGAACGATAAGCATTTCTCGTTAAAATGGAATCCGAATCTGAATGTATGACGAAAGAAATTCACATTTCGCACGAAAAAACAGTCCGAACGACGAATCCGCAATTCTTTCGTTCAGTATTACTCTCTTTCCGCGGAGTCTAATTACAGTACGGTGGACGACGATAGTTCTAACGATGGTGATCGACGATAAGTATATATTGTATTGTATATTATGTATGTGTCGAATGGTGGACACGCGTCTCGTGTTGTTTCTCTGCAGCTGAATTATTTATTGTTGGACGTAGGCGACGCGAAATTTCCGTGTACAGTACGGGTCTAGATAAATGCGGTGTTATTATAACAATGTTACGTAACCGTGGATAGAGTTTTAAAGAGAGAGGGAGCAAGAGAGGGAGAGAGGGAGAAAATGAGTAAAAAGAGGGGGGGGGAGAAAGGGAGGAAGAGAGAATGAATGAAAGAAAGAGAGAAAATGTTTTTAACGATTTTCGAAGTGATATATGAATATATATATATATATACACACATACACATATATGCGTCTGTTGGTAACCTTAGGCTCATTCTGTATGTATGTTGCTCATTTCGAAGCTTTAACCGCCCTAAGAGGGAATACGATTCATCTTTTTTCTGTCTTAAATTAAATCGTATAGTTACCCGGTGTTTGCGTGAAAAATCTTTATTTAGCTTAGGTCGTTTAAGTTACGGGTGTTACGCTAAGGTGATCGTATCGTAGTATCGATGAAAAGGATCGTGAGTGAACTGAAAATGAAGAGGAGGAACGCAAGATTCTTTTTTCGATCTGTACTATTGTTAGGATTTCTTGTATAGAAGCTCCACCGCAGCCAAAGTAACATTTTTTTTCTCGCTTACAAGTTTATATTACATATAATTATATAATATATAAGGACGTTATTAATACGATTTTTTTTATATTAATATTTACTACAGTTTTTATACTAATATATTAATTCATAGTCCACAGAGACTTTTATAAGGATATTCGAGGAGTTAGGAAAGATCCATACAGCGAAATAGTTTCCGTCGAAATTTTATTCGAACTTTAATACTCTTTTTTTTTTAGTAATACTTGAACACGTTTCTCGCACTAGGTATATACACTGTACGCAACCTCCAGGCCATTCCTAACTCGTTGTATTGTGTATTAATTTTATATCAACATATATTCTAAGTTGCGACTTAATACTCCATTAATTTTACAAGAGTTTTGAAAGAATTTCCGATAACCTATTTTTTAGAATGCCATTTACTTTATCCTGTACTTATTATATTATGTGAATACACGAATAGACGATTTGTCTAATGTTCCGAAAATTTACATTAAAAGAGTCACTAGTATTCGATGATTTTTTTCTACTAAAGTATACACTGTATACAATGAGAACAAAGTTCGTTTGGTACTTTAAAAATAACATTATTGCATTCCATGTCGGAAACCATGGATATGGTATAAAAAGTTTGTATTTTAATGTAAATTCGAAGACTTTTGGCACGAACCGTGTATTTATTGTATCATATGCTAGGTGACATGATCTATGATTAAAAAGAAAAGTATATGTTTGTTAGTCGAACCAAGATATGATCACCCTACGTTATTAGTGAGTTGCCAGGGTTGCACACCCGCAGGGTTAGAGCTACGAAGCGTGACGAGAAACGAACAACGACGTAAATAACGGTCTTGGTTCACTTCGTTGACTTTCGAAGACTGTTAAAGAGCGAAGGAAATGGAAAAGTATAGGCAAAGTATGCAAGAAACTTCTATCACACAGGCTAGAAAAGATGCAGCGATGTCGTGAAAAATTGACTAACACCTCATAGACCACTCACTTTAAAATAATCTTCCTAAAAGGAAAAATAGAATAAAAAAGTAAAACACCAAATTCTGTCTAAAACATCACTTTCTTAATTACAACTTCCTATCTACTTCACTTTCATAATATCAATACTTTAATTGACATTAAAATTACAACATTTATATTTATACACTTCTTCTTAAATCTCCTTAAGTCTTTTACCTTTCATATAAAAAAGAATAGTTAACCAAATGGTACTCTTAATTCAATTGTCTACCAAAATTTCATATCATCTTCACCCCCTGAATTGTTCTATTAAAAATAATAAACTGCAAGCCAATATCACTGGATCCATCCTGCAAATCGACTTTCCCACCCCCTTGAAGAAACAGTTCTCGGCATCGCTGTGTCCCTTCGAGCGTGTGTATGTAACACGTGCCATATAATTGCAAAGCGCGCCTCGGGGTGGATATTATCGGGATTGTCGGGCACCGTTGATAGCGGAACGCAAGACGATCGGGTCCGCGACCGTTATTCCGGCTCGTTTCACTTATCGCAGCTTCGCGTTCCTTTCGTCCCGCGCGAGCGTGCGTGTACGTAGCTGAACGAGCCGTAAAATGTTAAACAAGTCGTTAAACTTCCTCTCGTGTTCGAATTGCGAAACGCGCTTCCGAATCTTTTATCGTCCACCGAATGCTTAGCGACCCGCGCAAAACGACGCCGAAAAGAAAGAAACGAAAGACGAAAAGCGCATGATTTGTCGGCTAGATGCGAACACGCCGAATTTCAAATATTTGTATGGTTCACCCGCGTGCGAGTAACGGTAGAACGTGGCCTTAGGCAAGGTAGATCAACGCGAGTCGAATCATAGGGTGAACCGGATCAAAATAAGACTCCAACCCACATTTATCATGTCACGAATTATATTTCTCGCTTCTTTGCCTGCTGTCTTCAAAAAGAAGGTTAAAAATTCTTGTTCATATTTTATTAGTAAGATTTAATTTTGCATTTAACACATTAAATGTGTTTTTATTCCTTTATTGTTATAAAAAAGATGATCCAATTCGCCACGGTCTACCTTCTGTTCGTTGCACGGCGAAGACCTAGAAGGAATGAGGCTAATTGATCAGCTTTCATCTTTCCGCGTTGGATTTTCGACACTAATTCGCTGTTCGTTAATACAGTTGCACTTAAATGAACAGAAGTATAAACAAAACACATAGCGAAAGATTCTTCTGCCGTGCAACGAAGAGTGTACTCCATTCTGCGTTGCTTTTAAATAACGACGATACACTGCCCTTCGATCGGCACGCAAATTAACCCTTCAAAGCTGACGCCTAATTCCCGGTTTCTGTCGATTCTTTCAAACCCTTTTCTCTGCGTTGCAGATGTTACCATGAGTTATTGATATTTTAGACTTTTTGGTACCTTCCGTGGCTATCTTTAATTGTAGTAAGTAGATGGAAACGATGATTAAATAATAAAGGAAAAGACGAAGGCGCTGGGAACGGTGTCGAAGTTAGTACCGTGCACCGGCATCGTTCCTGAAGGGTTAAAAGACAAACAGGGGAGAAAAGTGTTTGAACGTACCCGACGCTGAAACATTTCTTCCCGTTGCGAAAATCGATCTCGTACGTTTTTCTCGTAAGTTCGACAATTAATACACAGCACGATCTTTATACCGTTTTTTATAATCGAATCCGCGCAGCTGATCGCGGCGCTCCATCTTCATCCTCTAAAACGGGGCAAGACAGTTTTTGACCGTTTACGGTGTTACCGTGTATATGCGACCGCAAGTGAACATGTTTGTTGGTTACAGTTGCTTCTGTGGACGCCAGGCGAAACGTGAATTCTATTTCGAGATGTTATTAGGACGTGAAGTTTAGAATAATCGGGTTGAGTAGTAAGTTAAGTACCTTCGGATCTATGGTCTCGCATTGTTTCTTCTAGAAATGAGACTTCTGTATTCAGAGCGAACCAATGGTCGAGCTTTTTGATAATGCAATTTAGAACGTTTTGCTTTGCGATCACAAGTAACTTGTTAACGTAACGAAGTCTGTCAAAATGTTTAGACATCAATAAGCAATCGATAACAATGAAGTGAGAGAAACAGGTGAGATAAAAAGTTTGATACCTAGACTGCGAGTCCTTACATAAAATGAGAATTTATTGAACGAATGAAAAACTGTAGTAATTAAATAAAAATGTACTTCTTCTTTTAAGCACTTTAATAAGTAAAAATTGAGGTAGCCACGTTTTAAAGTTCGATCAAAGTTTTCTCTGTTTTACATCACACGCAGTCGTGTATGTTACATGTGCATAACATTTGCAATCTACTGATCATGAATTCGAAGGAGAATGGAGATGAAAATTACAGCATGACATGGAATGTGCGGTCAAAACAGGGTGATCTTGAAAGGTCAAAATCTGTTGTTTCGACCATAATGTCATTATTACGTGAACGATTTGTCGCGTCGAGGGTTGACAACGAAAGGTTCGGTACTGATCGCAGAAACGAGACACTCAACCCTGACTGATGACAAACGATCAGTTTACCATGTGAACTATTTCTTAAATAATCACGAATTGATCAGGGTTCTCGATTAAGTATGCGTAACAAAGAAAGCGTAAAAGAAATAATAAAAAAAATTTACACTTTCGAACGTTTGATAAGGGTGCATTAATATTATTCGTGATTTGCTAATCGAGAAAGGTTAACGGTGAAGACACCGAGATGAGAAATAATTGCGAGAACGGTAATAACACGGAATGGACGAAGGAAAGTTTGGTTGAAGAGGTGGAGGTAAAAAGGAAAAGTAGAAGGAGAAGGATAAGAAGCAGAGGAAGAAGAAAAAGAAGAAGAAGAGGAAGAAGGAGAAGAAATATTCAGTATTTTGTCAAGAATTCGTATTACCAATGTAATAAAAAGACTTTAATATATTGTTAGTATGCGTTGTAGGTATTACAGAATGAATTTAAATATAAATATACACAATATACGAAGAGACACGCGCATCTGTAAACGTGCGTGTGTGTTAATAAGAGATAATTAAGATCTTATAATTTTAAATGACTTTTAATATAGGTTTACTTGTGTAAAATAAGACAAAAAAATAATTGTGCTCAATAAATTTCAATAAATAACGATTTTGCCTATGCCAATAATGATTAATTACTGTAATTATTTTTGTATAGAGACGTAAGATATTATCTGATTATTATAAATACATTATAAATAATAATATAGTAATCGCAGCATATGTGTAATAAAAGTATTTAACATTGCACTTTACGTTCTTATTCATGTACTATACTTTTATGTTTATTGCATGTATTAACGTGTGTAATGAGTTTCATTTCGCTTTATCCCCTACAAAGTATTTCGATTGTATTATAAAACTATTTAAGGGATTGAATAGATTGTTTTTCAGTGGTTTCGAAATAATTAAATTAAGAAGTAACAAAATTACGAACCCAACAACAAATAGCAAAATTTTTATATATTAATATTTTTAATGAACAAAGTTATTGCATATAGGTCGTCAGTTACATTCTAATATAATGATATAATAATAACTCATCCGAAGAATTGGACATTCTCTTCATTATCTACTCATAAAAATTATTTTTACCTACAATTAGTAATTTTCACCATTAGATGCATAATTTCCAATTATGCAAGATATACCTCGTATGTGATGTAGTAAAATACAGTAATTTTGAAAATTATTTATAGCGTCATCTGTAGCAAAAGTCTCAAACTATTAACAAAACTTGGGACTTAAGCATTGACGAGGAATAGGGTAGGCTGGACATTTATCACTGATAAGAAACACATTTATTAAAAGAAGGGTACTTTATACAGTGAAGATAGAAACGAAGACTTTTACGCGGGGACTGAAAAGGTTCCTAAAATAACTGTTTGAAACTCTTACTTATCGATTCTGACTAAAACAATTATGAAGAACCGAAATAAATTACACTGTTATTCGGTATTTTTGATTTTCATTTCTATCTCATATAGCGCTGCCATGTAAAACCAGTCTGAGCCGATATGACAGGGCGTGACATAAAAATGGTAAGGGGTACTAGTACCCCCGAGAGCGTGTAACAAAATTTTATATTGCATGTTACGTCTATCCTATACCTTGTCTGTGATTATTACATTATATCTTTCCTTTAAATAGTACATATGCATGCGCGTTAATCTTAAATCTGTTATGACTGATTTCGCCGGAACACGTGCGTTGGTGATGCTTCAAACGATAATTGTTTATAGATCTATAAACTTGTAATAATTTAATAATAAATAGTTTACAAAATATAAATCAGAATGCCAGTAATAAGTAGAGTCGTGTGAGTATCTTCAATTTGTGCCGTGATACTGAAATTTTTGGTTATGTTTTTGATCCTTAATTTTAAACATTTATTATAGAAAACCAACTACCCATAGAGGTAAAAGGGCTATTTTGAAAAAGGAGCCGAAATTGGTAGAAAATGCTAAAGAGACTCTGTGTTTTAAAGGAAAGAACACCTCTCAACTTGTTGTTGATTTTATGAAAGATCTGGTAAGTTATACTGCAAAATCAATACTTTAATTGAAAAGTAAATATCGATACATTAATGCACATGAGTAAACACTTATTTTGAAAGATTATTAAATTAAAAAATTAAACAATTTCTTTCCCTCTCTGTTTCTCTCTCTCTGTATCTCTTTGTGTATATTATATACAATGATATCTAGACTTTCGAACTGCTCTATATACAAATTTTCCCTGCATTCCATTTTGATCTTTAGATAAAAACTTAGTTTTGAGAAATGAACCTTGATGCTTTCATAATTCCAAGTTATAATATAATGAAAAACTAGATTTCGAGATAGAAACTTCAAACTAAAACAAATTAAGTTCATAAGTCGAGACACTAGTGTATATATACTTTAAAATTTTAATATAATAATTTCATATTAATATTTTACACTATTATCCGATTTTACAGTATGACCTGAAAAAGCCCAATGCACAGATGTTGCAAAAGAAGAACGATGTACTGCCATTTGAAGATATCACACTTATTGAAAAATTTTCTGCTAAATATAATTCAGCCCTTTTTATGATAGCTCTGCACAATAAAAAACGGCCACATAATCTTGTAATGGGAAGAATGTATGAAAACACATTATTAGATATGGCGGAATTTGGTATAGAAAACTATAAAAGTTTAAAAGATTTTAAACTGCCAAAAATTTCTGAGGGGATAAAACCTTTATTGGTGTTCAATGGAGAGCTCTTTGAAAACAATCATGAGCTTGATAGAATTAAAAATTTATTTGTCGATATGTTTCAGAGAGAAGTTGTTGAAAATATTAGATTGCAAGGTCTTGAGCACGTTTTAAGTTTTACTGCTGTGGAAAATAAGATTCTTTTAAGAAGTTATCGGTAATTTCTTATTAATTTTATTAAATACTGGATGTATTTAAAATAGATGTATAAACAAATGTTGTACATTTATTTATTTAATGAAATTGTATTTCAGGATATTTTTAAAAAAATCCAATTGCCGAACACCAAGAATAGAATTGGAAGAAATAGGCCCAAGAGCAGATTTAATATGTAGACGTACAAAACTTGCTTCTGCGGATCTTTTCAAACAGGCATGCAAGAAGCCAAAAGAATTGAAGGTAACAATACTGTTTTATTATGTAAATATAATGTCTGTCTGTGTTCATGTTTGTACCTGTATGTTTGTGGATAGGGAACGCCTATAAATGATAACATAATAATTATAATTACAGATAAAAAAGAAGAAAAATATCTCCAAGAACAATCTTGGAACAACCTTTGGTCGTATACACGTTGGAGCACAAAATCTTAATAGTATTCAAACAAGAAAAATGAAAGGATTAAAGAAAACAATGTTAGAAAAGAAAGCCGGTATTAAACGAAGAAATTCTGATAATGTAACTAATGATAGTTCAAAAAAATCAAAGAATATTACTGATTCAGCTGATTAATGGGAACAAATATGTATTTAAATGTAAATCTAGTAATGTTTTTTATTTGGGATGTTATTTATAATACAAAATATTATTTAAATTCTATTCAGCTAAAAAGTTCAATTTAGTATGTCTTTAAACTCCAACAGGTTTCATTAGCAGAGTCCTACAAACAAAAAACCAGAATTATAGTTTGCTATGTGTAAAATATATAATTGTTAAAGTAATTCAAGTACTGTACCTTTACAATCACCCCGCATTTGGAAAGATCGGTTCGGGCTTCGTCACATGCAGCAAGTAAAACTTTGTCTAATACATCTTTTTCTCTGGCCCTATTTCGAACTGATTTTCTAAATTTTATAAAGTATTCAATAAGGTTATTAACTTTGCATTCATCTGCTACATTAGAATTTTCAATTCCGAACTTCGATAACATTGTAGATACGTAACTTGCTACAGTACTTATAGCAGGTATACTCCTACTTGTAGAAGACCCCTTTTATTAAACAAAGTAGAATATTTTATACAAAAATAACCTTATTTTAAATATAGTTACATTAACAATATATATATATTTAATATTAATGTATATAATACATAAATAAATATATATATTTACACTCACAGAAGAATCATGTAACATTTTATTTGTTGTATCAACTAGATTCACGATTGAGCGTATGGCTTGTGAGGTATTAAAATTATTTGTTAATGCTGTATCAACATTTTTTTTTGTTTCGTGTAAACACTAAAACAACATTATATATTCATTATTCTTGAAAGTTAAGGATATCTAAATAATTGAAAAAAACATGAGCTAACTTACACGAAGTAATGTAACTTCGTCTACATTGCTACTAGTCCATCTTCCAGCAATATAGTTATCACAATCGACAAGAAAGTGTTCAATTTTATTCATCATACTCATTGCATAGTTCATTATACCATCAGAAAACTCAATATCTGAAAATCATATAACAATATAATTAACTATATTTAATTTTCTTATTTTATCCAAATAACAAAATATACCATTCTTATAGTTAGAAAGCAAGCAAAGCATCCTAAATTGATTTCCAGTATATTTTGTAAGAAGTTCTCTTACACTGATAACATTCCCAAGACTTTTTGACATTTTAATATCTTTTAAAAATAGATGTCCACAGTGTACCCAATAATTTACCCACTGATTTATTTCATGATAAGAACACGATTGTGCTTCTTCATTTTCATGATGTGGAAAAGCAAGATCTATTCCACCACTATGAATATCTATGGAATTTCCAAAAATGGTGCTATTTAAAATGTAAATGTATATTCATATAAAAAATTATGTAATATTATTTATATTTTTCATAATACTAATAGTTTTATTCTCTAAGAATTCATATACCTTGCAATTGTACTACATTCTATATGCCATCCTGGTCTTCCATTACCCCATGGAGCTTCCCAAAATGGTTCTCCCTTTTTAGCTGCCTTCCACAGAGTAAAATCTAATGCTGATTTTTTATCAGAGTGACTGCTATCTGAGAATGGAGTCGATAGTTTGCCATACATGTTATGCTTGCTTACATCAAAATATACTGATCCTATAAATAAAGAAGTATCATTTGTTAAACATTATTTAAAGCTAATTTAATAATGAAATTATTACTGTATTAAATGTATTTACCACTTTTTCCAATATATGCTTTTTCCTTGCTTAAAATATTATTAATGAATTTAATAATTTGAGGTATAAAATCAGTAACCCTACAATACAAATTAGGTTTGGTTACATTTAACATTTTCATATCTTCAATGAATTCCTGCTCATAATGTTCTGACAAAGTCTTGAAGTTTTGATTAGTTTCATTTGCACGGTTTATGATTTTATCATCAATATCTGTTATACCCATAACCATTATAGTACTTATATTGAAATAGTCAGACAATATCCTTCTAATGATATCTGTTTTCACGTACGTACTATAAAATAAAACGTATTATTATATATAGTTTTATTAATGATGGGAGGAATAACATAAATATAACTTCTTACGCTGCATGCCCAATGTGTGCAGAATCATAAACAGTTGGACCACAAACGTACCAAGTTAAATAATTTTTATTGTTTAAAATAAGGGGTACTGTACACTTTGTTCTAGGATTATACACTTTAATATTTGTTTCATAACCAACTGGTTGTATCCATTGGAGATTTTGCTCTTGTTTCATATCATGTGTAGAACGATGACATATTCCACGTAATTTGTGTTTTAAATTCTTTGTAAACAAATTCATTTTAATTTTGCGAAGTCTTTGTTTAATCGACAAAATTTATTTGTTTTCTTAAATTTAAATACAGTCAAAATACTCTCATATTTCAGTATATTTTGAATCCATGTTTAAATTTCATTATTCATAACACTTTAGCATCGGTAGAGACAAGGTATAGGATAGACATAACATGCAATGTAAAATTTTGTCACGCTCTAGGGAGTTTCAGGACTCCTTTACTATTTTATAGACACAGTCTGTACGTATTTTAAGTCTGTGTCCAATATTTTTGATTCTAATTCTTACCACTTATAGCGCTGCCATGTAAAACCAATTTAAGTCGATCTGACACGAAAGTGGTAAGAGGATCCTAGGACCTTGGGGAGCGTATGACAAAATTTTACATTGCTTGTTACGTCTATCCTATATCTCGTCTATGCCACCGCAATTTAATAAATTAAATGTAAACTAAAATAATCACACACGGCAACAATTTTTGTGAAATATAAATTCAAGAAAAAATAAAGAATTTATTGCTTTTAAAAAATATTTCTTTTTCAAAATAATATTATTTAATTGTTAAGCAAAATGAATTTATATGTTTTGGTAACACTAATTTCACAAAGTTTCTATGCATTTGCATATTTGTAGAGTCAATTAAAAGTTTCTGTAATTACAAAATTATTTCGATAATTTTTAATTGTAAAATTTGTTCGCTCTGAAGTTAGTTACAATAGTAAGTAATTGCAGGGATCTACGGACTAAGTGTACGTCTCTGTATTTATACCCGACATTAAATTCAAGTTTCAGTGACTAGCGTTTGTCACAGCGGCTTAAACTAATTTCAAAGCAATTTTTCGGATAAAAGAAGAACTTAAAGGTAAGTGTTCTTATTTTTTAAGAATTGTATCAAATTTAATAATTAATTTAATTCTTTATGACTATTTGTTAGTAAAGTGACTCTGTTCGTTTTGCTATGTCATTCCAATCTAACCTTACTCTGTTTAAATTCATGCTAAGTACTCCGATTTCTGTTAAATTAGAGTAGTCTTAATATTATAATATGAATTCTAGTAAAAACGATTATAATAAAATTTACTTATAGATACCATTGTTAAAGTATTAGTCACTTTATTCGTGTATTACAATAGTACATCATAACCTTAAAGTGTGTGTGTAAATGTAACTAACATGATAAATATTACAAATTAATTATAATTAAATGTATAAAATACTAACAAGTATATGCCTTATTTAAATTATTATAACTTGGAATGATTGTTACTTGTAAATGTATATTTATTTTCAGATGTTTCTAACACGTTCAGAATATGATCATGGCGTTAATACTTTCTCACCAGAAGGAAGGTTATTTCAAGTTGAATATGCTATAGAGGCAATAAAGCTTGGTTCCACTGCGATTGGAATTGCAACATCAGAGGGTGTAGTTTTAGCTGTGGAGAAGCGTATAACCTCTTCATTAATGGAGCCTACAACACTAGAAAAAATTGTAGAAATTGATAAGCACATTGGATGTGCTGCATCTGGTTTAATAGCTGACTCTAGGACTATGATTGATCGTGCTAGAGCAGAATGTCAAAACCATTGGTTTGTTTACAATGAGAAAATGTCTGTGGAATCTACAGCGCAGGCAGTGTCGAATTTAGCCATCCGATTTGGTGATAGCGATGATGATGGCGGTGCTATGTCAAGACCATTTGGTGTAGCAATGTTATTTGCTGGTATTGATGAAAAAGGGCCTCAGTTGTACCATATAGATCCCTCGGGCACTTTTATTCAATTTGATGCAAAAGCCATTGGTTCAGGAAGTGAAGGTGCCCAACAAAATTTACAAGAAGTATACCACAAGGTAAATTTGTTATTACAGAATGTCTTTAGTCCCTAGAAATATAATGTTTCCAAGTTTAATAAAAATAATTATATTTTGAGAATACTATAATTACTTATATTTCATATTCAATATACTCTGAGAAAAAATAACGTAGATCTTAATTAACCTTTCCATTTTTCATTACAGTCTATGACATTCAAAGAAGCAATTAAAGCTGCTTTAACAATTTTGAAGCAAGTCATGGAAGAGAAATTGAATGATACTAATATAGAAGTAATGACAATGACACCTGAGAAACTATTTCATATGTTCACAAAAGCTGAATTACAGGAGGTGATTAAAGACATTGCCTAAACTTCATAGTGTTTAAAAATATAATGCATTAATTGACATTGGTACACAACACTATTTGCGGCAGAAATATGGATGCTGTATGATTATAAATTATACATACATTTCTCACATAAAGAATATGTAATTTCTATGCAATGAACGGTTTTACATTTTTGTTTTTATTTTTTTTCAAAACAGGGTCGATCATGGTAAACTATTAAATGATTTTAGTATTAATTTATCCTTCACTTTAACTCCCAACTTTTATATTGTGTGTGTCTCTAGTAACACGATATAATACAATTTTTTTTAATATTATTTAATAATATATCATATCGTTTGATCACTTTTTTCTGTAATACTATTTTCAATTACATCATTATTTGCGTAATTCTCATCTTGTTTAAACTTTTAATTTAGTTAATCGATAATTTGCCGTCATCAAGAGAAGATTCATTAAGATCAGGATCCAATACCTCTGGTCCACTCCCATCCATATCCGTTAGTGGGTGAGAAATAGTGCAGGAGAACTTTATTTTATTAAAACTTCTGTTTCCTATCTCGCAACTGTTATTCATTTTCATCGAGGTACCATATAATAAACTATACTTATAGAATTGATTCACCGATTTTTTCATTTATTACATTATACATATTTTTCTTGTTCGTATTTTTTAATTTTAAAAAAGAAAAATATATTATTTTTATTTTATGAAGCGTGTAGGATAAGAGGAAAATGCCGTTCCTTTAAATAAAAAGAATAATTTATATACATTAAAAATTTTTAATATCGTGATATAGAGGTACCTAGTAATCAGAACAAATTGTAACTCTGTTTCTGGTGAAGTTAAAAAAAACTGTACAGAAAAATTCTACACTATTTGACAGATACCAGTTTTACATAAATGCATTTGTAAATATGGTTTGCAAAGTGCAATTGCGCTTTTTTTTAAATAGAACTCCATATATTTTTACACAAACCGTTTATTTATACTATTCTACGTAAAAAAGGTTCACAATACAATCATTAAGAATATATTTTTCGAAATAGTTTACTTTGAAAATTCATCGAAAACACATAGTTAATAAATAACATAGCAAAGAACATTGAGTTTTCCATGATAGTATCTTGAACTTGTTTTTATATAAAATTACACAATGAAGCAATTTATTTGAAAAAAATGTAGAGCTTCATTAAAAAAAGTGTAATTGCACTTTGCAACTGCATCAATGCACATACGAAAAAACTGGTGTTATAGTATAATTGAATCTATCAAATAATGCAAAGTTTATGTTTACGATTTTTGTCTAATTTCACTAGGAACAGAAAAACAACCTATCCCAGTTATTAGATACGCCTTGTATATGATACAACTTTTTTTATAAATTATTTTAATCATTGAAACTTATGTTTATCAATCTACTTTATCTGTATTTCAATATTCATCAAATCTGTCTTAAAAATCAGTGTCTTTTTATCTCATTGATTCCTCCAAATACGTTTGAGAAAAGTATGCAAATCACATTTTGAATTCATCATATAGAATTGGTTACACTTTCTTTATTTCAGTCTAAATTTTTCCAATTTAACAGCAGAACATCCAGTATTTCATTTCAATACTGTTCCACAATTTTTCGTTTCTTTAAAACCGAAAAATAAATTAACGTAAATAAGCGACACAAAATTGGTGAACTTAATTAAAATCGCAAGTCCACAAACACATGTATACATGATAAAAAAAATAATTTTATCTTCAAGTTACCATATAAATATAAATTATAATCGTGTCAACAAATTAGTTGATTCTCAAAGGGGATCATACAGCGTATTATCTAAGTATTATTTTCATATTGAATGTCTTACACGACCTATTAAAATACCAACGTAAAAAGAAAATTTTTCCTAAAATTTTCATTTTAGTGTGTTCTGAATTTTGTATACATACTAGAAATAGACAAAATCCATAATTTACTAGTAAGGGTCCTCTGGGCGCTGGCAATTTATCTATGGAAAAGCGGTGTTTTAAAAAGGGGACCACCGATAACGGAACACATGCCAAGCTTCTGGACCGCGTTGCTGTTGGATTCGCGTTCGAACGGAAACGAACGCGACGGATGGTTCGTTTTCGATTAAAAGCTTTCGGACTGTGAACGGCCGTATCCGAAATCAATAATTAATTTCGCCGGAGCGGACGGACGAACGGTTGCCAGCGGAAATGGTCGGGTACCGCTCGAGTTACTGCGATGTTCTGATAAAACGTCCCTTTTTATCCCGTTCTCTCAGCCGCCAGATTATTGGATATTATTCCATTTCAAGCGTTCAATCCCGCTACGATTCGCTCGCTCGGATTCCCACGGGGATCCTCTCTGCCGTCCACTGATTGTCGAAGCCACTTATATGTCACGTGTGCGTGCCTATATTCGAATTCGATTTAAAGTGCTACATTCGGCGAACATTTTTTTCCCCTTCGTTTCACTCGAAATACGGGAAATACTTTAACCCTTTGCGGTCGTATTAATCTTGTACCTTACATTATGTCAGACTCGTGGCGAAGGTTTCTAATATAGTTTAACAAATATAAATGTCATTCAGTTCTTTTGAGTTCAAATGAAACATTATTTTTCTTGTTAGCAGTTTGTATGGTTTAAAGTAAATCGAGACATAGAAAGAGCACGTAATTGTTTGTTTTATTAGTGCATTATTAACGATAAATAATTCTAACAAGTCCAACTGCGAAATTAAATCGTGAGGCAAGGAATTAATTTGATCTACAAACGAAGTTTTGACTTGTTTTGAAATTTTGATCAAATTTAATGCAATAATAGATTTTTATTTTGTTTTTGAACTTTTATTTATAATTTTTAATTTTATGTTTTAATTATTTTCATTTTATACAAACCAGGGTACGGTAAAAGTGTTCTAACGGGCATAGTTCGCCTTACGACCGCAAAGGGTTAACACGTTCACTGCCACAGGAACTTTTTCGAACGTTTTGTATAGTAATACATATTCTTTCATAACAATGGCAAATGTTATTAGAAATAATTATTAACACGTTCAACGCCGCATGATTTCACAGAGCAAAATACACAAAATGGTAAAGATATAATATCAAATCATTTAATTGAATCGCGTTATTATTATTGCGCGCTCATCTTGCTCAATGTCACTGCATTAGATAGCATTGTTTGTAATATACAAATGTTTTTAAGTAATCGCCGTTTAATTGCATGAACTATTGTAATTCGATTTGGCTAGGGGTTACCGGTGACCCCCATGGCGTTAAACGTGTTAATGATTCGATATCAGAGTACACTATTATATATTACACTATTATCTAGCTACTTGTGTTACTAAATATTTTTATTCTATATCAATTCTTTTATTGTAATTGTTCTCAAGCAATTTGGAAGCTCTGATCATCGATGACCACCGTAACACTCAACGTGTTAATTTTGTTTAACTTTAAATTAAATATTTAAAAAAAGAACTTGCTTTTATTTTACTAAAATTAAAACGTACGTTATACCAGTAACTTTATTACATATTGTATATTTCATTGTATCGATCCCGGAAAAATGGATATCTACATAACTTTAAATGTGAAATCTGAAATACGTCAAATTGACGGATGCAGTAAATCTAGTGTTAAATACTTCTAATTGGAAAATGGTATTTACCTACAATTGAGGCGAACTAAATAATCTTCGTATTTACTAAAGTCAATATAAAGGTTTCATCGAGAATTTGAATAAATATTTAAAAGCGAAAAAGTGATAAGAAGGTTATCGGAAAGGATTTATTATTTGAACAAGTTTTATTTAATAAGTTGGTATTATTTAAGATGATAAAAACATCTGCAATGTTTTATACATAATTATTCTATACATCGGTAATTATCCTATGTCTTCAGATGAAAGATGGGAGAATAAAACTACTGCAAAAAAACTTACAAGGAGAGTGCAAGGCCTTCGGGTCACCGACTTCGTTGAAACTTTGCATATTGGTAGATTTGGTTCTCCTGTTTATGAATATATACCATTATAAGGGCAGATACTCAATAGTTTTTTAGATATTCGTTATTAAAAATTTATCACGTCAATAAGTAGAATATTAATCAGAATAATTACCAAGTTGAATAATGGCGTGAGAGTAACGTTCTGGAATTGTATTCTGTAGAAGCTTACACCCAACAACATTGAAAATAAATCGAGTGCAAAGGGTTAATATCTCGACATTCTGTTCAAAGAATATTCAAACATTCAAAAAATCCTCCGCAAAGGGTTGAATATGAAGTTTCCTCGTGGAGTGATCGCGCGCTACGGGAGGAAATTATGGAAAAGGGCAGCGAGGAGAGAGGTCAACGTCCAACAATGAAGAAAGGAAGTCTCGATAGTGATACGGGTTTTCGTGGAAGGAGTCGGGCTAAGGGAAATGGAGTTAGAAGGAGAACGAGGAGGAGGACTCCGTAATTAACTGCGACGAGAGAGCGTCTGTGGGGGGGGGAGGGGTGGATAGTCCCGTTTGAGTCCCTGAGAATCCCCCGGGACCTGACCCGTCGTATCAGACGCCAAACACTCACTCCCACACACCGTTGCGCGAGTCTCGGCGTCGACCAACCTCGAAGCCGCCACGTTCAAGTTTCGCTACGATAATTGCCTTCGCTTCACAGTCGCGCCCCGACACCCGCAGCATTGGATAAAAGGCTCCCCTCCGCCCCTCTCTCACTCTCCAGCCAGCGAACGGGGATGAACGGGGACGGTTGCCGCGGGGGAAACTCGATAATGGGTTTCAGCCTCTGAATTTACGCGATTCAGATCTCCCCGTCACGGAAACTCCTGGATATACTCTCCTTTCATTCGCGCCTGGCGTTTTCGAGAACATTGTTCTGCCTCAATGACTGTGATAGAACGTTTCACTTGTTTCGGTAATTGAAGGGCTGGCGAACACAGCCGCGGAAAGTGATCGTTCGAAATAATTTCTTGTTAACACTTTCGCGATCATATATATTAAGTTCACCTGAAAGTTCCGTTCATTTTTTAATGAAAAGAAAATGATACGTTTTAGGTAGGTTCATTAACGTTTACTGCATAATATAATTTCCATCGTTACTAATGATCTCTTCATTAGTGTGATGGTAATTTGTGATGTAATTTTTTTCAAAACTACTCATCTTTGGAAACTCGGAAATAAGGGTACATTAGTTCTGGTAGCTTTTCTCTGAGCTGTTGATTTTATTGTTTGAAAGTGGAAAGTTAGAAGGCAATAACATTTGTCATCCCACTGAACCTGTTAGTCGTTTTAATCATTAAAAAAAAAATGTAGTAATTCCTATCCAATATTTTCGGATATTTAATGCGTATCTACGAAACGACAATGAAAACGTGAAATCTCTCGAGCGACTTTTTAACAGTAACAATTGTCAGTTTTTAAAGAACAAGGGGAAACGATTATTTAATATGGTTCCACTAATAACCTGAATTTTGTTTAAATATTTATCAATTTCAATTAATTATTAACTATAATAAACAGTTTTTGATTAATCTAGCTACGTGTGTTTTCTTCTGGTCCCTCCGATATGTCAAGTATGTTATCATTCACAAAACGAGTGGACAGATGTCGCATGAAAAATTCATTAATCGAGTCCGCGGTTAACTGCGGTAAATAGTTGTAGAAAGGAACGCGTTTATATTTCCTTCCAAGAAACGAATCGCATTAATCTTACCGAAGTGAGAGCGAATTTCCAAACGGATCCTTCTCCTGGCCGTTTACAACGTTCTAGCACGTTCTTCCGGCATAGGATAAACGGCGGCCATTTTATTGACGTTTAAGAGCCGGAACGCGTTTCTTGCGTACAAATGTCATACGATAATTAGTATCCTAGCGGCCAGATTTTATTTGTCCTTCGTGGCAGCCACGTCGAGTAAATATTATTTAAATGCTGGCCCGGCGAGCGTTTCAATGGAAGCAACGCCGTTTATAATGCGCCTTGCTTTCACTGTAATTCCGTCGAGAAACTATGTTGCCCTCTTCTATCGGAGTAAATATAGAATCGCCTATAACTGAAATGTGTTTTTCATATCTATATTACACCTTGAATCATTCGCTTAAGTAGTAACATATTTTTAACACGAAACGAATGCAGTCTTGTGTTACGAGCTATGAAAAGTTCCGGTTTCTAACTTATGATTCGCTAATAGGAAATAATTAATGATTCACGGTATCGTATTTTCAAGGGGAATAGAAACAGAATGTTTTTTCCCGCGTACAAGGTATGCAAATAATTGAAAGAAATACATCAATAATATTAATATATTAATATGTAGTAATACTTTCTCAAAGGAAAATATTAAATTTATACAATATTTTCTTACAATACTTTTTATACAAATAGTATCTTCTTTTCTAATATTTAATATATAATATATAATATATATATATATATATATCTATATATATCTATGACATTTAAAATTTTTATTCTAAACTCTCTGTACTAGCCTTCCATGTTCTTCGTTACACTTTATCCTAATCACAACAAAGGTGTTATAAACGCAGTTACAGCAAATACATTAAAAATTGAATAACTGAGACGGTACTAGCGCCGTGTAACGCGTATATTATATCCGTAACGCTTAAGCATGTAATTTTTTAAATAACTCCCATCATCGATCCTGATGAAAGTGTTTCAAGGGTTCGTCGATATTTCGCGTAAGTGTCCATGCACGCGGTGATCGAATTGTTAAAAGAGAAAAATAAAATCGCAGTAAAAGTTAACAAAATGGTGACGTCGGGTATGTTACGTGAGAAATAAAAGAGAAAGAGAAAGAAAGAGAAAAAGAAAAAGAAAAAGAAAAAGAAAAAGAAAAAGAAAGAGAAAAGGAAAAGGAAAGAGAAAAAGAAAGAGAAAAAAAGGAGGCGAGAAGGACGAAGAAAGTTTCCTCTTATTACTGAAGCGACGATAGAAAACCGGAAGTACATGGGATCCCGTTGCAGGAAGGAGCGTCGATGGCTGCATACACAGCTATGATTCACGCATGGCGGAATCGTCGCGATTTTTTTCACTTTCACGAAAGTCTCGGGGCTCGCTTAATAAGACGAACCGCGGCGTGCACACTTTCGTATTCCGTTCGTGGTTATGTATCGCTGTAACTCGCAGTTCCCGTATCGCATAACTTTTTACATAACGGAAGGGAACAATGATTGACAATGATGGCCCGTTAAACGTCGCGTCGGTTCGAATGATTGCACAATAAAAAGTACACTTTAGTTAACTTAAATTGAACTTCCCATTGGCATGGACATCTTCGTCTAACACGTTTCGTGCCGCTGGTAATTTCGGTTATATTTTTGCTTATAAACTGTATTGAATATTTTATTCAAATATTAACCCTTTATTGCACAATTTTTCTTGGTGTACAGCGTTATATGCGAACTTCTAGTTAACCGTTACTCATGTTTATATTTCTCTACTCATGTTTTCAATCTATAAAATTGTTACCGTTCAATTTTTTCAAACAAAAGCTTTTTGTTTATGTAGAAGAAATTAATTATAGTATTGAATTTTTATAAATAAATTGGTGAAGTTTAATACGGTCCTTCGTAAATCTTCTAAAAGTTTAACGAAGTTTTTTCATCGGTTTACCAAGGCATTGGTAGGACCGCCTTTGAACCAATTAACAGATTCCTATTACTGACATTGAACCGGACACCTGTTTTTGATAAACGAGCAATACATAAAAAGATTATTCCTTTTATCAATTATTTTTTATGACCCGAGAAACTTTCTACAGCTTACTCGTAGCTGTACCAACGATCCTCCTAGTTATTTAGAATAATTTATGTATCTATAAAGCTGCGAACGCCTTGATATTTATTGTCAAAACGAACGGCGAACTTTGAATTGCACTTAATCAAACCGCGCATGAATCAATCCCAGGCGTCCGTTCTACGCAGAGGCCGCGGAGAAAGTAATGCTTTCTTGCGCACACTTATCTGAGCCGCTTAATTGCGATCGTGTAACGATTGGGACTCGCTCGGGACCGGAAATCATTCGGAAACGTGTGTCAGCGCGAAAAATCGACGAGCCTTCGTCTTCCATCTTTCTTTTTACGCTAAACGTAACGTAACCGGTCAAATAACCGGTTTTAAAATTCGATTTAGAATTCTGCGTTTTCCCTCGTTTATTTAACTTTATACGAATTCGTATATTGTCTAATTAATCAGTTTTTCAGTATTTATGTCTCCTCTCGTTCCTGTTTCCTCTAAGAAGAATCTATCGTCGGACTCGTTCTCTTCTATTTTTTAACCAGTTCTATAACTGCTTACCGGTAGAAATAGGTGTATACAAAGTGTCGGTACATTTATTGTACTCTTTGCACTCAAGAAACAATTTTCAGACGCCACATGATTTGATAAATGAAAATTATAAACTTCAGTGTTTACCTTCCATTAAGCTTCGTATACTGCAACAGTACGTGAAATATTCAAATAAACTAGCTTCCTTCTGTAATTTACATGTGATTTCTTGATAAATTAACCCCTTGCCCTACGATATCGTATTAATCTCGTGGCGAGGATTTCGAGTATAACTTAATAAATATAAGAAACACTTAAATTTTCCAAGTCCAAATTAAGTATTATTTTTTTATTATTCATTGCGATATTTCAGAATAAGTGTATACAACAGTATACATATAAAAAGAGCCTGGAATTTTTTTCTTTTCCTTATGAATCATGAGCAATAATATATAATTCTATCAGATGGAGTTACGAATATGTGCTAAATATTTCTATTCAAAAATTTTCGGGTGCAAAGGGTTAATTTTAAGAAGTATTGACTATATATTATTAGAAAATGTTGAATATTCCTACTGAAAAACTTTCGAGTGCAAAGGGTTAATACGGTCCCGGATATAGCTTCCGGTGGTTCTCGATTTCTCGAGACGCGTCGGCAATTGCGCTTGGAGACCGTTGGACCGCGACGTGAATGCGGAAACGGACGCTTGCGCGATCCTCTTCGGCGATATCAACGTTCCTTTTTTTCTTTTTTTTTCCTTCTCCGATCGAGTGAAAGAGGCGCGACGCGGTCACGTAACCATGTGTGTTCCTCTTTCCTTTTCATTTTTTTTTGATTCGTTCCCCCAGTTTTTTTTTCATGCTTTCTCGCCGCCGGCACGAAAACGGCCGGTAGTTTTGTAAAAGTGAAACTCCTGGCGAGACGGGATTTCCGGCAAATCCGCTGCGACTCGAGAAAGCGTTCACTGGTTATTGCGAGTTTTTTGGCGCGACCGGTTTTCCTGTCGCGGAAAAATTCAGTGGGATTGAACTTACTGACGTCATCGCGATAAATGAAGATAATTGTTCCAATCGGGAAGGTTTCGATTACGTTACCAACGCTGTAAAATTTTTATTGAATTCATTTTACTTTAATCTCGTTTGTTTTATATTCTAACGTGTTTTTATAATCTCTGCTTTAATTGTAGTTCCGTTTCAGCTTTAAAGGTTTTTGTGAAAATGATTCCTAGCAAAAAGTCAGGATGTTGTATGACTTTGGAAGAGTTAAGAGTTACGAATCATTTTCATTAGCTTCGGGATATTTGCGGTTAGTTTTATATGTAACTGATAAAAAGTCAGAATGTTCTAATTACGAACGTATCGATACTTAACGGGAAGTGTTGAGCTAGCTTTGTAAAAGAATTTCTTATGTAAACGTTCGTATGTAATCGCTTTTTTCTTTTAAGCATTTCACCGTTCATGTATGAAGTTTTTCTATAGACAGATTTGTCCGTTCAAATAACGGATGTCGATGGTGACAACAACAAAGAACGAAGCAACGTTTCATGATACACAAATATTTATTACAAATCTTTGATACAAAAAATGGAGACTTTTACCTCGCTCTGGTGTCTTAACTTAAATTAGGTACAAGTGTTTACCGCGATCGCGATCACGCGGCGACGCATACTTCACATCGGCTAACCAGCGCGCGCAGAGATCGCTCACATGCCGACACTGAATATTTTCTTTGGAACAGCAATATATAGACAACTAGCGTAAACTTTCACAATGAAGCGTGACTATTATACAAAAGCATACCTTCTACGAATATGTTATCAGCGCGTTTCGAGAATTCGGGCTGAACGATCTCGGAGAAATCACCGGAATCCCAACGAATGGAACGGACTCTTTGTCCGAAGCTTTCGAAAGCTAGTATCCAAAACCCAAAGAAATTCCTGTGAACCCTTCAATTCCCGAGCACGAAATCCCCTGCGCGACCTGTAAACGGTGCATCAGAGAATCCCGCCGGCAGTATGCATAGTTAACGCGAAAAGGCTGTCACCAAGAACCTTGAAAGACGTGCGGCTCTTTCGTGAAAAAAAAACGAGAAGAATCCGCGGAAGCTAAAAAGAGAAGACGACCCGCTTGATCCGCGCCGCGAAACGAGAAGAATGCCTTCGATCCAGACCATTAACGCGTTGACTGCTCAATAAACACTCATCGAAACTCCTACGCGCCCGAAACAGTTTTCTTAACAAAGCAGAAACTAAAAGATCAAGATTCTTCATAACGATTCTTCAGTTGTCCCTGTATCTAATATATTTAACAAAATTCGGTTCGTTCGATACGTCACCAAGAAAACGAATATTCAAGTTTCTCTAAAAAATTCACCCGAATTCGAGTGACGCGGCAGTGAAAGCGTTAATCATCGTTCCCCACGTACGAGTAAAATCATCAGAGATCCGAGAAGCGCGCGCAGCTCAACGACGAAGGACCGTCCGATCACCCGTTCCCCACGATCGAATCAATCAACGATGATGCGAGTAATCGCCGCCGTCGAAGCCGCCGGACAATTCGTACCCGCCACCGCCACCACCGCCGCCATAGCCGCCACCGCCACCACCTCCGCCATAGCCGCCATGATCATCATGAATGGCTACGGGGACGGGTACTTTAACCGGTACAGGCACTTCCTTCTCGACAGGGTAGGGAATTTCTTTCTCGACGATGTATGGCTTGTCGACAGGTACTTTGACGGCGTAGGGCACGGGCTTGGGTACAGGGACAGCTACAGGCTTATGGACAGGGTAAGGCTGAGGTACGGGTACCTTGACCGGGACTGGGTACGGTTTCTCCACCGGTATCGGGTACGGCTTGTCGACGGGTACCTTGACTTCGTAGGGTACCGGTTTGTCGACTGGCACCGGGTACGGTTTCTCGACGGTAACCGGGTACGGTTTTGGCACGGTGACCGGGTACGGTTTGTCGACCGGCACCTTGACCTCGTACGGCACCGGCTTCTCAACCGGGTACGGCTGTGGGACCGGAACTTTGACCTTCACCGGGAACGGCACGTGCTTCTCGACGGTGTACGGCTGCGGGACCGGTACCTTCACCGGGAAGGGTACGTGTTTCTCGACGGTGTACGGCTGCGGTACCAGCACCTTCACTTCGTACGGCTTGTCCACCGGTACCTTGACTTCGTACGGTATCTTCTTCTCCACGGTGTACGGCTGCGGCACGTGTACCGGCACCTTCACGAACACCTTCACCGGGTACGGGACATGCTTCTCCACGGTGTACGGCTGCGGCACGTTCACCTTCACCTCGTACGGGACGTGCTTCTCGACCACGTAGGGCACGTGCTTCGTCACCTCGTACGGCACAGGCACCTTCTTCACCACCGTCACCGTCTTCACGTGCTCCTGATGCCCGTACTCGCCGCCGCCGCCACCGCCGCCGCCACCGCCGCCAAAGTCGCCACCACCTCCGCCAAGGTCACCGTAGCTGCCGTGCAGACCGCGCTTCTCGGTCTTCTTCTGCGTAGGCTCGACGGACGACTTCGACTCCTTCTCGGCCGCCTTGGATTCCTCACCGCGACTCGGTAGCGTGGCCACTGCCACCAGCACGATGGCTATCTGTAGAAAGGGAACCGTGAGATGGTTAGTGCATCGTTGCCTCGCGGTGTCTTCTGTGAAAGTTTTCGTATGGTTCGCGCTGGCTTTGCAGAATATTAGTTGTCGATGGACTGCGAATGTTTGGGCAAATTGGAATTATTTGAGTGTTCTTTTTGGTGAAGTTGAGTGGGAGTTCGTAGTTTGTGGAAAATTGTGATGAACAAAAATGAAGAATTACAATTTGTAAACGATTAGTGAAGGTCTGAAATTGGTTTTGGGCCCTGTTTGTGTGTGGACAGGGTTTACAGTGGGTTTTGTGGAGACCGAGTGTAATGTTCTGTGTTAAAAAGTTCATGTCCTATTAAAGTAATGTTAATGGTGTCTATGAAGCTTGTTTGTATAGTTGTTAATAATGTTTTGTTGTGATAGAAACGATTGCATAAAAATCAGAGAAACTATAATTATCAAATTATTGTCACTGTTACATTAATCAGCAATGCACTGGAAAACTATAACAGAATAACTGTAAGAAACGTTGCTCCCCTTTTATTATAGAAATATTTAACTTACTCCAAACTCTATTAAAATGCTGTATTAAAAGTATTATTTCTAAAAAAAACTAGAATACTATAAAATCAAAAATAAACGGCAGACGAAAGATCAAAGTTGAAAATTAAATACTATAAATAAGAACCTTTAAATTCATTTCACGAAGATCACTTCGAAAAAAGCCAAAACTTCCAAATGATCTTACAAAACGAGAACCACGATGATCCTGTCAAACCGTATAATGATCCTCTCGCCCTCCAAATCCAATCAAATCCAAAATTTCCTTCTGCACTCGTGAACTCACTCGAATGTAAAATTGAAGTCGAATCGAGCCTAGGAAATTTCAAAAATTTCTCCATTCGTCGATCGCACCGTAAGCCCGACGAAGGTGTCGACCGCAGTTGATCGACGGATCTATCCCGACGCGGAGCAACAAGTAAGATTCACGGAAGTATTTGGTATACTGGCTTACCTTAATATTCATCGTCGAGTTCGCGTATGTTTTGTGGTGGCGTATAACCACTAACTGAACCGCTTCGTTTTCTAGAGTGAGCCTTATATACTCCGCGGCATAATGGCTCTGTACTTTCGCTGCACCTCATCGTCCGTAATACACTTGTGCGTCTCGTTTTGCATTCGCAAAAACGTGCTCGCGCGCGTAGATACACCACGGCCAGGGAATAGAGCGTGTGCGCCGGGAAAATCGTTCTATCTTGCCGACGTCGCGTTCGATCGCGATTCGATGGAAATTATTCCGTCGGATGCGTTTAAGATAACGCGGCTGCCGCTGTCGAACAGTTTGCCCTCCCCCCCACCACCGCTCTCTATGTTTCACTCTAACGTATCGAGAGACGGTTTCACGACCGACGTGTAAAATGGTACTCAGGAAATTGAGATTTAAGCAATCGACGGTATTGAATAAAAGTGAAAATGAAATCAGCGATTCACATCTCCTCAATATGCACGCGGAAACTGTGATTCGTGAACGTGATTCTAATTCAATGTCGGACGGAGCATGGAAATTTCATTGAATGCGATATTGGTTTTAATTATTTCTAATTGAGTTGATAACGATTTGTATTTAGTAATTTAATTTTATAATTTGAATATTAATTAGTAATTTAATTTTATAATTCTTCTTTTTAAATTTGAATGTCTGTCGAATTTATTGTATGGCCCCATCGAATTTTTCTAGGATCCACTGGATAGAGGTAATTATTTTGGCGAATGAACGTTTCAATTAAAAGAATTATTATATTTATTTTCTTTTCTTAAGAATTGAAATATTTTCTTTGCATCACAGACTTTAGATTCTTTAGAGTGTTCTACATTTGATTAATTCTCGAAAATGTAGTTTTAAGTAATTCTACGGTATATTATACAAGATTAAATTCTTATGAATGTGAAATGAAATTGTTGTTGATGCGTATCAATTTGAATAGTTAAATGAAGTTTTGATGGAGGAAGGAGATTACAGTTTGATTAATGGTTGCGCGGAAGAAATTGTAATTTGGTTTCGAGCGGATGGAGAAATTCTAGTGGACTCAATGATCAGGAGCTAATATTGTACTGAAATTGACTGGTCCTGGAGGAGAAAATTAATTTCAATTAAGTTTCAGCACAGCGAGGTGTTCCACTTTGATATATTTATTTCTACTTTAATTAACAGAACATTTTCAATTGTATATTTTAAAACTGAACCTCGTTACAACTTGCTGATATAGTAGAATTGCTGTTTACTACCGAATTAATGTTGCTACTTTACATACGACGCAAACTAATTATACTTCAATCCAATTAGCCCGTACTGCCTTAATGTTTCATCTTTGAATACGTGTTTTTTTGATTAAGGATAAACGAAGATTTAAACGGACTTTAAGAGGAGGTTCATTACTTACACGAGGATATAATTGTGTATTTGATAAACACATTGTTGTTCATCTTAACGTTTAATCTGTTTCAATTTCATTTGCTCATGCATAACATGAATCTGTAATAGTGTATGCAGGTGTTTCAATGCATACGTGTGACCATTGTATCTATTCATTAATGAAATTTATAACATAGATACCACTGAGGATTTAATCTATTAAACTCTTTTCTTAATTTAATTACCGGTACATAGAAACTTTCTCGTTTGACTAAATGATAAACACCACACTGTTCAATGAAACATAGCTAATAGGGAAATGGATTAATTAATTTTCACATAAATATCATATAGGCATCTCCTTTGTTTAAATTTTTAAATATTATTATTAAATATATGCATAAAAATGATAAAACAAGAGAAACATTATGCATTTATAAAAGCAATATTTAAAATTAACTATATTTCTTACTATATTAATATAATTTGACGTATTTTATCATTTGCAAAAACAAATTTTAATTGAATTTATTAATGTAAACGGACCATTTTATGATTGTTATACTCATTATTAATAATTTCACATTTTGTGATTATTTAAAATAGATAGCTTTATGTTATTCTTCCACCGCAATTAATCACGCTACGTGAAGATCCCCGAACTCATCAGTGTCCAGTGATTATTAAATTTGACCCATTTCTCCTCGAATTCCTGAAAACCGTGCGTCTAATGCGTTTTTGATTACTGCAACCTGTACATCGCACGCGTGTTCTCGTTATTATATCACGGACACCAGCGTGAAGTAAATTGACGGAAGTTGACGTTCACGCAACCATGATTCGCGTATATACCTTACGTGACGACGAACTCGCGATTTCCTACGAGAGTTCTTATTCGACGTGAAAATCTGGAACGTGTGACGCTGCCGGATAACAGTAACATTGTTCGAAGTAATTAAAGGATCCGGTGAACGAATGATTTATTTTCAGGAAGAGATCCAAATGTTTTGAATCGTTTAATCAAAGATATCATCGTTGAATGAAATGAAATAATAAATGATTGCACCAATTTATGGAAAATAAGCATAATCGACAAAATAATTGAAAAGAAATAATTTAAGAGTACAAACTTTGAAATAAGAACATTGGGAAAATAGAAATCAGTAACAAACAAAATCTACCAAATAGAAAAGCTGAAAGAAAAGAAACAAATAACAAAAGAAACTTTCAAATAGTAAAACTGAAATAAAAGAAATAAAGAACAAAAAGAACTGTCAACTAACAAATCCGAAAAGAAGGGAAAAGCCAATAAAGGAAGCTTCCAAACAAGAAAATGTAAAATCAAGTGAAATTAATGATGCGTGTGTATTGTCAGAAAACGTCACTAATGTTCATCCGGTTCGCGTTTTCCCTGGTATGCGTGTGCCCCCTCGTTAATCCGTATAACTATCGTGGAAGCTTATCTTCCGATAGCGTTAATTCGAAGCCCGGTCGCGGTTTCGCGCAAACCGTATCGATATCCGCGAAGGACGGCCATTAGGCGCGTGTAATTGCCGCAGAAATCCAAGTAAAGCTCGGCCGTACGGCTCGCATGCGGAATACCTAATGCCGTATGTTAATACGGTCGCATGCGGCAACACCATTTTGATCCTCGCGCACAGATAAACCGGCGATTTTTTAACGATTAATCGTTGCACTGGCATCCCGCTGGCTCGTATCGCCGCGGACGCTTGTTACCGCCGCCCCGCACACCTTATTTGCGCAATTTTCAATAAATATGGCGGATCCGGCTGTCCACCTCTGTTACGTGCTCATTCACCGAGTACACGGAATCAATGCGACTAATTTGATTAAATCGATCGATATCGCGCCCGATGCAAACTCTAATTATCCATTAATGTTCACTGTTAATTAATTGAAGGTAAGTTACACTCTAATTTGAAGGTTGAAGATGGTTACTCGGTTGATTTGTAGAATTCTTGGAAGCCTCTTTTAACCCCTTCGCGTATAACGCGTCAGACTCGTGACGAAATTTTTCAATTAAATTCGGCGTATCTAAATGGTATTTACTTGTTTTTTATATAAATAGAATAATACTTGTTTATTATTAATCTTTGACCTTTAGAGTGAACGTGGATACAGAATAAGTATCAAGTTCTTTTCTTTATCTATGAAATTAATAACGTCAAGGTAATTTTATTAAACGCATATAAGGTGTTAATTCTGTTTTTATTGCTCTTTTGTGTATATCTGCTTTTAGGGAAAGGTAATTTAATAAGATTTATTCTTAAGATTAAGCATTCACATACATATTTGTGGTTAAGTATGTACGTACATATTTTGAGCTTGTTGTTGGTGATAATAATTGATATTTTCTCGAAAATAATACTGCTCTTTTACTTACTTGCCTTCTCCGCCTTTTTTCTTTATGAAAAAATTCATATTTATAATTATCATAATTAATAAGATAAATGAAAATTAATTCTATGCATTAAGAACTCTTTAAACATTATTTTTTAAAGTAACATTAATTACAAATTATTGCAAGTTAAGTTCAATTTATTATTAGTTCATTATCGAGATACTGCAAAAATTCGTAAAATCTTTGCGATGGGGGATAATTAACGAATAGTTGAATTCAATTGCCTCAAATCTCTGTATTTGATTATTTATTAAATGTATTACAGTTCTTTTTTGCAATTTATGCATGTACTATTACATTCCATGCATACTTCCCGCTGAAATTCTTCAGTATTGCGGTGTATCTCCCGGATTCCAAGCAAAATTCCTGTACAGATTGTAATCGATGATTCATAATACAAAGATTATAAGGTTGTTTACAGATACGCATTCGTAGTTTGCGTGTTAATTATGCAGCATAATGTAATGAGAAAGTTTTCCTTCCTTTCTTGTCGGTTGCGAACGATCTCTTTCATTCTATTCGCTAACGATCTTCCGAATCTCGTACACAAGTTCTTTTTAATTTTGTAAGTGTAACACTGTGTTCGTTATTTAACATGATGATTACAGAATAGACTAATGTCGACAAGCGAATCTTATTTCTTTTGATAAAGTTTGATTTAATACTACTACGTTGAGTGAAGAGAAACGTCTGCATATTTAACGTACAAGGAAGTAATATCGTTCGCCATGTTTGTTCAAAGTTCTTTTCCCGAATCCATTTAATTTATCTGTTTACCGTTCATTATTTCATTATTTCAAGATTCAATACTAGTGAATAAAAATGTAAAAAATAAAGGAAAAGTTTTCTTAAATTATATTTCGTCGAATAAGTAATTACATTTAATATTCGGACATCACACAATGTTGAACCAACAAAGAAGAGGGTGCAGAGCTTCGCGTGACGAATCACGATTCCTGGTTTCGTCATAAATTACCTTGTTATATTACCATATTGTATAGCTTCATTGTTGATAATGAATGTCACATTACTCATTTATGTTTATTTTGGTCTAATAACTTCATCGATAATAAATTCTACGTAGATAAAAGTTTCTTGGCATAGTTAATTTTAAACTTGTTAGCCTTGAATTACTTGAATTACACACGTAGGGTAGAAGAATTTCAGCTGATTAAAACATTTCATGTTACAAAATTATAACGATAAAATATTGAATTTTGAATAACTAAGAAATCTAACAATGTAACCATATTAGTAAAAAGAACAATCATTTCTCTTGATATTAAAAAGTAAAATCATTTATCTTCGATAACATACAAATTATTAATAAATACATACAAAATATTAAATTATAAAAGAATTTTTATAAATTTTCTTATTATTTTTGCAAAGGTATGTGGCCTCGTGGCTGTCAGACAAACGTGGAAATGCTATGATGCAATAAATTTGTTGCAGCTCGTACTCTCCCGTCTGCAATTATATTATCGTGACATTCACCTTTCTCACTGCAAGCTGTTCTGTTCTACAAGGTTCTGCAGTCGCGGTCGAGGTTTTGGTCATTTAAGAAATCGAAGATCATACTATGACAGAACATACGTATGATAGCACAAGCACTTTTCTAATCTTGCTCTTCTTAAACTTCACAAACGATAAATAAAATAGTCCTTACAACAAAAACAGTAAAATTTGTAATTGAAGTTTTATTAAAACTCACAGTCTAGTTACCTATTAACACTACAACTACTGCATCCGTCAAAATGGCGGGTTTCAGTTTTCTTATTTCACAATTATTAACATTTTAATACTAAAACTACCAAACGGGTCAAAATGACCGATTCCTGATTTCTTCTTTTTACAATTATTAAAAAGATGACACATGTTTCTCTGGAAAATTATTAAAGAATTTAATTTAGCAATATGCAATCTGAAGTGTAAATGAATTGAAGTCTCAATAAATGCGTTCTTGGAGTTTCTGTAGAGGAATTTCAAATAGACAATTTATTTACTCGGTAGTTTTAGTGTTAAAAACATCCTAAATGATTTAAAAAATGATTAGTCTCACTTTAATACAATAATCATTATATGAAAAAAAAATGGAAAAATCTGTTATTACAATTTTTACAAGGATTACATATTGATTATGTTGAACGTTCGGTAGTTCCAATGTCAAAGAATTCAAGGAAACATTTACTTCTCACGGTAATGTAAGAATGCATCGAAACGTCGATCGTTTTAAATCGATTAAGACATCTGTAATTCACGTTTTAGAATTCTCAGCGCGTTCATGTATGGTTACGTCTCACGGCCTGTGAGAAGCATGCACTGCAAACGTTTTTCCTCCTCGCGCGGGGTTTCTGTCGGCGCGCAAATTACCCGGCGATGGGTAACCGCCTTGCTTTCGTGGCTTTTAATTGACGCGGTACGAAACGGGCGGCGTGTCTTGTCGTGCGGCATAATTGGAAACTTCTATGCAGCTCGCGTGGAAGCGCAGACCCCGTTGCGCCTCCCGAGCCATGAATCCGCGGAACGCGCGTTTTCTATTGCGGACTCGGCTTCTAATTCTCCCTCTGGATTCCTCTTTGCGTGCTAACCCCGTTAGTTGCCGGACACCGTCCATAAACGAGCGATTTCGGTCGTTTTCACGCTCGACGGAATGCGAGGGAAAAAGTGATCCACGTTCGACACTTGAAGGCTACTTGCAATCCTTCAATTTCTCGCAACGTGTTATCGGTTTCCCGAGATTCTAGATGAAGTTCAGAGAGAAATTTCACTTTGTTGAGTTCACTTTTGTTGGACTATGTTGTTGACCGATTAATGTGTGTATATATATATATAAATATATGTAGATTAGTAATATTTGAGCCGATTTTTTAAAGTGATAAGTCCATTTTTTTAAACATTGAGATATTTAAGGGTTTGCGTTTGAATCAAATTAAAAATATTGGCAAACGTTAATTAATTGGGGTAACGTTTATAGAATCATAAATTTGTTAAATTTTATTATGCAATAATAATTAATTAAATTGTGGAAGGAAAATAAATGATTTTCTAGCTACAAACGTACTTATTCCACGTTTAAAAAAACATTTTTGCGATAACATTTTGCAGTTAAACTTCTTTTGATTAATTTATGAGGATATCGGAATTCATTAATTGTGTGGTTATAAATATAAAAAGGAGATATGTATATCTGATTAAAACTACCATTAACTCATTTTTTCCAAAAATAGAAAAAATGGCTCATTTATTTATATATCATAACTAAACATTATATAGAAAATTATAACAAGACTTCTTGGAAAATCTAATTAGGAGAAAAAGTAATCCACGTTCGACACTTGGAGACCATTCGCGATCTTTGTATTTCTCAGCAGCATATTAGGTTGCTTGACTTTCTATATAAAGTTTAAAGAGAAATTTCACTTCTTTGAATCGAGTTTTGCTGGACTACGTTGAGTGTTTTATTTGAGAGTGTTGTGTTTTAATCCATTAGTTGGATAGTAGATAATAAATGATAAATAGGTAATAATAAATTAAGTAAATAATTTAATTGATTAATTTAGTAATATTTATTTGTACATTATAATTAAACGTCATATTGGAAAGTATAGGACTTTTTTAAGTCTTTTGTATAAAAAGTGAAAATTTTGTTGGATATGAATTCCTATTTTTCAATGAATTTTGATTGAACTGCTTATTATTAGTTCCTTTCATTTTTAATTTTTAACATGTAAGAGTGAAAATATATTTTATCGATCATTGTTTGCTCTTTTATTTTTCTTCTATACAGAGTGAGAAAAATATTTTAGTTACATTTCAGAAGCATGAACTACTTATTCAAACAAAGAAACAAATTTTATCAAATAAAGATATAATAGTTATTAATTTAAGGATTCCGTGATTTTGTAATAATTAGTAAGCTGTAACAAATTTAATTATTTCGTTTATTTTAATGTTTTAATTATTTTGTAGTTTTTGAATGAATGATATTTGTACTGTTTCCCATGTTTATCATGATTTATGTGTTAAAGCTTATTTAGTAAATGTTGTAAGTAAAATACTATGAATAATTTTGATTCGTTCAATATCAATTTCATCGACTGAACGGTTTTAATCCGGCGAGAAATTTATGTGGTTAGACTCGATAGGTATCGGTGTAAGTGACATAAGTCTAGAAGTGGCAATAAATACGCGGATGTCTAGTGATCACGATCGAATTACAGCTCCAAGACTTTTCCTATAATTGCCTCTACATTCGATATTTATGTCCCAGCTTTTTACCAAACGTTTATCGATGTTTATGTAATACTTCTTCCGTTGTCCTATTCACGGAGCATTACACTAGAATAATTTACTTCTATGTAAGTAGATACATCTTTAAGAAAAAAAAACAGTGATTCGCTGTGCAGCTTAATAAAGGTCACGTTCGTTAAATCTTCTTTTTTGTATTGACAGTTGAGTGCACTCAAAATGCATTACGTAATCGGGAAAAAAAGCAATTAATTAACAGTTCCTGCCACAAAGTAAAGAATTTAACATGTTTTGCAACGGGTGAACGTGCAACTGTTAATTTAAATACTGGTGTACTCGCGGCATTAAATTATTTAATGAAATAGTTTCCGTCAATTTAGTTTTTTCCCCCCGATGAAACGCGGAGATACATGTGAGAACCGTTTTAATTCCGCCATTATATAACAAAGCGCCGGTAGTAGAAACGATTAACATTTTTATTTTCTAGAAACCTGAAATATTATTATTCCTCGGAAACGTGTGCGTAACGTGATTTAGTAAAAGTCATAAACTCGGTTTTGTTTAATACGTTCACCGAGTGATTCGCGATTTATCGAGTTTCTGATTAAGTCGATGAATGAAATTATTTTCAGAATTCAACAATGAACTATTCATTGTTGAATTCGTTTCATTTATCCTACCATAAGCGATATTTAAATATTACATATTTGTTACTTAAATTTTAAACGCATAGCAATCCTTGACATTAAACTAATTAACAATGACAAAAGTGACGTAGATATTTTTTAAGTATAACCCTAATATAAAACTAAATGCCATAATCCTATCGACTTGATTTTGATCATATTCAATCTTCAATCCAAAAATACACAAAAATAGCATTACAATCAATTAAAAAAAATAATTTCAGAATTTCTTCCTCTTAATCCGTCAATCTAGACAGTGCGCCGATTTGCCAACATTGGACGCGACCCAATTAATGTAAACCGGAAACGTTCGTCTCCGGCCGCGTTCACCACGTAACTCTGTGTTTGCCAGTTAAAAGTCCGCCGGAATTTCCACGGCACTTAGGTGTTGTCCGCCGGCCGCAGCGAAGTGTAGCAGCCGCGTATTATTTCCAGCGGCTCGAGCTCGCGACGAAAGTGAAAGGATCCGCGAGCGACTTTCCCCGAAATTTCACGGCGCGGCTGCCGCCGCCGCTGCCATCATCGTCTCGGCCACTTCTCAAGCGGCATAACGTTCCATCGACACGAAACCCGTGAATTTGGAGGTGTAGCCACGTGTGACTGATTCCAGGGAGGAGTCGTATCCCTTTACGCGCTATTAATCCCATCGCTTTGCAATGTTCAGCAGAACTTATAGCGAAAATTTTCATTTGATGTACGCAAATGTATAGTGTTCATTTTCACGAGGTCGAAACGGTATACTATATTTCTGGTATTAATGTTCAACCTTTGTGGTAAAAGTTGGCTTTAAGCGAACGATGAATTTAGATTTTATATTCTTAAGAAACTCTTCTATAAGTACGAGGAGACGGCTAATATTAAGAAATTCGATCGATGTAAACGATGTAAAAAATCTACGCGTATAAATACTGATATATTATGAGTTTCAGAGAGATTGTTTAATAGGTGTATAAAAATAATCGATTTCATGGTGTTATAATAGTCGATACAAGACAATTTATTGTCTAGGTTACGTAAAAATGTAACATGTACTTTACAGTAACGCATTGCGCCACTTTTTTTTTTATAAAAGGCTTGCCCACAAATGATACGTTTCCTAGATTACGCAAAAACAGTAACCGCAGTCTGCGGTTCTTCCGTACAAATTCAACAACAAAAGCGGATACCTTCCAAGAAACTATTTAATCCACTAATGAGTGAAATAAAAATCGATAAATTCTTAACTTCAATGAAAACACTCTATCAGTTAACGTACTAACAATCAAGCAAATGTGTCTTTGTAACGATTACGTTGCTATCTTAAGGAACTCCTAACACCAATCACAAGCTATCTCGAAACATCTTCCTTCAATGAAACATAAAAAATGCATAATACACAAAGAAACAACAATTACCGTAGATCAATGAGAATTACGAACTTCCAAGTGCTCATTAGGTCGTGCAAAATATTCCTCTCCGATATTCGTTGCCCCCGCCCACAGTTAACACGATTACCCTAATTACTCAGTATTACGAGTTACCAGATGCTAATCAAGATTTCGGCAAAACTCGTCTACCCGGCCCGTCACAATTAAAGCTGCCCGATGCTGTCGGCCGAAAGCGAAAACGTGGCTCGCCGAGGATTATCTACGATTTCGTCGATCGTCTTAATACATTTTGAACGCTTCCTATTTGCATATATTTCTGGCCGCGGGGCAAATGGCGGTGGACACTGTTCGGTCACGAAAATGAGTCGTTCACTGGCGGCAGCTGCCGAACGGCTCAGCCTCGCGATCAGAACTAATGCATCGCTGATGGCCGACGCCCCGGAGCCTTCGAGTTTTGAAAAAACGAGCGGGAACGCTTCAAGGATTATGTAACTTTAATTGCGTTCTAACTACCGTGCAATGCTCGAGGAGTATAACCCGCAGTTTCGGCCGGTGGCTCATTAAGACGTTTGCCGAGCTGATGCCCGGAACGTGGCGTTCGCGGACGGCGATTACCGAAGATTCATGGACTCCGGACCACTTCCCCTTGCCCGAAAAATGTTCATCGTTCACGTTTCTGTCACGATCCGGCCGACGTACCGGGTGTTGAAAAACGATTTCTCAAAACGATTAAATTTCTTGCGTTGCACCCCTTCGCGGGTAATCTTAGGTTTCCTGAATGCTTTGTAATCGTGTCGTTTGCCTCGCTTATGGGGAACTGGGGTTTCCATCCTTGTTAGTGGTTAGAAATAATTTTATTTCTCTTTTTAGAGGGATTTTTATTGAATTTGATATTGTAGGAAGGTTTTTGAGATATTTTTGTTGTGGTTAATGTGAGAATATTGTATTTTATTTTATTTTTGTGATTGGTAACTTGCAAATTTCTTGCGTTAATTTGTAGAGGACTAGATGTTTGTAATATTGATACGTGTAATAATATTGAATAATGATGAATAATATTGAACAATATTGAACAGCGTTGAACATTAATATTATGAATATTTCAAGCGAGCAGTCGGAAAAGTAGAGGTAATACTCACTAATAGAGTTATTATTAAAACAGACGATTGAATATTACACGCAAGCGCATCAGACAAAAAGAAAAAGTATTTCCTTTCTTCTGGAAAGAGTTTTCCGGTATGTATTCTCACTTCTCACACTTCGTTATTACAATATAGTGAAAGTTAAGATCTGGCGTATCAGATTCAGTCATCTGATTTCATTTCTACATATCGTTGAACGTCCTTAAAAGTGTTCTCCGCATCTTTTCACCAATTATTTGAACTAAAAGCCTCTATAAAAAGTAATTACGGCGAATGTTCTAACAGAAAACAAAGCAACAGCAACTGTACAGCCTCGATTTTATATATGAAGTTTGTTAACATGAAATTAAACATGTCTAATTTAATATATAATATGCACATTTGTTATTAGAAACATCAATGCAATTATGTGATCGTAATTATGACATTCTAATTTTACAAGCCTTATACAAATGATTTTTGTTCAATAACTGTTACATCATTGATTATGATGTAAGTATATACCATATGTGTAGAACTTATCTCACGAAGTCAAGAATAAGAGAAGTACGACGTGAAATTGATGTGCTCTTCCAGTCTCGAAGCAAGCTTTACTTTCATCTGCTCTTTGGGTGGGGGAAGAAAAAAATCACTGAAACGACTGCGCATATACCATGCACGTGCGTTAAAGTGAAATCTCCGTGACTCTCATATCGCATCAGAATATTCATTATTCAGTCATCCATTAAACAAAATACGAAAAACATAAACTTATAATATAATATACGATGTTTCACTAGATAAATTTGAAAATGCTTAGATACCTACACTTTTTCATAATTTAATCTAATCATTTAATTGCATGTTCTTCCGTAATTTTTTAATATTATACTATGTTCAAATATAAATGAAAACTTTATAATGATAAAAAGATAAAACATCAGTACAATGAAACAATATTATAATCACACAACAAAATTCTACACTTAAATCAAATGAAGCAAAATTTGTTTTGAAACTTCCTTTAATTCATCCAATCCGAATATCTTTATTTAAACAGCATCAAACTTTCACACCCAAAATGCAAAATTATAAACAAATAATGTAATTATTCAACTAACAAGACTGCATCTTATATCTATCTTCCTCTATCGTTTAAAAGTTCAACATATGCTTCAATTTCCAAATTTCGAATAAAGTGAACATAGAATAATTGCAACATTCATCGGGATCCAAATATTGCAATTATGAAGAGGTTCCCGATGTTGCAGCTATCAAACGTTCATTGTACCTTTAAAAGTCCTAATCCGCAAAGTGTTAAAAATAATTTAAACTGGTACAAAACTTTCTGGCCACCCAATACATTCGAGAGATCTTCGAAATCTGTGTCCAGTTTTACGCACGAAAAAACGAGCATCGCACAGTACGGCCAAACCTCGCAATTTTAAACGACAATGGATACTTTGCGTTTCAATTCCGGTGTTATATAAATACAGAAACGGAATTTATTTGCACAAAATTATGTGAAAGCGGATCTACATGCTTCGGAGAATATTTCCCATTGTTAAAAATCTGTATGAATATATTTAACAATGAATACAAGGTAAAAATATAAACACTTGAGCCACCCGGCATGTCTGTAGGGCAATCTTCGAGCTTGCTAAACAGTGATGATTAATCATTAATTTTTAAAATAAAAATGAATTTGTATAGTAGGAACTACTTAGCAACAGATTGATAATCTTCAATTTCCGTTATGTGAATAGTCATATTTTTGGGTTTTGTCCACAGGCGGCCGCACTGTGCAGTGGAAGAGCCGCAATCCGCAAGCAGTGATCCCGTTACGATCGAACCGAGCGAGCCCGCTGCCAATGTCCTCGCCTGTGCAAGAAAAGATCGTTGAAGTCTCCGGCGGCGTGCGGGTCGCGTTTCCACGGCCGGGGGGACGCTACTCGGAAGATCGCCGCTGCGCGGCGCGTCGCGGCGCGGCCCGTTATTTGTTGAGGACACAATTATCGGATCCACCGGCACATGTAATTTGATCGGTATTATGCGTACGTCGACAACGTGTCGCGATTATGTTCGTGGCCGCGTTATATCTGGCCGCCTCCTGGCCGCGTCCGGAGCCGCTCGGACGTGCCACCTATCTGCTGGCTGGTTGTATGTCGAACGATTCTGCACCGGTGATCGCTACGTCCGATCCGATAGCCAATTACGAAGAACATGACGTCCAATGATGTCGCGTGTGCCTACATTGTGAACACCGGCCGCATTTCAACCAACAGGCCTCGATAGGGATCGTATTAAGTTCGGTCTGGGTTAGAGAGTTCGACGTTGATTTCGATACAATTATAATAAACGAACGGTCCTTTCGGTTTATTCGAGAGAATATTTTTTACTTGTTTCATGTACTTTTATTGTATTTTGTTGTGACTTTTGAAGTTATCGGGATCACAATGGTATTGATGATTGACAAAGTTAGAGTTGAAGTAAATTGTAGTAATAAACTTGGTGATGTTTCTTTGTATAAAGTTGCGAACCTTAGTTTGTGATTTGTAATTTCAATGTACAGTTTTAAGTATAGTTATTTTTCATATATTTCTGTCAGTATTGCTTATTTTAAAATTTGTTTAATAGTTCAGTTCTGCATACGAGATTAAAAACACGTCATTAACATGCTGGATTGCATTTTCGCGTTCTTAGATTACCAGACAAAATAATCTCTATTCGTACACAGGTCACGTAACAATGCCTATTGTACCCACAATTATAGGCGAACACGTACTGCAAATAATAGATCCTCGTCTGGTTTATTGAAATAGCAGTGATCGAGCGAATTTTCGCGAATTAACAACGCCTAGGTTAGGAATGATTCCCGAAGCAACCTATAGAACCCGATCGAAAATTATCAAAAACTCTCCGACGATGAGAGTTGCCTTCTTCCGATAGAACAGAACCCTTCGACCCTATAATTTTCGGCTTGAATATACGCGAACGGGTTGTGTGCCTAGACTGAGTTTGTAAGTATACATACACGAGCTCCGGGTCTATTTTACGTGGCGGATCACAAAATCACGTGATAGCGAATTAAAGAAAAAAGATGGGAAAAAGGGAGGGAGAAGAAAGGGGAAAAAAGTGAAGTACCCACGGATACGGAGCAGTATCATTTGCTAAATTAGAGGATAATTAAACGAGACTGGCTCCGTCGCCAGCATCATCTTGCGCGGGAAGGTAATCACACGTTTATGTCTCTACGCTGATTGCGACTAATTAGAAACGAGGTGAAATTCACTCATCTTTTGTTATATCGGTTTACGGTTTCCTTAATTACGAAGGTTTAGTCGGGCGATGCTTAATGGCCGATGTCGTTTCCTTATATCGAAGGATTCGAACGTTACCTCGGCGCGGAGTTTTTTTTTTGTTGCCGTTTAATGCCCTGCCTCTTTAGGAAAAAGAATTTATTAATGATTTCACGTGTAATTTTTATATTTCGCTAATTAATACGCATTGATAGGAGAATATAAATTCTCATTTGGGAATATTCAGTTTATACTAATAATAAGAATTATTTCGAAAGTGGATCTTAATTAATGGGATCGTGAAATTTCTGCGGCTATTAAAATATGTTCGCGCGGAATAAAAATCCACGGATCCTCCATGCGTATTTTATGAATATTATATTATATTACGCGTTGACGTACAGTATCATGCGAAGCACAATAAAAAAGTGTAACGATACACGAAATATTTCGTATCTAAATTCATAGCGTCGTATGTTCAAGAGTAAAACGAAATCTTCATCGGAATGGAAACGAGAAAAACGTTTATCAACAACATCCAATTTACGAAATGCTTCATTGCGAAACGAGTACAACCAAACAGAGGTCTCGAAATGTTTACACGCTTTTGCAATCGCGCGCACGTGTAGCAAAATCAATCGGTCGTGTTTAGAGAGTAGAAAATTGAAAATGGATCGTTACGTTCACGCGAACAATCGCTCGTAACAATTTATAAAATTGTTACCGCGTAGTCGTTAACTATTTTTAACGTGCCGTGCCGACGATGACTGTTGATTCGCATTATTCAACGTGATTTAACGTTAACGAACTCGTCTCGGATGGCTTCACTTCGGCTGTTTTCTGTTCCCCGCACCGCACCGCGCTACACTCCGTTAAAATCCTCGGGGAGTAATTTTGTAATTAACCCGTAAGCCCCTGGCGCCCGCAACGGTAGCAACCAACGCCATCAAGTAATCCGGCTGGGTTAGCGTCGTTAGGGGAACCAGCGAAGATGAGATACGTCTTCAATCTTAATTCGCGTGCTGCTCAAAACATTTGATATCGCTGAATATCCTTTTGCAACTGAACATTATTGAAGACTTTGTATTTCAAGAACCGAAGTCTGAGATTTGGAGAATCTTCCATTAGCAAATGGTACTTTTATAAATATAATGGTATTTATGTATGAAACATAATTACATAGTATATGTAGTATTGATATATGAACTGATTGACAAAAGGATTAGAGAAGCTCAGAAACTGAAAAAGAAACGGCAAAACTCATTCCTTCATGATGTTAGTGTGCAAGGTTAAAGCAAGCAAGAACTTTTCGCCGTCAGTATACGCATAGTATCACTTATAATTAGATGATTCGAATTTTTGTAATCATTTTGTGATATTCAGAATTCACAGAACAAAATAAAATAAAAAGCTCTATTGTCGTATCTTCGTCATCGCATGTATTCACTTTTGTTAAATAAATTTCATCACTCGTTCGTACCATTATCTAAGTTCTTTGTTCATTTACACTTCTGCCAATTAAATACTCATCCACGCTCCTGTGCAATCGAAACAGTTTCCTCAACAAAACAGAAACTAAAAACTGTAGATTCTCCATAACTATTGAATTACTACCTTTCTTACATCTTCTCACACGCCCACCAAAATTCGGTTTGTTCGATATGCCGTCAAGAAAATTACTCAACTTTATAGGGTAGACCGAGGCAAATCGGATTAGTTCATATTTAACAGCGAAAATAGTTAAAACTTAGAATCAACATTTTTTCCATAGATTTCTTATTAATAAACATTCAGCTTCAACGTCAGTGAACAAAATTATTAAAAAACTTAAAAACCTTCGTTTTATAAGGAAAAAACTGAAAAATGAGAAATATACGTTACGCCCAAAATTCCGGGGTGAATCGGATATTTCTCACTTTTCACTTTTGGGTGTGTGAAGTAATATGGACGGTCAGCATGCTGATTTCTATAGCAGCGTAAAAAATATGGCCAATATCCTTATTTTTATCCGTTTCGTCCCGTGATCCTATTCGCCTCAGTTTACTCTATAAAAAGTAGCGTCACCCGAATTCAACTAACATATCCAATTTTACGTAATCCAAAGAGCTTCCGAATACTACTCTCCTCAAACCGAAAACCCACAGACACGATACTCCCAAACATCAGCCTCAAACATGCACTCCAACAAACCTCCCACAACCGTCATCAGAAAACAAGTAACTAAAAAACGTGTCGACTAACGTAAACCTTTATTCTGGAAACCCAAAGTAACTCCTCACAAAGAAACCAGACCAAAAACACGTAATTTTCAAGCTCCATGCGCAAAACAAGTCATTCTTCATCCACTCTCAAACATGAACCGCGCACCGCATCAAAAGTGAGTTGTTCGCCTGCGGAACGAGGCAAGCAGGCCCGGCCGGGTTAGACCCAGGTTTCGAGACGCGTTGTGTCGCCGGTTCTAAAGCAATTTCTTAATTAGACCGCGTGGCCGTGGTTTATACGTGTGAAATTAAAGGGTTCCGGGGGCTCCGTTCGAGATTGAACTCCCAACGCGCGCGTCGAAGCCGGTCTTAAATCAAGCCTCTGGCTAATTGCCGTCGATATTTCATACGTCGGAGTCGCGCGCGGGTCCCGTCCGTCCGTCGGGGCCTGGCGTGGCGCGGCGGTGTCCGTCGGGGTCCGTAGAAGCGTTCCGCCAGCACGCGCCGCTCGTGACGCAAAAAGGCGAAAGAGGAAAGTTCAGCGACGAAAAAAGGAGAGCCGTGTCCCGACATGAGAAAAACGAAAGGATCGTCTCCCCGGACCGCAGCTGATCCAAACTCACCCCCTCGATCCCCCTTCGCCAACGCGACGCCCTTTTTCGATCGTCCCCCACCCGTTCCCTGTTTTACGGCACCGCGGTCGAAATTTATCCGAGCATCTCCTCCTTCCTGGCACGGTGACCGGACGAGTTAATAAAAAATCTGGACGGGCAACACCGCCAGCGCAGCGTACAGTGGAGTATTTGACCCGTAAGAGCGAGAAAAACTATTTTAGTGCTATTTGTACGTTCCGAATAATAATATTATAGGTTGTTGAGTTTGAATTAATCTCAGCTATAACAATATAACGTTAAAAATGTATTTTAATGTTTAGAAAATCAAGGTGATCTTGATTTTTCTAAAAAAAAATTTTTTTTTAGAAACTTTGTGCATTGAAGTTTATGGAGATCTGAATATTGATATACTTCTATTCGAAATGTTTTCTCCTTAGACTATTGGAAATACTTGAAACATCGTGATGATCATAGTGCGATGGGATGGAAAAGCAAAAGGAAATTATTTTTACACGTAAATAATGTTGAAATAAGGAGCATTATTATTTGTATACAAAAGTTTGTACAGCAGAATTTTAATGCGTAAAATGTTGAATTCAGATGAATGTGGAACCAAATTTTGTTGGACTGTAATCTTATATCTTTATTGAATAAAATGAGGCCAGAAAAAGCATCGGGACTCATTGGAAAGCATAACAAAATCATTAATGATGTTTTATAATCGTTTAAAAAACATCTGAATTATTGACCACATTCAAATATTGATGATTGTATAAATAAGGCTGATAAGAGGATAAAAACTGAGTGTGGTGTATACTTGAAAAGGCAGCATATGCCATATCTCTCAACTTTCGATTAAGTTTACTGGTTTATAAATGCACAAATGACAAAAAAAATATAGTGCATTGTTTCTCGTATGTTCAAAAACATTAAGTAATAAAAAATTTACAGCTCACGTACTATTTTTTAATTGATTTTTCCGTTTTCTTGGGTTAAATACCCCACAATGCAGTGCGAGGTTGCGGACCGCGCAATCAATTAGCACATCGACACCTTGCGACGCATTATGGGGAATTTGCCTGCCAAATGCAGTGAAACATCTTTTTACATAAATATTTCCAAAATAGAAGAAAAGTATATAAATTGTTGAATAAATATTTAGGCCATAATGTGGTATGATGTTTTTTATATTTGTTAATTTTTGTTTATTAACACGACTATAAAGCATTGAAGAAGACAACATCGAAAAGATTGAGAACTAAAATAATTAACGGCGCATGTACTGCTTTTACAATTTAAGTAATTCCGAGTAGGATTAATTGTATTATGTATGTATTTGAAATTATCAAATTTCATGTCGATATCATAAACCTTCTTTTAATTATACGTTATATAACATTTTATTCTGATTTATTTCTCATAGTGCGCTATAGTAACATCCGGAACAACCGATTTTACTAATTGAAATTTGAACAATATTACTGTATTAATTTCTTATCTGATGAAATGTTCATAAAGTTACCGAATTATTTGTAATGTTTCAATAAAGGGCTAGTCGTTTCCTTGCAACATTTTTGAACAGTTAATTATTGCTAACAGGATGAAAATAAAGGTAAGAAATTTTATTTTAGCGGACCCTTAAATGTTAATTATGGGACACCCTGTATACACTCGAAGGTAAAACGGTATTTGATAGAATACATTAGCGAAACCGGTACAGAGAAAACAGTAAAATTATGAAAGAGGCGCTACACTTCGATTCATCGGTATATAATGAAGCCCGTTTCGGTGACCGTCGCGACAACACATTTTACGTCGATGTTACCGATTAAATTCTCAGACGAGTTCTTGCCCGAATTCCCAAAATAATACCAGCCTCTGGAAATCAAGGGTTATACGATGCTTTCGTTTACGTCAGGCACGGTTTGAACAGTTCCTCCCTAATTGTGGCATAACCGGGATTCCTGATCGTCATCCCATTTCTTTTTCCTCTGAACAGCTTCGTAACGAAATTCATACCAATAGACAGCGATTTTTAACATTTTTAGTAAAATCATATAACATTTATGCTTATTGATATAAACCTATTATTTAATACATATATACTTCGTGTATATAAATGAAAAAGGAAAACATTCATTTTGTCTTCGATCGAATTCTCATAACATATATCATAAAACGATGAAAAAAATTAGTTAACTGAATTTTAAATATTTTATTTAGTTTGCGAATAAAAAGTAATAATACAGGTACCGTATTATTAATAGGAAGAATATTAAATAGTAAAGTATTAAAATGGGTAAGTTTGTTTTAATTCATTTTTAGAAACGGAAGAAATAATATACAATTACCTTTGTCAATTTGAGTGTAAAATGTAGATTATTTTTACAGATTTAACGGTTCCTTCAGAATTTTCGAATAATTTCTCTGAACACCCTTCATCCCGCAAAGACGTTAATTCGATTTTTGTCGCAATTACGACGACACTTATTACATTCACCGCGATCTGCGCGAGATAATTTCCATTGTAATTAACAGCAGTGTGGTCCGTTATCGGGTAGAAGATATCACGATTGAGGGAATGCATGTAAACTATGGGTTGTTCTTGTCCCAGGAGAGGTGTTAATATTCATACGCTGATTAATTTTCGTGCGGCCTAAAATTTGCATGGCCTACATACTTACGTATTCACACGGAAATCATTTTTGGCCTTAAAGCTTAATTCCTGCATACAAAGTATGTTAAAATAAATCTGAACCATCTTGTGTAAGGACGCTATTAATATTTCATAAATTAGATATTTAAATAACTTCTCAAGATTCTCGTACATATTAATGCAATCGTTATATAGAACGTTTCAGCAACTCCTAAACTCTTAATATTTGCAAACTGCAACTACCATAATTAAATACTAAATACCATAATCCTCGACACAGTTGTATTCCCTAAATACACTAAAACCAACAAACTAAACAAGGAAGTATACAAAACTAAAACTTAATCTCACGAAACGTCCTACAAACACTATACAGACACGTAAAAAATATTTTCATTTCTATTTACTACATTCGCTATAGTATAAGATATGTCACTACTACCAAAAAATTATCAACTATCAATAACTACAAAGCGACATTTAATTAAATTCCATATCGAAACGACAAAAAACATTCAGCACATAAAACAAAATTCGGCATTCAATGCTTAAATAATAGGAAGAAAGATAATTACGTATTAATCTCTCACTATTCGGCTAACTAACATTAACCATACGAGCACTTTTCCTACTGTAATCAGTCACAAAATAAAGGTAATCAAGTTAGATGATACATTTTTCTTAGTGGACACAGAAACAAAGGGAGAAACAAAAATTGAAAAAGTGATTAATTGTGCAGTATACGAATTGATATAAATTTAAATGAACGAAAGAAAACGCAGAATTTTAAATCCAGTCATTTGATCGGTTGTCGGTACGGTTAGCATTAAATCATTCTTTCCCAACTCAGCATTCCAAACGCGAAAATTAGCTCTTCGAAAACACCGACGACCGTCCCCAAACTATTAGTAACCATACGCTTGTGCAAGCGATCCGAAGATTCCCTGCGCACCCATTAATCAGCGCCTCCATTACTCGCGACGCGTCTAAACGAAGAAACGTCCGTCGATGATGCTCGCAATTACGCCCGGCCATTAATTACTCGAATCTTTGCTGGGTCTAAGACCTAATCCCGGGCGGCCGGTGCGCGCGTGAACTCCGCGCGTCTGAATTATGGCGCTATAAACCAAGATCTTATCGGGAGTCCCGGGAGTTTGCGCTATCAGGCTCGAAAACAGGTGGCCGAGCATCGAGGACCGAGAGGACACCGCCAAGGAGACAGGAGGGAGGGACGTTATTTTAATTTTATGAGAATTATGGTATCGCGGACGGGGCAAAGCGCCGCGCGACATCGTTCGGCGAGGCAAGGTGCTTTAATTAACCGTTCACTTTGTTACAAAAGAATGATCGTTACGAGCGGGCGTCGGGAGTTGGCAGCCGAGGTCCCGAAACAGAGACACCGGAGGTAAAGGGTTTTCGGGTGGATCCCCATTAGCATAATATAAGTCGATGTCGATAATCGATGACACAGGGAGAGCCGGGTAACCCCGGAGGAATCGTACTGTAATAAACCCCGGGATTTTAAACAATTTTTAGGCGGATGCTAATGAACTCTCGTTTACCCGTCCATTAATTGTTACGACCGGCCCGATAGGATCTGGAAACGCAGCATAATTGAATCACGCTCTCTTTTTATTCAACATACGCGCCGCCGAACCATGTGCTGCCCTTGAATGTAAAGTGGTTTACACGCGTGCGCGCGCGCACGCGGGATTATTCTCGTCCGGCTTGTCGATTTTTTTCGTTTGATCAGCGAAAAGGGGGAAGGATTCTTTCGGAGAGGCGTTTGTTTATTTGGGGACGGGACTTAGGCTGTTTTGAAGAGGAGAAAAACGGGATTGGGGAAAGTCGGCGAGCTAATGTGGGATTATATAATCTCCGACTTTTTTTGGTGGATTAGATTTCTTTCTCTGCGCGCGCTCCGCGGGGCATTATAAGCGGAATTTTTAAGGGTTTAATGGTTCGTGACAACGGTAGGCTTAATGCGGGCTGCGGTGTTCGATCTCTTTTAGCTTCGCGAGGTTTTTCTACGGGGTTGATCGGCTACTCGGACCGTTAAAAGGCTGGTGCCTGTGTGTCGGGAAACGTGTGACTTAGGGCGATTTGTTTAACAGTCGATGGTAGGAAGACTGCAGTGGACTCAATTAGAATATACGAGGTGTTCTGTAATTGTTCAATGGGAAAAATCAATTGGAAATATTGGATTTGGATATTTTGAAGTTTTGTTTTGGGGAATTTGAGTATAAGTACATGTGCGTTTTATGAAATTTAGATGATGGAATCGATGGAAAGTTATTTTACAGAAAAAATGTGGGAAACGTGTAGAATAAAATTGTTTATATACATTTACATCCTTCTTGTTTCATTTCTTAGGCGCAATTATCGACATAGTCTTTCTATTTGCTTATGTTTAATTTATGTTGTCTTTCTTCCCCAAGTTATATTTAAATTCTGGTATTTGTTAGACACAATATTAAAATAATGTGAAAAGAAATTAAAATATCGTATTACTATTACGAAAGGAATTGATAATTTTCTACCATCTCAGTTAGAGTGTGTGGTCGCGACATTAATGTATCAACATTTCCCTGCGTTTCTCACACATTACAGAGTTTAATGAATATGTAACAGTTACTTGCTTTGTTGCTTTTCTTAAGTTGGAAACGCATGTTTTAGTATTGTGAAGATTGAAACTACGATTAAACCGTGATCAGACATCAAACATCATAATAAAGCACAATAAAGCGTAATAGTGATATCAACAATTATCTTCTTGCCCTTCATCTATTAATGAGAAAAATACCATTCGGCCTGGAAATTAGTTTGACCATATACCGTTCACAGTACGCGCGGCGAGGAACGTGTTAAAGCACCAATTACTATCCACCTTCCACAATTTTTTAGTACTTTTTAATATTGCAAAAATTGGAACCACAATTTCACGATCGAACACCATCGTAAAGCATATAATAGTAATACCAACAATTATTTTCTTGTTCTTCACCTATTAATGAGAAAAATACCATTCGCCCTGGAAATGAGTTTTCAGTATACGTAGCAGGGAACTTGTTAATCCTTTATAGGACAGTACTGCGAGGCAATCAAAAGGAAATTGAAATGTAAAAAATCCATTTTCTTTGAGTTCTATCGTAATGACTTCTCAAAAATGCTGTCAGATACTATTTTAATAAGGTATGCCTCACTTTAATTCTGTTTTCTGTAAATAACAGTGAAACCATCAATTATAGTATACATTCCCCAATTTCCCAAAGCTTCACCTTTCTACAACCCAAAACTCTTCCAAAACAATCTTCCCCGGCCAAGAGTTATCAAACTACCCCACCAACTCAAGAATTCAACCGGTGCAATTCACACGACAATGATTGCGTCGCGATCCCGTACCGATCCCCGAAATTATGAATTCAGGAATCGCGCGCGCGCTCTGTCGAACGTTTAATCTGGCAAATTGTGCGGAGCCAGCCAGCGGCAGTCCAGGCTCCACTTGAATCAATCGGCTGGCTGCCTTGTAATCGAGCCCGTGCATTAATGCATTCTGTAACCCAGTTGCGAGACGGGGCGAGCCGATCTCGGCCAGAGATACAGAACAAGCGGGCCGATGGATCGATAGACCAGGACGCCTCGGCTGACGTGTCGCGTGGCCGCCACACGACATAAACTCGCGCGCAGATAACGCCCGGAAGATTGAACGAGGGCGACGGACAGGAACGCTGCGAGCTAAAGGCGGAGGAAGACGAGGATCACTGCTACGAAGGATGAAGAGCGAGGGAGCGAACGCTTTTGTGTAATCGTTGACTCGTGATCACGATCGCAGTCGTCCGATCGTGGTTAACGAATAAAGACGACACCAGGGGGCAGCACGAGGGACTGAGAAAGGGGACCGAGATGGGCCCTGCGAAGAGTGGAGGGGGAAAGAGGATAGAAGACAGCGGTTAGGTATAAAGGAAAAGAGAGAGAGAGAGAGAGAGAGAGAGAATCGTGGGCAAACGAGAGATAAACGGAGTGATCGGGGGACAGGTAGGAAAGGGCCCAACGGGGCCCTTGAAGAGACGTTCAATTTCTGTCGCATCTGCCTAAATGTACGTTAGCCTATGATCAGCCGAGCAGGCCCCTCGTTCGGGCATTATATCTCCGGAGGAGACTAAGTATCGTTTGATTGCGATTTACGGACCGGCATTATCGTGTACGTGTCACGACAGAAGAAAGATGATCGGTCGAGCACACCGGTTTGCCGAACTTTTAGGCTTTTAGGGGTCAGGAGGATTCGAGTGGTGGACGTTGCGACGGATGTCAAGTTTGATGGACATTGTTAATTTCTTGTTTTATCGTTTCCTTCGCAACTGCACTTGATGAAAATACTTTGTCGTTGATGATTTGTTGGAAAACGAAAAGAATGTGATACTTATGCCGTTAATCGATATAACGGAAAAGTGATATTTAACTTATACTTATTCAACTTATATCCAGGAAAAGTAAATAACATGTAGACTTGTCGAATTCAGTTCAAAATTACCATCACGAGTTTTGACACGATATCTATAAGACAAGGGGTTAATGCTGACATTGTTAAACATTTGGGCCTTGATAATTCACGTTGGGGGTTTGAGTGGCTAAGCATCTGGACATCGGACTATCAGCATTGTTTAGGCTTCGTCAGATGGACAAGATATTTGCAGAGTTAGGTTTGCAAATAATCTCAGTTATAATGCTAACGGAGCATTTCGGTATGAATAATAGTTGTCTTTAGATAAAGGTAATGATAAACACGTTTTCAGATGGACACAGGCATGGTATGATGTCATAATGGGTGTGATATCAATATTAATAGTAATAATAGTAACAACAACAACAACAACAACAACAATAATAATAATGTACGAAATTATTATAAATACATAAGATCTTTAGTGGGGTACGATGTAACAATTATGAATTCTGAAATATGAATCAATTGAAATTTGAATAAAGTTTCTCCGACTTTTGCAGCAACCTACGTACTACACGAAAATTTAGTTTAGGTATTTCCCACTTACCTTGTTGCCTTTACTTTTTAATCACCCTATAGGTGTTCAAATCGACCGTTATTGGGCACCGCGAGCGCGGAAATTATTCTTTCGCCGCGGTCCTTAAAAGTCAACCGGCAAATACCGGTATTTTAGAGACACTCTTCTCGATCGTAATCAGTTTGTCACTGCATGCTTTGCATAGTAAACGTTTTCATTACAATGTGCGCGAACAAAATGTTTATTGCTTGTACATGTGTAAGTATCAATTTCCAATGTACCAAATATTCGAATGTGAAGGAATGAACGCAATGCTTCTTTATTAATTACATTATATTCAGTAAAAAGAATATATACACGTTTGCAATGAAAAAGAAATTTTTCGCGAAAAATTGATTTGTGTAGAATATTTCGTATTAAATAATTTGTTAAGTAACAATTAATGGTTAAAAACTACTTAATGTTTTTCATTAATAATAGATATAATCGTGAATAAAGCATCCCTTTTAAATAATCTATTATAACAATTGCTTTTGAATTTGCATTTGTTAAAATATTTAATACCATTTACTAACATTTATTCAAAAATAAATATACGAATTTATTTATTACGGATCTAAAAGAAATTCTTTTAATAGAATTTTTGTTACTATCAATGTTAATATTAGAATTAATATAGAATTAATTTTAAAAATAAAATTTTACTTCGTCAAAACCCTTCGATTCAATAAAAATTCCCAATTACCCAACGATCGCCTCGAATTATACTTCCATACCTTCGCTCCTCACGAGTTTCTACACGCGAATATAATCGCTAATATAAAACCCTCCCAAGAAGAGGAGCAAGAAGCAGAAGGTAGATCGATTCGATCCACGCGACCATAATTTAAGAATCCCCGATTCCCGTGTACGACGAAACTCCCTGGATACGACGTAAACTCGTGCCACGCGTAAATCAAGTCGCCGCGGCCGCGCGATCGATAATAAATCAATTCGGGGGACGATTCCGCATTAATCAACGAACATTGAAGGGGTGCGACATGTCCAGGAATTTAGAGTTCCTGACACGACGTTTATTTGGAATTCCCCGCACGCGTCGTATCAATTATTCCGCGGCGATTTTTAATACAAGCTATATTACATAGCAGCTGGAGTGTCGCGATTTTTAATCATGGCGTACGCCGTATCGTATATTATCGCCCAGAGAACAAGTATTATTTCACTAATATTCCAAACCGTCGGGCCACTTAATGTTGAAATATGATCCCGGATATGGGAAGCGTCTTTACACCGAGCGTTTTGTCGCCTCCCCGGAGACCCAGGAATTGAAATGTTTCATTTTAATGAATTCTTACCGTCGCATAAAACATCCAGGCCATTTATTAGCGGCGCGCACAGTGCTCTGATGACAAAAATAAGATAACTTTTCGGGGTTTTATATAATCATCCGTTAATATAGGCATAAATATTCCCCTGTGTTACTCTTCGAAAATTAATGCCAACCTTTCGCATTCCAACGATGATGCATGTGCATCATCGCAGCACACGATTATTATTTATCACGAGGCAAGCCGTATTAAGAAATTACGGTTAAATTATGTGTATCTATAAAGCTTTCTTCTATACAATCAACCCTTTTAATCGTTTGAAGCGATATAAAACTAATGATTAATAAGAAATGTTATGAAAATATTGGTCTTTGTGAAATTTTAAAACAGGAATGATTATTAAGGTATCATTAAAATTAGAAAACCTAATTTTGGGTAGGTTAACGCTACCATACCGGCAGTTTGTGTATATCTATTTCTACAGTAACCAGTCAAATAACTAGCTACAACATAAAGGTAGACAAGTTCAATGAAAGATTTTCCTCAGTGGAAATAGAAACAAAAGGAAAGAGAAAAATTGGAATACTGATTAATCGGGCAAAGTGGGAATTAATAGAAAGTTAATTGAATGAAAGAAAACGCAAAATTTTAAGGTAAATTTTAAAACTGGTCATTTGACCGATTCGTAGTGTAGTTAGAGTGAAGTGTAAAGGTTGGGCCTACAAGATTTTTTAAAAACGAATTGAAGAATGAACAACCTGGCGCAAAACGTCATTCAAATCCAAGAAATTGATTTTAATCAGATTTGAAGGCTGGGTTTAATTGCACGTACTTTCCTTGACTTTCTTCGCCATGCAAAATTCCAAATGATCGAGCACGAAAATACAGGCCTGTTAATTATGATACCATTACCATCCGAGATGTAATCCGACCGGTACAGAAATTTTAATACGGGCCGTTAGAAAAACGAAATTCACGCTCTGAAGCAGCCATAAGTACCCAGTATCATGGAAATTGGGGTGCAATTTCAAGACACTGATATGCGTGAGCGGTCCGACATGGCCGCGCACGCCTGTGATTACCAATGAAGCTGCCATTTCTTCCACTTTACTATGTTGCACCGAAACCGACGTGTCTCGCAATTTGATTGCAACGTCGCCTCGTACACGCGAGAAGCGAATGCTCCCGGAATGCGTTCACGCAAGAATTTTCGGTCGTTTGAACTAGGTGCCCGCCACCTATTTATCATTTTGTAAAAAAACGTTTTAAAAAAGAGGGCTGGACATCGTTAAATGGCTACTGAGCAATAACTCATGCATCGGTTATCATATTTTGGAAGTCGAAAATATTAGGTGTAGAAATTAGTTTGCTGCTTTCTCATTTAGTGAATTGGAAATTCATTTGAAGTTTGAGCACTTTCTCACTGTTTTGAAATTATTGGAGACTGCAATATTCCAAATAAATATTTTCTTCTAATAACTCGTCGAATGCAAAATGATTTCAATGAGAAGCGATGTGAAAGTAAAATAAGGGTGAAGCATTGAAAATATTTATCAATGCCAAACACAGACGAATCCCAGAAATCCCAGAAATTTCAGAAATCCCAGAAATCCACCTAGTCTTTTTTAGAACTACCAGATTGGACAAACTAACTTATTCCTTTAAAATTACTAAAAAGATGTAGATGCTTCTTTAACAAATGATCAAAGAAACCAATTCAGTGATACCAAACTGCAATGTACGTTACAATCCAAACAAAGCCTTGCTTACAGCGTCTATAAAATAAAAATAAAAAGTCAGTTCAAGAGTTTAGTGGTCCCAGTGCCAAACGATCAAATCCAATTTTCCCCAAACCAATCATTGAAACTGGCATCTTTCCACGAACAAATTTACAAGTCACCATAAACTATCACTAACTCTTTGCTCCCGAGACTCGAGCTATTACCGAAGCATTCGTCTCTCGTCATCAAAATGGACGACACCCTTGAGCCAGAGTTCTTCGTACCAATTGAATCGTGACTAAGCCCCGGCCGACTTGGCATTGCAGCACCCAATATAATCGTTCGATCTTCATTTACCGGGAACCGGGGTTACTGTAAGCGTAATTTTCCCCTCGGAGGCTGCGGCGGTTCCAGTCGCATTGGTACGCACATCGTGGGCTCTACTATTCGGGGCGGGGGGAGGGGACAAGGCGCGCAGCGGAGCCACGAGGCCGAGGTGGCTAATAAGCATTCGTGATTTCGCGTGCTTAGATTTTTTAAGGGCAGGTGAGCGAACGAGTTTTCGGCAACTGTCCCCTCGGAGGCAGAGATCGGGACCCTCCCCCTTCCATTTTTCTCTACACCGGCGCGGCGTCCAACGTTCCCCCCTTTTTCGATCGCCACGCGCAGTAAAAAAAGCGAGGTCCAACGCCGGGTTCGCATTCGGCTCAATTTTCGGCAGCGGAGCTGAGGGCAAGTAGGCGTCGCCTCGAAATTTCGCATTGACTTTCTATGAGGATGGCCCCGGATATACCCGGTGGCATTCATAAATCGTCCGATATTGGAGGTGTGGGGAGACGGAGTTGATTGAGCCGAGCCACGGAACACGTGCCCCCTTTTTCGTGCCGGCCGATCGCCGGATCTTGATCTGGAATTAAGGGTGTCTCCTCCGATCACGATAGTAACCACGGATCCCTCGCGATTAGACACCGCGAGTATCACTATTATGCGCAGTAATTCATAATCGGGATGGCCGAGCATTAGATCGTACTGTAATTTTCGTGCCGATTTCTTGGCCGATATTTGGCACAGCCGTCTGGCTCTGCGATTTATTTTCGGTGACTCGGCTCGTAGGGTACTTTTGTTTAACGATTGCTGTGGAAGTTTCATGTTCATGGGAGTAAAGTAGTGTTTCCATTGGATCGGTTTGAAATAAGGAGTATCTGTGGTTTCTAAATTCAACTGAAAAATTCATATTACTTTATATATTTAGAGTTATTAACCCTTTTCGAAACAATTCCTTTTTCATATAACTTATTCAGATACATCGCAAAGTCTAATTGCCGCATTCATCGTGTTTCATTTCTCGGATAATAGAAGGTAGGACAGTTCAGGATATCTGAGCTCGGAAAAACTGGAAAAAGGTAAAACAGAAGAAATCGGGGACGTAAGGACGCGGCTATATTTCTTCTCGGCCCCTTCTGAGCCGTCCGTCGGTACCGTGAAGTATTAGCGCGTCAAACCGATTTATATCGTGCTAGAAAATTGGAAGTAACAACAAACAGCGGCGTCCACCAGTTTCCATATAAACGAACCGCCGGCGCGCTTCTTGTGCCCCGTTAATTGAAACGACGTCCGAGGTGTAGTCCACGCGGCATTCCGCGTCTCCTCCGTCCAAGGGCACAAATTGTCGTCGGCGTTTCATCTTGTCGCAACGTGTCGATCGATTCCGGGCAACTTCTTGCGATGGCAGGCCGCGAGTGTAACGCGGATTTGTCCGCGAAATATCATCGAGACGTCGCTCGTTCGCTCAACTATGCCGGCCTCGCAGCGGCATTCGGTTTCCCTTTGACGTCTTGCTTTTTCGTCCCGCGCGTCATATACTCAGTGGTTCAGTGGAAACCATTCTTTTCAATTTTCTATTGTTTACTATACAACAAATATTTGAACGGTTAGAATATTTATAGTTTTAGAGAAACGAGAGAAACAAAGACATTGTAAAATATGCTCATTTCTGATTTTTTTAGTATTAGTTTTTATTATTTTCTATAATATTCAATGTAAATATTCAGTACAACAAAAATGCGAAGATTCAAATATAATTACAGTGAATGTGATACTTACAGTAAAATTTGTTTTTTGATCACTTTTTTATTATATCCTTGATTGAAATAACAGATACTCTTGTTACTTCATATAATAACCAATAATTACCAGTGGAAATACGCTTTTAATCAAGAAGTAAAGTAACATGTGTCAGACTTATTTAAATTCTTGAATCAATGTTACATTGAGTTTGTTTCTTTTAAAAAGTTTTCAGATATCAACACTTTAACAATATGTTCAGTTTGTAACCTGCTACCCCGTATAAACGTTGAGTCGCTTCTCCACACGGTAAACGTGTAACGACACTCAGCTCGATCCTTTCAACATGCCCATTACTACATGTCCATTTCTACAAACCCACAACAAAAAGAAAAATAACAAAACCACATTCCATATAATACAGAACCAATCGTTTCATTCATAAAATCAGTTATCTAATATTTATTAGGTCGTTCCATAAGTTCGTGCCGCGGTGTGCATATTTCTTGCGTTGCGTTTTGGAATCACAGGGCAATACGAGGATTTAGGTGACTGAACCTTTATGTTTCAGTTTATTCAGTAGAAGTTATCCGAGAGCGACAGGTCGTGAAGTTATAAGAATATTATATCTAATAAAATATTACCTTATACTGTAGAAAAATGAACGGTACGAAACGTAATGTTATGAAACGTTCATACCTAAAACCGTTTTAAAAAGAGCAAACTCGATTTAACATTTATTCAAGCATTTTAATAAATCTGGCACATGTAACTTTACTTCTTCATTAAAAGTGTATTTCTACTAGTAATTATTGATTATTATATCCAATAACAAAAGTATCTATAATTTCAATAGACGATATAATAAAACCACCTTATGCTGATTCAGTGATTAATCCGATATAAGTACCGGAAATATCCTGTCTGTGACGTAATTTTCTGTTCGCGCACATCCTTCGTGTTCGGCACGGCGCGCGTTTCACCCGCAAAGCGTTTAGTTTTTCCGTAATCGGCGTGCATGCCTCTGCTGCCGCCGCCGCCGCCGCCGCCGCCGTTGTCGCCGCCGGAGTAAAAGCAGGGTACCGGGCGTGATTACGTGTGACGTGCGTGGACTGTGGTTAACTCTGAAAATCGCCCATCAACTTTGTCTGCTTTGTGGCTTCTTTTAAACGTTGGGAGGCTGGCCTGCTTATTAAAAGCAACGAGCACGGGTCAGCGGTTGGCGCGGGCGGGCGAATTGTTCTGGCACGCCGAACGTTGCGACACACCGCCACGGCCACACCACCGGTTTCGTTGAAACACGCTGCGCAAACAGCGTTGCTTTTTTTTCTTTAGTGCCCCAGGTATTTTTAGTTGGCCAAATATTACGAAATCTTTTTGCGTTTCAAGGGGCACATGAAATGTGATGATTAAGTAAAGATTAGATGAGTTAAGTAAGGAAGGAGGAAACAAGTACAGTAATGCCTCCATTAATGTTCAAGGTACATCTTTAGAAGACAACGTTGAATGAAATCATCTTGACACGAAATAGATAGAAATAAGGAAATACGCGGCTAATGAAGAAGTTTTACCATGATTTGAAGTTAGTTTAGTTATTTACTTTATGTGTTAAGTTAATAACCGCGTTACGGATCGGATCAACTTAAATGAGGGTACATAATAGAGACAATAAAGAATACGCGATAGTCCATTGAAGTCCAAGTCCAAAGAAAGTCCATTGATTCCAAATGAAATACTTATTGCAATAAAGAAACAGTGATAAAAAGTTGTGTAATGATTTGAATTGTTGTTCTTGTTAAACAACTAATTAATTCTCGAGTCACATCATGTGTATCGATAACCACGCGAACGACGCGCGCGCGGTTCCACAAAGTGAACCAAGATGAAACTCAACTGTTACCGAATGCCCTTAAGAACGGAGTGAAAAAAGGTTGAAACGTTGCCAGAAATGAACGGGGCTCGCTTTTGTGCGAGAAGAGCGACGGAATTGTTCATTACGAATTTACATCGCTCACAGGCAAACGAACGGCTGGGCAGCGCAATTGCTTTTGTTTAGAGCGTGCAATTTCGAAGCTCGCGCCTCTCTCTTGTCATATACGAATCTGGCGTGGCCAGTACCTGCGGGGCCGGGACAATTTGCCGCGGATCCCGCCTAAATGGTTCGCGCACGAAGTGTCATTACACTACCGAAAAATGCTGCTCGGCACGGTCGCAAGCGGTGGTCCTAATGATACGGTCACACACACACACGCGCGCGCGCGAGTGATCGTTCTCGATCATCCTCGCTCATATTATATCTATACCTGGCTGAGAAAATAATTGTGGCTCAAGGCAGCTTATAATGACACTTTCAATTTTTTTTTACTATTTATTTCAATCTAACTCCATTTAAGCTGATCATTTTAGGATAATTTAAATCTAATAAAAATTCTTGATAATCGTTTTAATCACTTTTGTAGTGTTCTTGGTTAATAAATGATTTGAATATCCAGAAATCGATCAACGAATATTTGAAAAATTTATTTTCAGTAATCGTTTATCCAACCGTATAAGTCGTTCGGGTATAAAAGAATTAAATGTTGGGAAGTAAGTTAATGAATATTTGGAGAAGCTATTTTTGATAATTATTTATTCTACTCCATTGGTTTTATGATTAACGAATAAAGGTAATATCGTAAGATCGATTAATGGCCATTTGCAAAATTATATTACAGGTATTTTGAAGATTTATTCATGTGTTTAAACAAATTAAGTATTCAGTCATTTTCACCCGGGATGTATACTTTAAAAGTGAAATTACTTTCCTGTCCAGAATAAAATATTGCACCTGTCGTTAAATTATATAGTCTACAAAAATCTTTATTTGCATAAACATCCACCAGGGATCGTCGTAAAGTTTGATCGATGTATATTAAATTAATTACAAGTACCGTTTACAGAATCGGCCAGTTCAAACGGAGTTGGACTTATTAAACTTGGGTAAATTTGTGATTGATATACCGCCTGACATGTTCGGTCTCGCTGTTAGGTTATAATTAACAACTCTTTCCTTAGTTTCACTATCGCAACCCTTTCACTAAAGCGCGCTTCAACTGAGGGGCCACTCTCACTACGTAAACGCGTTCGGTCGCTTCCGCGTGATGATTTGCGATTTCATGGATAGTGGTTGATATTTGTAGAAACGAACACAGCTGCAATGATGATTGGTCGCAATTATTAAGTAACACGAAATGACACATTTTACTGAAGATAGTTTCTCAACCAAAGTTTCTCTTATTTATTATCATTTTCAGGTTGAGATAGATTCTTTTGTGATTCAATAAAAAAGAAAGTGTTCCAGAGTAATTATTTGAATGCGGTAAACTTATTTCAATCATCGGCCGTAGAAATCTTACAAAATCATACTATCATATTTATAAAACCACTTATTACTCTCAACTACTAAGTTATTATTAACTGAATTACTAAGTCATTTATTACTTCTTTCAATTTAAACTGAATTTACTTAATACATTACCATAAAAATTAATTTACTTGCATAAAGAATCGTGTCACTGACACACAACCAACACGTTAACAAACCCCTAAATCCACTTCTAAACTTAACACAATCACTTCTAAAACTTCCCGAACTCCTTTTCAAACTCAAATCCAAATCCAAACCGAACTCTCCGATACCCAAGCTTCGGTAAGTATCAGCTCAAAGGTTCGCGCTTCAGTTTCCACTCAATCTCACCAATTAGTCGAATCACCGCGTGTTCACGGTGTCACTTGTCCCGAAGAGTACCAAGTCCCCCAGCTGCGCAGGTGAATTACCGCGAATTAACATACTGAAAAAATCCACAACGGCTACCAGTCTGCCAGCCGGGTGATCACCGAACTCTCGCCTCGTGTCCACGAGTTGGCAACTCGAAAATCACAAGGTTCGGGTGGCGAGAAAAGGGTGCACTTTCGCTCCGGGTGATGTACATACGAGGCCCGACACCTGTGGCCCACGTGGCTCCGCTCGACACACTTCCACGGTCTCAAAACACGGCGGCACGTAATGAGTCCGCACCAGCTGTGAAGCGTATTTACTGGTGGCACCAGAGAGACCGGTCTGTCGGTACGCCGCGACTAATCGTCCTCCAATTTTCACACTGTCGTAATTTCGATCTCGTGACTCGCCAGCGAATCTCGATCAGTCGGGCAGATCGCGTTTCCAGAAAGTCGCGGGTATCAAGGATCGCGAAATCACCGAGCATAATCGATCCTCTTTGTCGTCCGCTCCTCTCACTCCAGCCTCGCCTTCTTTTGTCCAGTCGGCCCTGATCTGAAAGGAATCAAACCGTTCGCTCGTGCTCCCCATTACCGGGGCCCGGCGATCTTTGCGCGCAATTTTGTTGCAGACAGTTGCACGCGTGAGTCGCGGGAACTGGCACGGAAACAAAAGGATTTCTGGAAACTCGGGACGCTTCGGAGAAGGGTGAAGGATGCTAAGTTGTAACTCGAAGTCCCTTTGGGATTGCTCGCAAAGCACGGTGGATTTCCTTTGCTTTGCTTTCTCGTTTACAGTGTTTCCTTTCGTTTCTTATATTACATTCTCGATGCTCTTCTCTTTTGGCTACTTTTTATGTGCTCGTTTCATGGGGAGGCGTTTGTGAATTTGCGTGTTCGGTTCGACTGGATTTTGATGGATACGTGAAGAACTTTAATGATTTGTAATTTCCAACTCTGCGTTAATGACAGAGGTGGCAGAAGGGGTGTAGTGTTTTCAGGAATCATTGGAATTTTTTGGGAATAATGAAGACGTTATGGGTGGGGTTGCATTGGGTTGACGAGAGTAATGATGGTTTCGGATGTGATATGATTTATAGTTGTAATGTATCTGTGATCTTTTTACACGTCTGCGATTTTTTTATAAAATTCTTGTTCATTCAGCCAAAGTTTTGAACTGAAAAATTAGTTTATGTCTCAAATTGGTTGATTCTTATTGTTCTATAGCTTTTTTTTTCATTTACCAGAGATTTACTATTTACACTTTTGAATTTATTATTGAACTGCTTTAATGAATTTGACAAAGAAAAAGTCAAAAATATATTCCGAAGCTGTAATATAAATAAATAATAAATTATATATTTAATATTTTTACCAACTAGTCCATAAGAATTGGAAATTAATATAAACATTCGCATCTTAATCACAAGTTGTACCAGTGATTGACAGTTGCATTGGAAACACCTGATGTATACACGTAGAATCAACCATACTTAGAACTTTCGAACACCTGTGGTTTTATAATTGCTCCTCTCACTTGAAACCCGTGTTTAGGGTTCTGCGTGATCATTGCACATTCACAAAGTATCGGGGAATCACAGAAATTTTCGTCTTACCGTAGGAAACGAACACACCTCAACAGGGTGATCGAATAATTTTGGTGCAGCCGTTGACGAATTCTGAACGGCGAATGGTCGGGAAATTATACGTTCTTTCGAAACGATTTATTAGGAGATAGTTGATTGCGGTCCATTTAATTTGACGTTATCTAATGGCGATATTAGCGGTGTCGTAATCAAATTGATTTCCAATTGCCTTCGGTTTTCTTAGAAAACTACGTGTGTGGTTTCTTTGACGGAGAGTGCCCTGTGGTTTTCTGTCAAATACGTGAAGACATAACTCTTTTAATCCTAGTATCTACGGTATGGGAATTAAGGACAATTTCTACACTTTAAGATCAATTTTTGTGAAAGTACGTTAAAAAGTTTATAACATATTCTGAAATTATCGCTCTGCTGATTGAAGGGAAATGGAACGGCTCCTGTGAGCAAGCAACCCGTATAACAAGACTCGTTCTTGTCAGTCAGCGTTGCTGCATTAGAATTCAGTGTATTATAAATGAAAATTTGTAATACAAGTAATATGTCAGATTTATTTTGATTTAACGTAATAATATTCGAATAATATTCGAATAAAGAATACTATAATTCAAGATAGTACGAAAAGCTTTATTTAGTATGTCTGCTTCTTAATTTTCTAATTTTCTTCAGCCTTTATTTTTTACTTAAATCTTTCTACATTTTAAAAAATGAATATATTGTAACATATTAATTATAATATGAAATAAGGAAAAACTTTGTTTTTTATCTAAAAGAGACTCGATAAAAATATTTTAATTCTTTACACAAGTACATTCTTTTTTTTCTATTTGTTTAACAGTTATTGTATATATTCTGTAAGTACCGTCGAATTCAACTTGACTAGTTCTATCACAATCGATTAGCCGGGGAGTGTGTAAACACACTAAATGTGTTTTCGATAGTCAAGGTTAGTCTACACCCATCCAGCCTGTCATCCCTCCACGCGTTAGGGTGGCAACCCTCTTTGATCCACGCGACCCTCGTTTCTTTTACATCGTCGAGTATACTTGACCTTAGGGTTATATTCATTTCAGTGTCACTGTTACTCATTCAGAGTCATTGAGTACACGTAAATACGTGATAACATCGTCATGACACTGTCTACCCCTTGTTCTCCCCATTGGCGTGATGTAGTAGGAATAGTAGCAGTATTCAAACAAAATTAAGCAGCATTTATCAATCAATGTACATTCATATTCACACATATTTTTACTTACTGGAAAATTCACAGTTTAATTATATATATTTAATTTTTCAAACAAGATGTCAGAAGTTGGCAGAATTATAAGGACTAAATATGTACGAATAAAAATTAGTAGAAACCGTAAGAACAGAACATAAAAATATTTTACCGGATGTTTCCACTTATGTTTCCAGCAATCATTGTAATTTAAAACTAATGATTTTAATTGATGGTCGTAAGTTATTTATATGCTAAGGCTGTGAGAAAGCTTCCTCGATTTAGTTAGTTTTGTAATAACAGCATGAAACGAATTAGGTACTACATAAAACGCATTTGATCAAAGTATCGAGATAACATGCGTATCTCATGGTTTTCAAAAAGAAGTTCACAATATAAAATAGTATACTATCTTTCTAACATTACAATTATTATATAACAGTTAATCGTATTATAATAATGTAACAATTTAATCCTCTCCTTCAGCTTGACTTGGTTGTAAATTTCAATTTTAAAAATGCGAAAATAAAATTACTCCATTAATATAATTTCCTAATACTATCTTTTACTCTAATAGAAAAAGCCTCGGAAAATAAGAGCATTCTGCAACTTAACTGTCACCTTCTGGTTTAAGGTTCCAAACATCAATTTCACAAACTTAAAAACAATATGCTCCGATTATATACTTCCTCAACGCTAGGTTTACAAACTTTTATTGTGTAGTTTATTCTATTATTCCTAGAAAAATAGATATTCATTTCTTTAGTTCTTTTAAACTAGAGATTTAAAAATAGACTGTTACGATATATATTTGTCTAATTGCATCAATTAAGTCCACCGTAAACGTTTACCAAGTAATATTTATAAAATTCAATATCGTGAAATTCCGTAAATCTAGTGGTACAAAACAATCACAGAAAAATCATGACCCAAACATACTCGGAAACATATTCCGACGCGATTCACACCCTTCGGTCAGGGGTAGTAAAGCTCCTGAGGTGTATCGTATGTCGCATGCCACGTGATTCCCGGCTCAGCGGCAGCTTACCGGTGGATTACCAACATATTCTGCTACGAACAGATAACACTGTGTAAGTTGTCAACCGTTCACACCAGTTTTCGGGTAGCCGCGGTCCCTCTCCTGCGGACCACGAAATAATTGAATCCCTCTCTGTCCCACACCGGCGACCCGGCCCGCGGCCGATCCGGCAGATCGTAGATAACGGCCGGTTCAGTAATTGGATGATTTTCATGGGGAACGGTTCTCCCGGCTGAAAGTAAACGATAAAACCACGGATAAAGGCGCCGATTCACACTGATTTTCGTCTCCGTTCCCCGCTTTTTCTCCCACCCCCTCTGCCCAGCCCGCCGCGTCGAACCAGTTACGCAAGGGTGAACGATCTCGCGTTCGCTGCTCGTTACGTTTAACTTTTTAATCGAATTACATAAGAACACCGTAATAATAGAAGGTGCACGCCGCTCGTGGAAACAATAGGGAAGATATGGATGGGGGAATTTTTCCAGGAAGCTACACGAGCCGGGTTTTGTTCTATTAATTAGGAATCGGGGCGTGGGGGAAGAACGGGGCGGTTTCGCTTTCTGTTTCAGGGAACTATCACGATACGGTTTGTGTGTTCGAGACGGATACGTTGATTTGCGTTGAATAGGACTGATTGGTTTGCGAAATGATCGTGCGACTGTTGCAATGGATACTGTGGATACTGATTCGCCGTCATGGGAGAGTTCTTTGTGAATTTCTAAGAATATTTTTTTCGATTTAATCGGTTAATAACGCGTAATGCGTAGTACGGTTATGGTAATTAGGAGAGAACTATTGAAACGATGGATTGGATAAATCCCATTAGAAGTTTTAGTATTGGTTCCTTTTATTGGTCTGTTTGAGATGTTAACCTCTTGCCTCACAATTCATTTTGAATCAAACGTTCCTGCTTACGTTGTTTAGTTTTGTCTCAATCCTGTGGATACGACTATTTCAAAGAAAGTTGAAATATTACAGCTTCAATTAAATTTATTTATAAAACCAAAAAAATTATTTTAGTTACGATACACCATATTTGTAAAATAATTTACGAAACCCAGTTTCGCACCGAGAGCGCGTGTGAGTCAGACTCGTCATTTCATGATGTGAATTAAAGAAAAAACTTTGTACAGAGTTACAGTTTTACAAAATCATGAAAATCATGAAATGTATTAAGAACTGAAGGTGGTGCTGTAGCCCTGCACCGACAGAAAACTGTTTTTCGACTTGCATTTCTAATCAGATAATAACAAAAAGAAACATAAGTAATTAGAAAGAAAACGAATACATAAACTCAATTTAATCCTATGAACCGATAAGCTGCACATTCAGGCATTAGGAGAGAGATGCATGAAATGTTTTTTGGAAGCTTGAAATAGACCTTAGACTATAAAGAAATAAAAGATTTTTTTAATAAAAATATTTAGTTATAAACGGAAATACGATTTTCTAACGGCATGAAAATATCCGGTTCGCAAAAATGGGAGAGTAAAATAGAACGCCCATTTAAAGATACATAAAAATACAAACTCTTTATTTTTACCAAATAAAAACGATTAGCTAACATAAATAAACTACAAATATATATTATTTTGTAAACAAAAATCACAAATGAATGTGTCATTTTGCTTTTCTGCACTGGTGCAATCTTTATAGACTGAGCCTTGACATTCCATGCACTGAATCGATTGTTCTCGTGTTTTTGAATGAATACAAAGTTCATTGTAAAATGCATCTATTAGTAGAAGATTTTTTGGGACTGCTCTTTTTCGACTTCTGCTATATATGCAAGTGGCGTTAAAATAAATAAGAATAATATAAGATAGATACAAGGTCGTTACCTATTAAAAACATTACTGTTCCGTTTCACCCTGCTCTTCCCTATAACGGAGAAGGGTGATCACGCCCCTTGGCACTCAAACAGTTAATTCTACAAGCAATCGAAAGTTGTGGGAACGATTACCAAATAAAGAACTCTGTTTTCGTGATTGGTTTCTTTCTCAAATATCAAATGCTCCCAAATGTTCCTTCTAATATTTAAAATAGACTTCCATACTGCCAGGAATCCTCAGCGATCAATTACGTCACCCAAACACCTTCTGTTGAATATTTCTAGCTTGCAAAATGGCCGACTAAATCCGCAAAGTGTCCGGCACAAAAAGGCCGACCGATTTCAATTATTCTTTTATTATTCCGCTTTGGTAAATACGCGAAGCGAACGGCACGCCGTGGCGCAGCGCAGCGTGGCCATAGAAAAGGGCCCCCGCGCGCCGGTTAACATGTATGTGTCACGCGGTCTACCGTATCGTCGGAAGAAGCGCCCATAAAACCGTTTTCGACGTTCCGTTTAATTCCGGCCGCAGAAAAATATATTTTCAGCGAGCGCGGTTAACTACGTTTTTAAGCTCCTTTACGCGATAATAAAATGCGAGAAGTGGATACATGGAACGCGTCTGAGCAACTTTATAGGTCACCGAGCGCGTACAACCGCGTTTAACGCGACTTCATTTTTCTTTATTAAAGATTGACTTGTTCATCGGATAATCGTGTAATGAACATACAAGGCAGGGTTTAGGGGCGGGGGAGGGAAACAGAAAGAGTGAGAAAGACAGGGGGAGGGGGTGGGGTAAAGATCGAGGGAGAGGAAGAGAAAGAAAATAAGAAAGTCAAAGAAAGAAAGAGAGAGGGAGAGAGGAACGCACACTTTAAGACTCGCCAATTTCTTCTCGTGTTCTTCGTCGACGGTACATTCAGTCATTAGCGTGGCCAGGTCGTCAATTAAGCTTATAAGCTTAATATGAAAAGTTTAAAAGGCGGCTGCGGGTGAGCGGATCACGAGCCGGGCGGTTCGAAATCTCGGTTTCTTCGTTCGCAGAGGTTGTTTCCCCGCGGAACGGTCGTTCTCGCGAGAACGGCCAACGATTGTTGAATAAAATAAAAGGTTTTCGACGTGTGCGTGCCTCCGTTCGGGCTCGAAACGTTTTAAGTATCCAATTAAAGGGCCGGCTTTCCTTTTCGTGCTTTAATTGGACAGTTTTCGCATCGGGCCCGGACGTTTCCGGCACAAAATTGCTGTTTGGCAAAACCGCGTTACGCTAGCGCGGCAATGGCCGGTGTTCATCATCTCGCTTGTATTAAACACTTTAATTGAATTCGCGGACCACCAACAACCGAACGTTGCCGCATGCGGGATCGTTTCTGGTCCGTGCGTTATTCTTTAATTTAGGGGTAACTAGAAGCTTTCGAGTTTGATGGAGATATAAATACGTGAATTTAACCTCGGCTTTGTACGATGTTTGTACCAATTTATTCGTTTACATATATATATTTGTTTGTGTCTATTATTTTATCTTATTATTATTCTATTATTTTTGAATCTTTGTAATATTTTATGTACGTTTGTAACTAAACGTAAACGATTATTATCACATTGCCCGTCTATTTTAAGTGCTATTAAGAATGTATATAGATGAAAATAAAAGTAGGAGAACCTACCCGGAAATTTTATTTGATCAAAAATAATAAACACTTCACGTGGTCAAGACAAACGATATAAGGAATATGCATGGTGTCGAACAACTAATCAATGGTTAATAACGATTTCAAGCATAAATACATCCAAATAACAATTTAAAAAACATTCTCTCATTCATTATTATATAATATATTAATAACAATTTAAAACAATCTTCAACATAACCAAACGAAAGCTAAATTTAACACTAGATTTACTAAAATTCCGATCGACGCAGTTATATGAACACATATCCCAATTTTCTACATTCAAACCTCCAATTTCCAACCCCCAAATAAATAAGCATCATCTTTCCTATGAACATAATAATTAATTATACACTAAACAATTCGATAATAAACAACAAGCATCGTTGTACAAAAACGTCCACGACATTCGATCCTGTAAAACGAGCATCCACAACAAAGGTCCGAGTAGCGTCCATCGTAATTCTTTCTATCACGCGTGCGGGGTCCGGATCGGGTCCGTTGGCGCAGGCTCCGATCAAAGGGCGGCGGTTCTTTCGCGCCCTAATTGGATGATTTTCGCGAGGCGACCTCCCGTCTCCAAACGAACCACGGTAGAAACACGATGGGGAGAGGGTGTTAGAAAGAGACGAACAGTTTCCGATACAGAATCCCTGAGTAGAATCGACGACGCGCTACGCTGTCGTCGCGGCGTTAACAAAACTCGAAACGCGGTAGCCCGCGACCAAGTCGTCCCCCTTTTTGCCAGTCGCCGAGCGCACTACCCATCCGCGCGCGTCCTTTCTTTCCTTCCGCAGAAAACATTCGGGCACCGGTGAGCGAGCCCGAACAATTTTAATTCCTCAATCGTGGCCGGTGCTCCAGAAGGAAACGATGCTGAACGCGAGGCAACAAGGTGGCGGGGTTGGGGTGGGAAGGGGAGGAGGGCGAAGAAAAGGATGAAGCCGGGAAGGAACAAGGGGGCCCCGTTGCGCCCCACAAATAATTGGGCAAAACTGCTTCTGGCGAATAATTACTCGAATGATTGAAGGCAGGAACCCCCTCCCGTACCCTGCACCCCCCGTCGCCCACCCCTTTCTTACCGGCCGGGCGTCCCGCGCCGCTTTCGTTGCGCCCTGCTCTTCTTCCTCTTGCCTCTACTTCGATCCCTCTAACGAAAGACCAACGAAATCCAAGAAATAAGCGGAAGCAAAAAGGCCGATGCACTTTGCGGTTTGCCCCTGCTAGCGACGGCCTCGAATATCCGCCAGGAAACAAGGCTCGTTAAAACTCCTTGACATATTAGGATTTATTTCGTAACTATGATCGATACAATTACTTTGCTGTTAACACATTGTTGACCGGTCACGAGTTCACTGGTGTTTTCACTTGCATTAGCTATTTCAATTTTTGCGGACAATATAGAATGTTGAGAAATATTAAAAGTTATACCAAAGATATGTTCAAAGTTCCATTTCAATTCATTATGTATAAATAAAGTATATTGAAGTTTATTTAGATTATTTCACTTTCATATTCAATTACGGAATAATAATCGGTGACATGGGATTGCTTTTGCGTAAAACTGCCGGTCAACAAGGTGTTAATAATTTATTGAGGAAGGAGAAAAATTCTAGGCACTCTCCATATGTCTGTTTGCTCTGAAATTTGTTTAATTTGAATTTAAAAGGAGCATACACGTTGTTATAAGGCAAAGGGTTCATCAATTCGCTGGCGGGGAAATTGAGAATGTCTTGACCACGGTGCTAAAAATTGATTTCGAAGGAAACATATTTATTTCTTTATTTACTATAAACAATTAATTATTGTTATGAGGTGATTGATAGATTTGTTTTTAGTTGAGATGTTGTGGGCAAGTGGAAGCTTGTTTGCATTGTGGCTGCCTAAATGAGGATTCTAAGGGTTGATTGAGGCGTTTGCCAAAGTGAATATGTGTATGATTTAGCAATTAAGAGAATTGATCAAGTTAGATGATTAGAATATCAGCTTTGGTAATAAAAGCTTGATGTAATTAATATGATGTAATGCAGCTTAGTATGTGAATGGCTACATTTCTATAGACAGTCAAAGTAATGCAAAGTTTTTGTAAAAAAAAATGTCATGACTTGCTAGAGTTTATCGTAGTTATTTACTTTTTTTTAATAACTCAATATTATAATCTGATTGAAAGGTATGTACGTGGCATAAGATTAGAAACCATTCAAGGAAGAAAATAGAAGTAAATGCAAATTCGGAACGGTCTCGTAGACGTTCTATGGTAATTAAGGGTTAAGCGTGTCCAGTGTTGATGCTGTTGGATAATGTTCGAATGACCAGTGCAGTGATTGCTTGGGAGAAAGTGGATTTGTAAATAAATAGAGAACACTGCTTAGTCATTAGCCAGTCGACCAGTCTTCAGGTGGAACGGAGACCGGTGGTGGCTTTCTCGTTCGCGGAGGGATTATTGGTGAAACGATTAGCCTTTCAGGCATTCGCGATTGGCTCTGTTTAATGTTTAGATTGGGGATATTTATGCGGGAAATATCTTTACTGTCGCGGAATAAGAATTTCAAATAAGATTGAATTTATCTTGTAATAATGGGTTGGATAGATTAGAAGCTCTGTAGAAAGGATTGAAATTTTATTTGGATCTTTACTTCTTTCTTTGTTGATATCCGCACAGCTCATTAATTGTATTATTTTTTCTGCACGTGTTTTAAAAGATATTTTTAATTATGTCAGTGTAAAATAGTATAAAACAAAATTATTTCGACTTTCATTTAATTCTGAACTTGCCCGCCTGAATATCATTCGAAATATATATTATAGATAATAAAGAAAAAACTTTTAAACAAACAGTAAAAATTTCAAAAGACACGCATAATAACGAATAAAAATAAAATATTAAACTTAACATATAAAATCATGAATAACACTTCATTACACTCAATCTACCGCCTTCCCTTCTACACTTACCATCAACTAAAAAAATCACCACATCGATGCCACACTTATCTTTCACCCAAAACACTGCGCATACCGCAAAATCAAATAAAACCGAAAACCATCGATCCCATAAAAGAATCAACAATCTTTCCAAATCATTCTAAATAAACAATTAATCGAAAAAAAGTAATCAAGTCTCGAGCAACAGGTTCGAACCTATCGCTACTTGGTCCCGGAGTTCTTCCCCTGGCTGTTGCGAGGAATGGCAGAATGTTTTGCCCGTGAAAGAACGGACCCCATGATCGGGTCCTGGAGCCCGTCCAATCGCGAAGCGTGCGCGAGGGCAAGCGTATTTAATTGATATTGCCCCGGCCCCCGTCGACTTTTAATCCGTAATAAATTTCGATCATGCGCCGCGAGATTTATGAAGTTACACGGGGGCCCCCCCGAACAGAGTGGCTGTCCGTCTTTCTAACCCCGACGCGGCCCGCGGACCCGAAATCTCCAGCAAACACGGGGGTTTGCCGACTTCACGGCGACTGTCACTCGCCGTCAATTTACGAGGGGACCAGGGGGCGAGCGGGCGATCTAAATTTGGTGGTGCGGCCAGAGACAGCAGCATCGGGATCGGAATCGGGATCGGCAGCGTCGACGAAACTGGCCCGATTGGAGTTGACCGTTCAACGAATCCGTAAAAACATAATGACTTTCAATACGACTTCGACGGGATTAATTCGCGAGCGGAATAATAATTACGGTAATGATAAGTTACTGGCTTCCGTTCGGGGCTGGAACTGCTTCCCCTCTTCCGAGCGATCGGTGCTACCCCGTAGATTAATATCCTGCCCCCCGACCGATTAACTTTCATGGAATCGACGGATGCCGGATATTTAAGGACGGACCGCAGACGTTACATGCGAAGTGTAAAAAGAAATTCGCTTCTTCTGCGTCGGGCGAGTTCGTACTTTTTTTCGGGAGACGCGAGAGCGACGACTTTGGTTAAGTGGTTTCACCTTTTGGCGACGGGGATTTTTGAAAGTTTTAAATGAAGTTCTCAAGGGTGGTAAACTGTTTATTAAATACGTGAATGCTAGGAAAGTAGAAAAGTATGTGTTGAGTCTTTTATTTAAATTATTGAATTAGTTGAAAATGTTGTTTGTGAATATGAAACTAGAACGTTGTTAACGTAAGAGACTTATTTAAGAGTTAACATTCTTGGTTTGATACTGTGGATCTTTATGTATGTAGTCTCATTAAACTTTTTTTTGGTTATGGAATTAATCACTTTGACAAAAAAAGATTTTATTTGAAATTTTATTTGATAGTTTAGAAGTGAATAGAAAGTTCCAGGTCGCAACGCTTGTTACTTTTCAATGAGCGCCAGCCATATTGGTTGCTTACAATTAGTAGTAGTTCCTCTTCCTCATACTAGAGCGCACGCCGCAGGAAATTCTTTTGAAGTAACAGCGATTATTTCGTGTAAACAGTTTCTCTTTGTTTCTCAACACCCAAGGAACAGTATAATTGAAAAATTCCATAAATATTTCTTAATATATTGCAATTAGAATACCTCATAGAAACTCTACAAACGCAAACTATGAATTTCATTCTAAAACACTCAAAAGTCATGAATTAATCATTAATGTACACTCAAGTGCTAATATTTGCCAATTCCAGATTACATCACTTTCTTTAAGCGTAAAAAAGAAATCTTTAATTATCAATAACAAAACAACCTAATACCCCATTCCAAACATTCGATCCACTAACCATTCTACATGAGAAATCCATTCAAACAATTAACCGTGCCCAAAGTATTTCAATTACAATTTCAAAATATCCCAACTTTAAATCATCAATAATATGGAATAATCCAAGTATCCTGTTCCAAAGATTGACTTCACAGACCATTCTAGTCCAAACATCCGTACAAACCATCAGTCATCCACAAACATATCGCAACTCCAATTCACCTCCATCTTCTTCGCCAAAGAGGAACACTCCCTTCCCTTCCAATCAGCAGTCGATCGATCGACCAAAGAAGAAGAACAAAAAAAAAAAATCAAAAAGAAATCAGCGTAATTCGCCAACGAAGTGAAATCAGTCAGCACGCGATTCATCGATCTTCTCCGTTCACCGGTGGCCGGTGCATGATCGATCGATTGGCCAATTGCCCCGAAATCGATCGCGATCGGTACCCAGATACCGGTAAGATCTCGTTCGGTCTCGTTTCGCTGTCCGAGATTTTCCAGAAGACCCGTTCCGAGGGTCGCCCGCGTTCTCCACGGTAGCGACAAACGAGCGGTGCCCGTTTCAGCTGCGCGGCGAGGTGAGAGGAGGCGAGGCGATGCGAGAGACAGCACCTGTGCTCGGCCAATCAAGCCGAATTCACTCGCGGTACTCGCATATATCTCCGTTAACACGAACGGCCGGCACCGATGCTCCGTAGCGATCGTAGAAAGAAAGCAAAACGCGTCCCGAAAGGGGAAGGGAGGTAGAAGAGAGAGGAATAAAAGGCGAGGGCACCGGCGAGAGGCTCCGGGCGGCTAACGAGAGAGCAAGAAGACCCCGGTGCCGGGGCCCCAGGAGCAACAGACACCGGCAAATTGGGCCGACATATTTCAGCTCCCGATCCATTTGCAGTTTCGACGTAAAACCAGTCGTTGGAATCCAGCCGCGGACGCGAAATTCTTACGAAACGCCTTAGGAGAACGATTCGCCCGTTTTGGACCGAAAATGTCCCTGGGCCGACGCCGCCACCACCGCCGCCGCCGCGACGTGGCTGGCTACGGTCCGTCGACGGAAAGCCGATTTTTATGATGAGTAACGAGGCAACCGTGCCGTCGCAGACAACCGCAAACCGGATTTACACGCGGAGATGGAAAACCAATGTGTGTCCGGAGGGCCTTTAATCGGCTTGGATCACTGACCATCGACGCGCCGCTCGGCCAATCTCGCCGTACACCTTGCCCGTTTCTTCCTCCGCCGCTTGCCACTTTGGTTTTTAGCTTTTCGGTTTACGTTATGTCATCCGCCTTATGCTCGTGCTGCAATTTTGCTAAATACTTTCATACGCTTCGTAAAACGATCGTAAAAGTTTTTATTGGTCTTGGAAGCGAGAAATTGTGGAAAAATATATGTGTGTAGATGTGTACATATGTAAGTAGATGTAGTTAGATACTGGGGATCGCGATGATTGACAACAGAATGATTTTTACCCGGAAAGTGGATGAAACTTTTTAATTGCTGCCACTGGGAGTTGGCTTGGAAATTATCGTGGATTTAGGGAGTTTTAAAACGCATCTTTCTGAGTTAATAATTTAATAAATATTTAATACAGTGTCATCCTTTCTCTACCAATATAATTTAATGTAATATTTAATATAAATTGACTTTTGGCCAGCCAAAACGGCCAAATCGGCCACTGAGCAATGGTCAAGCAATTGTAATATGATGCGTTGTTCAGTGGTGCTAGATACCGGTGAGACAACATTCATGCAATGATAAAACCTTTTTATGAGGATCTTTTTTTGTAAATGGAACTTTTATTGACGCATTTGTGAGATTCTTCTGATTAAAACAAGACCAAACATGACATACTTTAAACCATAATTTACTAGAAGAAAATAAGTTATTGTAATTTATTAAATAAGTACATATGTTCTAAAATATATTGTGTTTGGTCTCGTTTGAATAAAAAAATCCACACAATTCAATTAATAAAAGTTTCAGTCAATAAATGTGAACAATAAAAAAATTTAACATTGCATTAATGTCCCCTCATTCATCTGTTCGTTTTGATCGTTCCGAAGATCGGGCGTTTCGCTTTTTCATTCGCGTTATCCTTCTCTATAGAAAACAACAAGCAGAGGAGATCCGCTCGGATTTTATCTCGACTCGGAATCAACACCACTGCACGATTAGTGTCCGGTTGCAGTCACGATTTTCGGGTGCTAATGGCTAGAATGCTATAAGCTACCTATTATTTACTAGTTGAAATAGATATTTCAGTTAGCTCTGTCAAGCGACGTCATTCAAAACGCCATAATAAACTCTTCCATGAACGTCTTTTTTTCTCTTCAAATTATACCGGTACATGGATCACGTAACAGCACAATTACCAGCGAGATGTTTTGCGGTCACCGTGTGAAGACAGATGACACATAATAATACGATCAATTCCCTCAGTAACAGAAACCCGATACGCTGCAGTCAGGAAATCCCTGAACGGGGTGCAAACGACCCACGACGGAACCGCTGGACCCCTATGGCGCATGGCGGTTGACCTGTGAAGTGTGACATTGGCCCATCTGTCCGTGGTTCGTGGCATTAATACTCATAGGTCATGTAGTTAATGACTATGTCGTCAACGGTTGAAAATATAAATAGAAATGAAGAAACTGAACGAATTGAAAGTTCAGAGGAAAGCCTGTTGAGCTAAGCATCTTGAAAATTATAATTATCTAACCCCTATTCGAAACGATTAACTTTGAATACGAAATTCTTTTACCTTAAAAAAAGATAGTAGTTCTAAAGTAATTCACTCCACTGTTCAAATATTTCCAAATATTACTACCAAGATACTTGGTATATTCTTTATACGTATAACTCTATCAAACCTTTCACATTTTATTTTCTGAAGCCAACTTTGTCGAATGGTTTAATCGGCGTATTTTTCGTTGCGAAGTTTCTAATTACATTCCGCAAAGAAGAAAACGTTCATTAGCTCGCAACGAAGATAGAGCAGCTCGGCATCATAAATCCATCATTGCGCCGGCATGACAAAAGCTCACCTGCCGCGGGGGCAACATTGTCCGAAATGAACGTCGATCATCGGGAGATATTCAAGATATCATTGAAAAACCGCTCGGTAAGCGCAATGAAATCGGAATCTGGACGGTGGCCTTAAGGGGGCCCCGGACGCCCAACGAAAAAGGACGCCGAGAAATCGATGTTATCCGCATGTCGGAGGGCCGTCAGGGCGACAAAAACCGAGAATCCGGACGGCATACCTGCCCGCGAAGCGTAGGGCGCTACCCGTTCGCCGAGATACTCCTGCGCAAAGATGATCCGCTCGTGTACGTGGAAACCTGGCCCGAATCAAGTGACTAAAATGCAATTAACGGCAATTAAGGCGGCCCTTAAAGGGGTCGAACGAGCCAATTTTACTTACCTCTCTTACCCTGGCATCGTTCGCTGCTTCTTCTTCACCTCCTCCTTTTTCCACAGGTCGATCCCTTGTTCTTCCACCTTCGATCTGTCTCTTCTTCCTCTTCGTCTTCTTATTCTTCTTCTTGTTCTTCTTTTTTTCGTTGCTTCACTTTCTTCTACGTTCAGAGAGTTCAGTGTCGTGAACTCGTTCGTGGTTCATCTTCGATCGAACGAAGAAACGGAGGACACGGGACCGGCGCTATTATACGAGGCTATAAAATAATTGCAATTACATCGGTCCGCGCGATTGCATAAAAACCGATCGAAAGTACGTTCACTCGCGATCGAGGCGAGGTTGACTGAGGTTTAGAGTCATAGCTGGTTTGATGGCGAATAGTGGTGGAGGAAGTGTGATTTTCGAGATTTCCTGAAGGATCCACCTTGAAATTTGTTTAAATAAAAATTATGGCAGGTTCTTTGTAGAAATATTTCGTTTATGACGTATTTTTAAAATATGGAAGCTGTCAGTGTTTAATATTTTCAGAATTAGAACAGGCTGTTCTATTAAAAATGTGGTTCTGCACACTTTTGTGACTAGATTCCCCTTTTTCGTTTTGCAAAAATAAATGAATACCTTATATCGAACATTGCATCTTGATGCTAAATTTCCTTCTGTATATTCTAAGCTGTAATTAAGCGATGATCACGGTTACCCTGAAGGGCCGGACTTTTTAATGAGAGAGTCTCTATTCGATTCTTTACTTTTGTCGGTGCTATCTCGTGTCCCGGGCTGCTTTTTCATTCGCTTGGCCCGACGTTGTCGTGCACTGTGAATCACAATTAGAAATTGAACACTTGACAACCAAAGTAGAAGGATCACCTGCCGATTCGGCGCGTGCACCTTGAACGCGGCGAAAAAATAAAGCCGCCGCGAACCTGCATTTTGAGTAATCGGCCGCGCGCGGGTCGTATACGTAGCTATCCAACTTTTTTAATGAGGTGTCCGCACACCGCTACGCAGCGCCTGGCTACTTGTTCGTTTGCGTCGCACATGCTCGTACGACATAATTGAACGACGAAATATTAGGTTGTCGCTCGTCAAGTAGTCCATTTTCTGCGAGGGTCGTATTAACCTAAAATATGATAGTGATTTCGTGCAATAATTCCATGTATTTATAACGCGATAAATAATTATCATATTTTATATATTAATGCTACTAAATCAATCAACTTGACTTCGACAACTTTGTGGCACATTATTTGTGAATCTTGAGAACGCGCAATTTCTATTTTATTTATTAATTTATAAATGAATATATGATATTTATTTATAAGTATTTATATTTTAATATATTATATTATATTACATTATATTGTATTATATTGTATTATATTGTAGTATATTGTATTATATTAATGTATATTATAGGTATTATATTATGTTTACAGTGGCATTCAAAAATTGCCGGCCAGATTGTTTTTGGAATTAAATCCATGCCACATCGATGTGCCGCTGTCATTAATACAAAGGGTATGTCCACAAAAATACTAAGTGTAATATGTTAAATGCTATACATTAAACTATTATTATAATAGAAAACACGTACTATTTTCTCCTTTAAACACTCTGGCCAAAAATCTTTTAACATGCTGAATTATTTATTTCTAAAACAAAATATGTATAAAGAATAAATGGTGTCGATTTTTTACAGTATCCTCTCATGCAATATGTCCTTCAAATGTCATAATAACCAAAAGTTCTTAAATGCTGTATTGTGTAAGAAAAGTTTCAAAAACGATTTGCCCAAGAACTTTTGAACGCCGCTGCATATATAATTGATATTCGGACAAAATCAACGCGTAACCGTGCACCAATAACTCGTAACGAAACACATTTAATCGTGTCGCGATTAAAGAATACTTGAAATGATGTCCGCGCATAACACGCGGAATTCTCAACGCGACTCGACGCTATGGAACGTGGTCGAAATCGAACGGGTTAAATTAAGTTACGTCGCCAAGATTTGGCGCGCGAAAAATGAAATTGCCCGGATTGCAGTGCTGTCACGGTAAACGTTTCGCAATCAGCACTAATTAAATGCGATTAAAATCGGCCGTAATTGAATAACGTGTCTTGAATTTATTGCGGAACACGCGATAATCCGATCACATATGTCCAGATTCCTGCTCCCGAGACATGTATCTCAGATCACGGCCGGCAAACAGGTGCAAAAGTCACGAAATTAAAAGGACGCTTCTCTGCTCATGTTATTTAACTGTCTCCCGTGTACGCGGCCGACAGTAGACAACCAAAAATACGACCAGAGGACTGCCATTTCAGAGATTCGTGAGACGGAACTTGGAATAATGTGCAACAATAAGAATAATCCGTTCCGTATCAGCAACGATCGATCGGTACCGCCCAATCGGTAGCTTTACGGAATGCGTCCCAGGTGAAAAACGAGACTTAAACGTTCCTTCCGCTTTTAACGACGTGACAAACGATTAAAGAATGATTTAAACGATTTCGAAAGTTACCGAAGAACGAAGTTTCTTTAATGATATCTTTCTTTAGCGCTCTTCAAGGTGATAGAAAATATAAGAATGCATGGATGTTTTTAAATAACAAATTGAAGGGAGGGTTTATTATATAAAAATTAGAACATAATATTAGAAACCTACGATCATAATTGAAACCTTTTCTTCCTATATAAAATCAAAGACTTCCTCATCTAAATATGTTGTAAATAAATCAATCTAAAGACCCACAAAATTTGTAATCAACGAATCAACCTAAAGACGTTCCCAACATTTTTTATTTGCATACTTCAAAATCACATTCGCTTTGTTCAAACTTCAACGAAACAGTGATCGACGATATATTTTTCATTCATACTGACACCATAACAGTCGATACGAATCTAGTAAAAGGAATTACGACATCAAACGATTATAGATCAAGACCAAAACGGAGGGACTTTCCCCTACTTGTTTCGTGATCAAAGGCGCTCGTGCAGGCTGCAGGGATCTGATGCGGCGCGGCGTGCAGTTGCATGCAGCACGGCCGTGTCCAAGCACGGCTTGCACGAGCCAATTTCGGCGGAGCAAAGATCCGAGAAGCAGGGACCCGCGTTTTCCAAGAGCCTGGGAGTCCCCGTGGTGGGGTGATCTATAAGTGAGGTACTGTCACGAATACTGTTGCCGCGGGAGAGCCCCGCTCGGGACCATAGGGCCCCCACCTTGCGACGAGCCTCATTCACACAATACCACTTTCCTCCACCCCTTTTACGGCTTCGGCTCTTCGCGTGACTCGAACCGTGGCTGGCTCGCGAGCCTTCGAGGCAGCTTTTGCCCGCGGAGAAGCTACGTGCACATGCCTGCTGTAACGAAAGATGGTTTGCTGATGGATGAAGCAGCGAACGAAGGAGCTGCTCTTCTTCCATTGGTTTCCGTTCTTTCAGTTGTAGTTCAATATTGCACGTGTCTATTCAAGCATGCAGAGAGTAGATGGTTTACTGGTGCAAAAGGTGATTTCATTGTTTTTGATTCTTTGCAGGATTTTATGTGGTATACTGAGTCGAAAGATGGCTTGTAGATGTAGAAAAAAGCTTTTTCGACAACAGTCTTTTTGGACATGATACGATGCATCAAAGGAAGTAACAACACGAGAGTGGAACAAAACAGCAGTGATCGAAAGTGACCAGACAGCGATAGAACTTGTAATTAATGAAGTGGTTTAACGATGATGTGTTTCATTCGTTAAGATTTCATTTACTAATTCATTTACAGATTTGTTCTCTAAGATACGAAGAATGATGAAATTTCAGTTGAATATTTATCAAAAATAGCAACTTTCTAGTAAAATCGTGGTCTTGAGAGCATAGGACTTTGAATAACCCATGATACGACAACATATTGTCTACCATATCGACCAGTGCTCAACGACATTACAATCTATTACAATTATTACCCCAAATAAACTGCAATGTTCAGAGAACATTTCAACACTAACAGCCTTATCATACAAATTAACCACAACTGATTCAACAACTTTACATAATACATGTACTTCACCATAAAATCCATTACGCGATCGGAAAGTCACCAGTTCATTCACCAATATCAAACCCCAAAGGCAAGCAACCGAACGTTCCAAACGACCCGCCATAAGCAAAGACCGCAAACACGCGCGCCAAGTTTCCATGAACGATCCCGCTAAATGAAAATATCAATTTTCGAACAAACTCGGTATATATATATAAACACGTTTACGATATTGGTAATTGTCAAATAAGACAGCCAGAACGAGGGACGCCGACAGGTGTGGTAATCTCGGTGTTAACGAGCATCGCTGTTATCGCGGGTAAGAGGATCGATCACGAGCATCCCAATCACTGTGCTCGGCCCATAACGCCACCGTACGGCCCAATAGTAAAAGTAAAACGTTTTCGTCTTTGTACTGGGTGCGAAAAACGGCGCGCCATAAGAAGGAGATTGTACGAGGACCAATCACGGGCCGCATTCCTTTCGGCGGCCAACTTTCCAGCTGTACACAGTGCTCGATCAGAAATCGACGGCGGTCGCTGGCATCACCAGCAGGCGTCGGTCAGCCAGCAAGACAGAATAGAGGGCGGTTACGAGGAGCGATGAGACGCTGAGCCCTTCGCGCTAGGTTACACTCCAATTAAAGTCGTTGGTTATCATGCATTCAATGAGCATAACTCATACCACGGGGGCCATAACGAAGCAGCTCCGTCGGCGCAAAAACCTTCTTAGCCGAGCCGGGAGCCGGTGCATAAAACCGGGCAGGAGTGGACGGGGCCCTGCGCGGACAGGACGGGGCCTGTTACGCGCGAAACCCGGGGAAGACAGAGGCGTTAAGGCGCGGACAAGGAGAGGGGACACGGTGAAGAAATAAATGAGAAGAGGGACGGACGGGCGCGAGAGAGGAGAGTGGCACCGTTTTACTGTCGCGCGCTCCCGCTCGTTACGAATGCCCCGGCGAACACGACGAAAACGAGCGTGGACACGACGCGGCGCGCACTCGTCGCGGCGCGTTGCGCGTTCAGCGTTGCGCGCCGATGCTCGCCGCGACGCGACGCGAGAGAGGATTGATGTCTTCTTTCGTGGGTACCCGCGCTCCGCGCCGCGTCACACCATACCGCGCCGCGTTGGTGGAACCGGCACAGCATGTTTGACGTCTCTCTGTGCACAACCACGGCCCAACGCGTCCACCTCGTAATCATGGTAATTAGCATTCGGGGAAAAACTTTGTCGTGGACGTTTATGGCCCCGCCGAGCCGTGCGCTGTCCTGTGACGTTCCAATGCCACCGCGGAACGCGACGCGGCTTCGGGAAAATTTCGGCAGGAGCTGGTTTACGAAATTCAAGTGGGATAGTGAAAGTAGGAGATGAACGGGTCGTTGAGCGAATTGGTTAACTTAGGGCATTTGATTGGCGAAAGACTTGATCGGGTTTTAACGTGTTATACTTTAAACAAATGTTAATCAAGCGCTTTAACGATAAAATTTGGAAAAACTTGAGAAGTTTGAAGAAATTTCTTAATTACTTAGTTTGGTACCATGATATAAGAAAAGTTTTTACTGCTATGCTAAAATTGCAGTAATGATAAGTATCATTCCAGGGATATACTATTTTATGAATTTTACATCTGTAAAATTCTATGTTTATTTGATTTTGAGTTTGAAATGTTAGAGTAGTAGTTCAACTTGTGGGATGCTTTTGGATGTTATACAGGGTGTTCCAGAAGTATTACTATAGCGAGATAGAGAGTAAGTATACATGTAAAAATAAGTCAAAAGCGTAGAATGCAATGTTTTCTGAGCGGTAGTTACATGTATAGGAGAATTTGCTCAGAATACTATGCTCTATAACATATTCAACGATCATAAAAAGCAGTACGATGTATCCTTTCCGATAGAATCACCACGTTTCTATTGAATCAAAAAATTCGATGGGAAACCGGTGCCACCGTGTTTTTTTTCAAAGTCAGATAAGTGCGGGAAACGATACATGAACTGTTTATTCATTCAACAGAAGGATAGTAAAAACTGAGAGTTTCATGAATGTTAAAAAACATCCAGATTCCACATTAAGGTATAATCTTTGCCTACAATTTCTTCACATTAAAGGTTCAATTATACTACCTTTCCACCGAACCCTTCAATTAATTCTGTTTAAAAAGGAACGATATTAATACCCACTCGCAGGATTAGCAATTTCTTGCAGGGAAAGTATTCGCAACGTTTCATCATTCGATTTGTCACGCTATCCGTTAATTAAAGCTTCAGTTACCAAAACTGGGTTTCGATGAAATCACTATTTCAAATATCCTAAAAAATATTTATGATTTAATGATTTGTTCAGGAAACATTGAACAATGATTACCTCCAACGACAAGCCTAAGAAAATAATATATTTCACGATCCACTTTTTACCCCAAGATCTTTTAACACATCTTCTCTTCGCCAATCCTTCAATCCCATCAAGCACGCCCAGAAGAAAACGCAGCCACAGAAGACAAAAGAAAGAATCGTTTTATTCTCATTCATATCTCAATAAAATCCCTCGATGAAGCATATAGATCCGTATTCAACTTTCATTTTCATAAAGGACTGTCAGTGGTCATAAATAACCGGGGCCACTCTGCCGATTCATAACTGTTTCATTGAAATACGACGATACACTTGTCAAAAGAGTTGATGCGCGAAATCGCCGACGCGGCCGTGCGCTTATGCATGAACCGGCGGCTGACGAGACCCGCGCACATTACAGTGGACAACTGCGAGCAGAAGCGATAACAAGCGCGGCGCGCGGCTAATGAAGCCGAAATAGACCACAAGCGTCCCGCTCGTAAGAAGAGCAGATGGCGACCATGATTTGGATCGCGATCCCATTGATCAAGGTCGATCGAAAAACCCTTACGAATTAATATCACCCCCGAGGCTCTCCTGTCTGCTCATTAATTTCGATACGGAGCTGCCACGACGCGCTCACGCCGCAAGAACCCTAGCCGCTGGAATAAAAATGTTTAACGACGCGCGCATGGCGGATCATAATAATTAGCGGCCGCGGAAAAACCGCGTGGATCACGGAAGTCGTCGTTTAAAACGATCGAAAACGTTTAGCCTGGTATCCGTCGCGCTACGTCGGTCGGGGCAGGGAGCCACTGGCCGATCCTTTAAGCGGTTCATTAATATTGATGGCGTATTTTGACGCGGTGCGCTGTCGTAGCGAGCGCGCACGACACGCGTGCAAGAAAATCACGGTGGACGCGCGTACACGCCCGTGATGGTCGGTAATTAGCATCCTCATGAGATCCGCGGGAACCGCGAAAGGACTTATTTTTCATTAATATTACTTTATTATTTTACGACAGACGTGTCTAATGCTATCGCTTGTTTACCGCGATCCGCGACACGTCGCGTCGTCTTTACGTACACCGATCCACAACTATGAAGCCGAGAGCGAATTGCCGACGACCGACGCGACGCAGGCTTCGCTGCGTCACGCGTGATTTCCGATTTCGACGAAGGGCGGAGAGTAATGGGGCTGAACACTTTGTAACCTGTATTGAACAATATATATTGTGGATCGTTTGGGTTCGTTGATACACGGGACTTGGAGATGGTTATAGGATAATTAATTCCATTGAAACGTGTTTAAACGGAAACTGAAAGAACTAGGACACCGGTTTTGATTTTTAAATAAATTTTAACTACTTGCGGAATAATCAACAGGAATTAAAATTGCAGATGAAAGAACGTCAATTGTAATTGTAATCCTATCAGTTGTGTACTTGTTTTTAGCACTCAGAAGCTGAAACAGCTTTGTGGTCTTTACTAGAACGTCCTTCTATCGTAGGAAATAGTATTGCTGAATAAAGAATTATGCTTTATCTAATTATCTTTTCTTATTTGTATGTCTTCTGTTTCTTTCGAATAGTGTACAGAAAAATTATGAAGCACTAAGCAGGTTAACATTAATAGGTTCTTAGGCTCGACTTGTCAGGGCGAAACCTTCAACCAGCCAATGGATAGAAACATTAATGATCCCAAGAAGGTCCAGACTATGGAATCCAGGAGTCACGGACGGAAAACTGGTGAACCTTCAGCTTGAAGGACCGTCAGAGCCTCGGGGACTCGGCAGCCTAACATTGATGAGATCCTAGGGTCAGGGTCTCACTGGGACAAAACCTCCACTAGCCAATCAATGAGAAGTGAAGACTATTTATAATTTTAAAAAACTAATTCCTCCCTGGATGCTATATATTCGTATTCTAAAAAATCAATAACACGATCGACTAGTTGTTAAGACAATGACGAAAAACAAATGTCACGTCTACTCGGAAACTGTGTCAGGTGGCAAACGTTGATCGCGCAGCCGTCTCGCTTTTCTAATTACCTGCACGAGAATGGACGATCATCAAGAATTGTAGATCGGCTTGCGAGACAAGAAATGATCGGAACCATCGTAGAACCTCCATTGGCGACGAATATAGCTGAATATTTCAGAACATGAAATCTGTACATTCCAAGCAACGTGCAATCCTATACACTTGTCAGCAATTACTTGCGACAATTGGTTAATTATACACACCTTCTATGCTGAACATTATTAATTAATGTATTATTACTAACGAAATATTATATTATTCTTCATACAGAAAATCTCCAAGCCTTCATCTTTACTGCTACCACATAAACATATAACCTTATTTAACCAATGCACAACTTGTAAACAATGTTTCCATTATTTTGTACAACCCTTATGTTATCATTCAACATTGCACAATATCAGTCGTAAGCTCACAGTCGCCGCCAAGACACAGCGAAGTCGTAAAATCGATGGTGCGTTAAGCGCGTTTCAATCGACGGAGCAAAAGAATAGACAAAAATATAATCTCATTAGGTTTCAAACTTGTGATTGGCACCTGCGATACGAATGTAGGGATCTGCATTAAAAGTCGAATTTACGATCTCGTTCTATTGTGGCAACGGCGACTATGATCGAGAACGATTTACCGTCGGCAAAACATCGATAGACAGGATAGATGGACCGATGTAATTAGACGTGCGTGCGTGCGTGCGTGCGTGCGTGCGTGCATACGTACGTGCGTGCGTTCGTGCGTGCGTGAATGCGTGCGTGAATGCGTGCGTGCGGCGCGCGTTCCCATGCGATCGCTCGAGGAGGATTCTCGCACGCACGCCGGCCTCGATTTTATTTCACGGATAGAATTTGCGATCGACAGTCACCGGGCACATCCTCGCCCCGATACGGGTAATTATGATTGTAATATCCTACGCTCGAATCGTACCCGTATAATAGGCCGTGCCGACAACACAACGCGTACGCGCTGCGCAGCTCGCGTCATACATGGTACACTGCATTAGCACGGTTTTTACCCATTTTTTGACCAGCGTTGTTCTTACGATTTTTTCCCCTGATAAGAACATACCGTATCGGTCGAAACATCGGATTATAGTTTTCTTATTTCGCAATAATTGATATTTTCAAAGCGATAAAAGTAACTGACAATAATCCGATACGTACCAACATCAATCTGATATCTTGAAGCCAACTGATATCTAATCTTTATAAAGATTGTAACAATACATTTTTTTCGACTTCTTCAGACATTCGTTATAATATTTAAGTGATACTGTTTAGCTTCAAAATTGTTTCGGATATTGAATACCTTAAAAACGTCAATAATTGTGAAATAAGGAAACTAGAATCTGTCGTTTCGGTGAGTACGGTGGTTCTACCGTTAAAAAGAAAAGCAATGCAATGACGGAACACTTCGAAAAAAAATCGGTCGAGCTGAAATTACCAAATTGACGTGTCGTCGCATCAGAGTGAACAGAAGCGCGTTCGTGTAAGTGGCTTATCCTGAATATTAATAAACACGTTTACACCGTAACATGATGGTGAATGAATCCAGGGCACCGTGTATGTACGCGCCTCGGTGAAGCGGTTTGTTCGGCTCGCGTGTAACCGAAAGACGGATTCACTCCGGACAGAGATCAGAGGTAATTCGTTATCCGGAGGGCAGATATACTTAACACGCTCGACAAAAAGATACACACTGGAATATCCGGGAGGTGGCGAAGCGTGCAGCTGGCGTGGAGAAAGAAAACAAGTCCGCGATCTGTCAGCTGGAATGTCCACCGCTAATTAAGAAATCGAAGCCGTCGGTATTACGAGACTGGAAACCGAACGCGTAAACTGTACAACCAGTGAAATAGAGTGCACGTCGGCGTCGGGACGATGCAGGCGTAAAACGTTAAGGCGTATCATGGGATCGCGAGTAAATTAGTGTATCATATTACACGCGATAAATATTCATATCGCTGACAGCGTTACGCCAATCCGAAGCTTAGTTTTCCATGCGTGATCTATAAAACTGTGTCTATAAAATTCGAAATTATTCGAGTATAGGTGTCTACGAAATATGGAATTATTAAGATATAGAATATGTTTATAGAATGTGAAATGATTAAAATATAGATATCTATAATATATGAAATCATTGAAATATAGATATCAGATATGTATAAAATATAGGTATTTACAGAATAAAGAATTATTTAAATATAGATATTTGTAGAATATGAAATGATTAAAATATATATATATATATATCTGTGATATATGAAATTATTGAAGTATAGATATCTACAACATACGGGATTATTAAAATATAGACATCTATAAAATACGAAATTAGTAAAATATGGATACCTATACAATACAAAATTATTAAAATACAGGTAGGCAATTTAACAATTATCGTTCTAAAGAATTCAGTTCTCTAGAAAACGATTCTCGAGTATCGTATTCCGTAGACGAATAATCTGAAAATTACAAATTCAGAGTGTCGTCATTACTGCAACAAACACGTTGGACATGAAACGCGGTGTTCAAAGTCAACCGTTAATAATCCGTGTCCGCGAGTGCGACCTTAAAATGATATAAATTAGAAAATTCTCGAGTATCATACTAGCGAACCGAGTCCGGAGCATCGGAGTTTTTACTGTGTAACATTCCTTTTTTTGAAACCGCGCGATATACGTAGGGGATATTTGCTCGTTTTGACACGCCGGCATGTTCGCGGCTCTTTTCTTTCCGGTCGTCTCCCATCGTCTATGGAATCGAATTTACTGTCATAGGAGCGGCGATACTTTCGCGCTAATTACCGCGAGAAACGCGGCTTTACGACCGTGCTTTATAGGCGACGATTTTTATGGGAAAATATAAATAGCTACTTGTTTCGCCTCCCCGCGATTTCTTGTCGCCTTTCGGCGATCCGTTGCGTTTATGCTCGCAGCGATACCGGAAGCCGGGTATCTGGCCAAGCGCACTCGTGACGAAGATATTTAACCGTATCAAAAATGACCGCGAACGTTCCATAATTACACAATTAAACTTCATAAACGTCGAAAAAAACAAGAAGTGGGGAAATAAAATGGTTGAGTTAATTAACAGTTTTTCATGGCACTTGAAAAAGGAAATAGAAACCGATGTAAACGATATTATACAGGGTGTCTTGTAATCAGTGGCGCAAGACGAAGGGAAATGATTATTAGACCGCGGATGTTTATATTTACGGATTAACATTTTTATGGACGAATTCAAAGAAACTGGAATCGAGTGAAATCCCATTTCCTACGTGGTTTGTCCCGTTCGCTGAAAAATAGAATGAACACGTACTGAACTCTGCCTACGCTCGTATTTTATCATTTTCATGCGAACATGTACATTTTCTATTGATTAGATTTAAAAGAAGATAAGTTTAAAGTACAGAATAGAACATTTCTGTACAGAACATTTGTAATATCGAAAATACTGTACTATATGTTTAACAGCAAAGAATGAAAATTTTATATAGATACTTGAATAAATTCAACTAATTGAAATCAAACAAAAACCACAAATAGCAGATGTCACACAGAAGAAACACAAAGAACTTATTAGTTGCCTTTTTATCCAATCATTAAAATACTGCTTTAACCCTGCTACAGCCCCCAATTCATCTACACATTTGAAATATTATGAAAATGAATAGGTACGCATAGTTTAGTAACAATTTTCTTATACTATTTTCAAGTTTGTAGTATTCTTAATTAATTGGGAATACAGTTAAATCGAAAAAGATTAAACTAACGAAACGGCGGCAAGAAAATGCAAACGTGATTGGGTAAAAAAAGACTTGAAGAACGTAACAGAGGTAAAAACAAATAAACTGACTAACAAATTAGAGAACTCCTAAAAAATTCTCCAATTCCTATTTAAACACGATCCAATAACAATCAAGATCCTCATTCAAAAACTCGAGTGCCTTCTGAACAGTCACAATGAATTCTATTGACAGAACATCTTAAAATTTTATACGTGGATTACTGCAAAAGTTCCGGAAAAAATGCAAAAGTCTTAAATCAGTTTGAATTAATGGTTTCATTGTTATTCAAAATATTCTTCTTCAATATTAACCTTTCGTGGACGATCATCTTTTAAACTGTTAGAAACTCTTCCCATACAAAATTGAAAATTCATGCAAATCTTAAATATTAGAAAAGAAGAAAGCCACACATCAATCTCTCGTTATTTTAATAAAGAAATGATCTATTTATAGCTTTCAATTATCAGATGTAAAAGCTCGAGGTCCCTATTACGACGGTATTCAACTGCAAAGAGTTAACAGATTTCCCAATGTGTCAGCACTTTGTAAATATAAAAGCCTGAAGCTCCGCGAAAATAACAAACAACCGAATAACAGCGAATTTCAGGAACATTTATACCAACTTACAGTACGGCTCTCAGGTCTTAGCCGAGTTCCACCAAGCTGAAAGTGCACAGAGGCAAGGGGACTATTCCGCTCAGGATGCTCGTGTCAATAACTATACAACAACAATAACGTCTGGGCTGTGAAACAGTGTTGTTATTGGTCGAGCTGCGTAACGAAAACAACAAACGGAACAGAATGCGACGGAGTGAGTAGTAACGAACATTGGCGTCGAATTTCGTTTCCAATGACAAAGAAAACATCCAAATGACCTTCTTTACACAACACAGGAGCCACTGCATACAGATGCACCCTACCAAGGAAATATCTACGTGATACATCCACTCATATCGAAAAGACAATTTACCGAATGTCCCTTCCAGACAAATTGTAAAATGCATTGAAGATATCAAAGAAAAAAAATGTTTATTGAATCCCGGGGACACGGAGGCTCAGCTATTATATTTCCTGGAAGAACCGAAATGAAGTATGCGGCCAATTCTCCTTGCCTCTGTGCAGAATTAGTTCACCGGTGCTCGGCCAAGACGTGACAGCTGTAGTGTGTATAATTCGAAGACACAGTGTAAAGAAAAAGTCCACTGCGCGAAAGGAAAGAAAGACTGAGTGTCCGAGAGCGCAGCGCGATCAAAGGGAACACGGAAGAACTAGGAGGAGCCGCGGAGGAGATCGGACGTGCACACCAGGTACAGCTGCAGGCTGGTATTGACCAAGGCGCGGGCTATGCATGGGTAATGCAATAATCGAGTGAGTGAGTCGTCTCGTCTCTGGCCTCGTCTCGGTCGCAGGGTTCGCCTATAAAACGCAAACGCGAGCCAGCCCCGTAATTACTGTGGAAGTGACTGGTTACTGGTTAGCGCTTCGCTCGACGAGGGTTTTACCTTCGTTCATCGGCTCGATTGGTTGCCACCTAACGGGCGGCCGGGCCGAGGAGCACGGCTCCGTTCGCCGGAGTGTAAATCGAGAGGCTATAACGCGCCGTGGCAAAAATGTAATGAGATATTGCGCCGCCACGGCGGTTCCTTTTAACGAGCTGACCGAACGCCGCTACCACCACGGCCGCTTGTCCTCGCCTCGGCTCTTCCTCGTCGCCGAAAACCAATCCCTGGGAATTCTGCACGCCTCGTACTGCTACGCTGGCTAGCCTCCGGTTGGATTCTCGCGCTTCGGAACGATGGGAATCATAATCGACGTATAAATACTGTGGAATGGGACTTCGGTCCTTTTTGGAGTTTGGGGTTTTTCTTGGAAGCTCGATGTGTAGGCTTGTTGGAAGTACAATGTTTGAGATTGATGATATTCCAAGAATTTTTGCTGCGATAAAAAGAAATGATAATGTAATGTTAGAAGTGTAAATAATGTGGAATGGGACTTAGGTTCTTTTGAGATTTGGGTTTTTTTTTTGTTTGTCAATGTTTGAGATCGGTGATGTTTGGAGAATTATTGTTGCGATGGAAGGAAGTGGTAATGTAATGTTAGAATTGTAAAAATAGAATGGAAATAAGGTTTAGATTGAAATTGATAGGAATTAAAATTGAAAGCGACACTGGAATCTAGAAATTGTGTCCTGAAGTTGAGATTACAAGCATGTATCATCTTACTTTTTGAAGTTAACAACGGATTATTATGTAATATGAACTGTATTGTTATATTATATTGCAAAAATATAATATGTTTCTTGTTATTTCTATTCCTAATAACAAGTGGAAATAAACTATTTTATTAACTCAATAACAGTTTCACTTATTAAAACTCAGAACATACGGTTACAACGTCTACGTTTTTCCGCGTTATTAGTAGTACACTGTGACCAAACTTGGTTTCACCGAAAACCTATCAAATCACAAATTAATAACCCTTTATCTCCTCCAGAAGATCAGTATAAATAATGTAATCCCGTGTCGAGCTGCCAGCCTCGCCCCTAATACCCGAACCTAATTGACGCGTACTAAATTCGTGCAAAACGTGATGCGACCAATAACGCGAGTCAAGTCAAATAAAGAGTGATATTTAACGAAACCAAAAGGAAGTAAAGAAATCGAACCAAGTAGAAAAAAAGGATAAAGCAAACGACACACTCACGGATCTTCGTTAGAACCGGGCTCATGAAGCCGCATACCCTGTAATCTTGATTCTCAATTGGTGTAGGAAGGCGTTTGCCCGTTTCTTAATACATTTTTGTGGGCCCCCGGTTGCACCTGTTGCTCTCTCGAAGGACGAAAGGAGCCGGCTAATTATGGAGCAATCAATTACGGTGGAGCCCGACACACGGGACGAGCTGCCGAACATTCGGCCACGTCGCGACGAGTCCTCCGCCATTTACGTACGTCGCCCCCATTATCGGTTAATTTCTTAATTGCGGTAATCAAACGCCACCAAAAAGCTGATTTTTCGCTATGGCCCTAATCGTCTACGTAGAAGCTGAGCCCTCGAATTGCGGGAATGATCGAGTAGCAAGAAACGACCGTTCGATCGGCCGCCGTTAATTCGACGTCAACGGGCCAAGAGTTATGTAAATGACCGGTGGTCGAGGTTTCTTTGCGCTTCGCTCGGGAAAGTTTAGAAACAACGTTTCTACGGTCTGTAGGAGTTTCGATATTGCAGTGTTCACTGGTGTTTTTACTCTTTTCAATCGATTTGTGGGAGTGAGACGTTTTTACTTTCCGTGGTGATCTTACGTTTTGTAATTGTTTGAAAATTGAACTGATTTTTATTATATCAGACAGTTGTTTTTGGATCGATTGGAATACCTAATTATCAGTTTTTTACAATTTTTAATGTGCTTTTTGGAGAAGTGTTAATCTTCTTTTAGATTCAATGGAAACGATTGACAATTTAATGATATTGATGTTTAATGAAAATGTTATGCCGCGGGAAGTTAGAAGACATAATATAAGAAATTAAAAGGCTATTGAAAATGTTAAAGAAAATACACGTAAGTGTTTTTATTTGAGATTTAGTGAAGTATAGCTACCACAACTTGTTATTTCTTAGACACTATTGTAGTTTTCTGTTAGCAGGGACAGATAGAGGGGATAAATGGTAGAATTTGTCAACACCACTGATACAGGGAGTTCTCTTGTCTGACCAGAGTCCGTATGATTCCATTTATTGCCTGATATAGGATCGTGCTGTGCTACTTGTCGGGTCAGAGATGTGCCTATTTCTCTTGTCTGACCAGATAGGAGAATATTCCACTTATGTAGCTGTTCTATTTGACTTGTCTGCCTCTATTAATGCTGTGAGTCCATCAAAAACTAGGAAGCTGTCAATGAACGTTTGGTGAAGGATAGGAAGTACTAGAAGTACGAAGAAAGATAATGTTCCCCTACAGTATACAATAATTCTAATTCTTTTTGTATGGAACAATAATAATTGCAAAACTTTGAAATCTTATAGTGATGTCAGTGCACTTTCAAAATTCGGTTTCAATTACTATAGAATTCTGAAAGTTATTGTAGTTTACTCAAAGTGTGTATAAATAACTATACACACTGAAAATATACTGCAAATGAATGTAAATAATTGAAACACCGTTTAAGAAATCTTTGATACTCATTGCAGAAGTACACAAGTGTCATTATAATACCATCAGCGAGCACACGCTTCTAAGCCATAAATTCCTAGAGCCAAGTATGATCGACTACAGGATCCTAGAAACCGTATCAAGAACTAAGTCCTTGAAAAATCGAAAATGCAAACACCGAAACACCAAAAACCGAAATGTTTTCAATTCTACCATAAACATACATCCTGCAGTAACCAACTAAAAATTCACAAAATTCGACGACGTATCCATAAATACAACTAAAGATTAACATTAGGTTTACGGTTTATTCTATTGTTCTTAGAAAAATTTATGTTCGTCGTTTAAATCTTGGAAACTAGGAATTTAAAAACGAACTATTAGGATATAAATTCATGTAATTGCATCGATCAATTGACATAATCATTTACCAAGTAATGTTTATAAAACTCAGTATACGTTAAATAATAATAGTAATAATATTTACACGTTTCATAACCTAGCATTAACAAGAATTTCTGAAACAATCGGATTGAACAGTGAAGTTCCTCGAAGTTCCGGAGTAAAAGACGCGCAAAGATTTTCTAATTTTGTCGCATGGAAAGTATAAACTGTCTCACAAAGTAGGCAATAATTCTGCAACTTGCAGAACATTAAGGGGATCCTAGTCGGAACCGTTCGTTCACGGCAGTGTCTGTCGGTCGATCGGTGAACGTCATAAACGGCACACCTGATAATGTCCGATGATCACGGGGCAAGTTTAATTCGTCTTCCACTCGCGAGCGGGAGCGACGGATTTATTGCATTCACGTGTTAATTGCAAAGGTGCCGCGGTGCAATAAAGCGATAAAATACGAGTCAGGACCCATTCCGTTGAATGTGGAACGCCGTCGAACGTAATTTCGCGCGCGAGTTTTGTCGTTACAGGCAGATGCTAAACGCTGCCACTGACCTTATCGCGGTTAGTTTTCTTTCGTTTGACGCGCAGGACGTGCCTGAAACGTCGTTAGGTTCATCCCAGGATGTGGGTATCGCGCGATAATGCCAAATGCGGCTCCTTAAACCTTTTCGAAAGCGTACGCGTGATTTTCAAAGATGTGCTAAGGGAATATTTAATTTCCAGATTGAAAATTCTTTGGCGGTCCTGAACTTTGTTAATGAAATGTTCATGCTGTATGAATGGATACAGTCGTTTTGGAAAGTAATGGTTTTTCTAGATTGTTGTAAGATATTGATGTGAAAAGGTTGTTGCACGAGTTGAAGAAAGTGCAAAGGCAAAATTTTGATGTTTGAAGAGCGTTCGGTTAGTCTTTATAGTTACTGTGCAATAGAAAAATGAAATATCTATGTTTGGAAACACTTTATTAAAGTGCTGTAATAATAATGCAACGTGAAAAGTCATCAATTATTCGTTAAGTATGTACGAGTATTTTTATGTATATTATATTTTCCAAAAATTATAAACAGACAAATGGAAAAGCGAATATTTTGATTTTACGAGTGATGTTTCTAGCCGGGACAACGAAAAAGTAGAAAAAAGATCAGGAGAACCTTCATAAATTTTCAAATTTCAAATAAAATTGAAATTTTTGTGCATTGTGGTGTGTTCGTTTTTTATTTACCTTTATATCTATCTTGTCCTATTTTCTTCCTGTCCCACTTTGTATTTCAAATTGGAGGACTATGGGACAAGCCAAGCTAGCGACCCGATCCTTAATGGATTTCTGCATCAAAAAGAAGCAACGAGATAATGCTGGCAGATAGATGATTGAGGTAGATCGGGCCCAGTGCGTTGTACGACTTGATTCGTCCCGGCACGCCCACAGTTGGCGGAAATTTCATTTGCCGTTGCGTTTTTATCCCTTATCGTGGATCTCGATGGATCAGGACAGAACGGCCCCGGGTTTTAACCGAATATTCCGGGGCGAACGGACCACTTGTCAGTGCGAAGTTTTATGGGTTGCATTTGTTAACACTGGATAGACGTGTGCTGGCGATTATTGTTGTTTTATTACCGTCACCGGTGATTATCGTGCCAATTAACGCGCCAAGCTGTGATACTATTTGCATTTTATGCAAGGCCTTCAAGGAACACCTTTCTGATGTTACTTTCACGAACTCTAAGTCTGCAATTTTATTATTATAACGATTCGCAAATTGTCATCCCAGAAAACCTCCTTATTATTCTACAACCACATCTACGAACTTTCTTAACAATAGATTTAAAAAGTTCACTGCTTTCTGTACTATCTACATACTTATATTACAAAATATTTCCATCAAATTAGTTCTCCCCAATATTCGATTTATAAAATCATCAAAGTATCACTGAAAACATCATTTTCAATTTATTAAATTATTAAACTCTTATTTTAATTAATATCCGTTATTAAGATATCTTCGTGCAATAACATTACAATTTGTATTCGCTTCAATTATCAATATAGTCGTCTTCTGAATACTTTCGGCTGTCGTTAAATTTCGCACGAATTCCGTTCGCTCGAAAGCCAATTAATAATCAATCGATCCGCCTCATTATCCAACCGCTCGACCTCTCGGTCGGACGGTGTTCTTTTTCGTTTTTTTTCTTTGCTCATCGGTTCACGGTACCTGGTTCAGACCGTATCAGCCGGGCCCGAGAAACCCAGAAACAACGACACATTGCCGGTCGAAGTCGCAGCAGCAAAAAAAAAGGGGGCCAGGAAAGAAATGCCCGGCCCCGTTGCCAATTATCGGCCGTATGCCAGAAAACAGACGTAAAAACAATCGGCATGAAGACTAAGCGCGGCCGGGCAACCGTCGTTAAAGGTTCCATCGAAACCGACGGAAATGCGAGTGAGGCTCGTTTATCGCGCGAAATTACATTGTTGCTGCCGCGTTGCGGGCTGCCAAGGTGTCAAAACGTGCGAACCCCGCCGCGGGATACGGGCACAGAAAAACGAGCACACCGCACGCCGCCATCTTGATTGTCGATTCGTTGCGCCGCGTCTGAATGTTACCAATTTCGGGGAAATTTTTGCTGCAACGTGTTTTACATGAATGCTTGCGGGAATGTTTGAGCTTCGTGGAGCATGTTTGACGGAAATGTGGAAGTTTCTTGTTTTTAAGTAACAAGTGCAAATGGATGCTATGAAGTATTTCGATTGAAGTGTATGATAATACTAATGGAAATTTAATCGAAACCAAATCTTTTTATCTTAATATTTAGAAATGAAACATTTTCGTAGGGTGTATATTTTGATAAAATTACGATAATTCAATCATATATTGCAGAGATGTGGGTAGGATTAATAGAATTTTTTAGAATTATTTGGAATTGTAGTGGGAACGTCGGGTCAGAAGAGAAAACGTTATGCAACAATATTACCATGACATGTGCAAGAAATAATTGTAAACCACTCAATAATACGCATTGTTATGAAGAAATGACTGCATATTGTTTTTTTATAATTAAAGATATTTTTCTTCTAAATTAGGTTAGGATATTTCGTCTTCTGAATACTTTCGGTTGTCGTTAAATTTCGCACGAATTCCGTTCGCTCGAAAGCCAATTAATAATCAATCGATCCGCCTCATTATCCAACCGCTCGACCTCACGGTCGAAATAATATACTTTAAAGAAGCAGTGTTGCAAAATTTACCTCGGAGTAATGTTTCGAGTGTGCTACCTTGCATGTGAACTAACCCAGCTGGCTGCCTCAGGATGGTGAACTTTATCCCCGATAATTTGCGCTGAGAAAGGGTTAAGGTAAGAGAGGTCGTTAAAAAATTATTTCGAATGTTTGTATAACGAAGTTATAAAGTATCGGGAGCCGGGAGGCGCCGCCCATTATTGGCACCTGCTGGGATAATAAAGCAATTGCTGGCGATTATCGAAATTCATGGTTTGCGCCATCATCCCGCTCCAATCCGGGCTTTCCCCGAACGCAAGCTCTTGGAAACAAGTCCATCGCATATTTCGTATAGTTATTAGATTACTTTAGGCGCAGTTCAAATTCAGTACTTTCTTATTCAACATTTTCGTGGAATTAATCATGCTTGTTTCTTTTTCAAAATTTCTCTTTTCATCGACATTTTAATCTTCTCGACAATTTCGATTAAATTATTGATTTACATTTATACCTTCAAAAATAATTACTCAATATCAATTTATCAATGTCAAGCTTAACAATAATGTTATTACCCATATAATTGAAACTAAATACATTGTTTCTTAATTTTATCTAATGATCCAACAGGAAGAAGTATTCCAATAGCAATAAATATCAATAATGTCTAATATCCCATAAAATACATTATAATAATAAAAGCAATATTATAGTGAAAGAAAATAATAGTATTTATTATAATGAAATACTATAATGGAAAAAAATTGAATATAAATTTGAAAAATAAAGAAAGTAATACGAAAATTCAATGGAAAAAGGTCTTTTCTATCGTGAAAGAACATTAATAAATCGTTGTGTAGACAGGGCGACCTATAAGCCATGACTATTTCCACGAAGACCTTATCTGACCCATTCGTCTTCCCTTCGCAAGAACACACACGCCTTCACCGTGAACGTTTCCCATTTTTTTCGCATTTCCGGTAGGGGTAACTTGAATTACGGTTAAATAGAAATCTTGCCGTATTAATGGCATTAATTGAATAATAACAATGCACGCCGGGGAATAACGATCCTTCGAAACCGACAACGAAAAAAGCCTGCGGATTCGACTCGGTTCGAAGCTTTCTTGGTTTCCATGTACCTATACGCGCCGCAACAAATGTCAGCGTGACATGCCAACCGACGATAAACCTGCCCGCGAATTAACGCTCATTATCGTGTACGTTAATTGAGCTCCAGCATCGAGATTGAAACACCGCGTTCGCTGAAGTTTACGTTATGGAATCCCGTCGGTTTCAGACGCTCGAAGAATTTCTTAATAATCATACTTAAACGTGATCCGTTTACTCCTGATGAACCGGTACACGATCCACCCTAATATGTTTTAATATCGTGCAAATTTAGATCGGTGAATTAAGAGAATTTAGATTGAATAATAAACTCTTTGTAAACATGATGTTCTTTACAAACGTAAGAGGGTAAAGTTTATTGAAACACTGGTTATCCTTTATCTATACATTCTCTATTAGGAATTTTATATAAATTCGAGAACTCTTAGAATTTATAGGCGTTATTATTTAAAGGAATTTCAAATGGGTGAATTGAATAAAATGTTTGTACAAAGAGCTCCTTACAAAAGAATTATACTCCTGAAATTAAAATTGTCAAAAATTTTACTAACAAATAGTAAATCCACGAATATTTACTTTTTACAGTAAATATACGTCTGCAGCTAGTACAAAATTTCTTTTCCTGTTAATTAAATATTAAACATAAAGTAAATAATGGAAAAGTTGTTATCAAAGAAATTATAAAGCAAAAGAACAAAGAAACAAGTACGTACTTCAACAATTCCACTAACAGAACAAATAAAAATATTCGAAAAATACTAAGTTGTCTCACAAGTTCCTTTCGCACCCTGCCCACAACGTTTACTCCAGTAGACGTTTCGAAAAGACGACATTACTAGATTTGCGACAAGATCGAAGAAGGTAGTAGATGAAATAAATTCTACACAACTCAATATCATAATCATTTTTCAATAAAGAATCTAGAAGTAACAGTTATAGAACCGATACCGCACCGACATTATATCTTATAAGAACCACGACCGAAACCTATATAGATTTTAATCTATGTACCTAATGTCATGACTTTATTTCGGGTCATAACTGTTTCTAGAACCGAAACCGATATCATAACTGTTTTCAACCCCCGCTGTAAACCGCTCGAGATCGCGGGTATCAAACGACACCCAGCCTCGGTCGCGCGTTATCTGCACAGGCGGAGAAATGATGGAGGCTAGGTGGAAATGGTCGACAACCGTCGACCGAACGTTTTGCTTCTCGGGAACGTCGATCAACCGTCGGATTACGCATGTCCTGGCAGCTGCGCATCCTTCCTGGGCGTTCCGCGGAGGCCGCCAATCGGTGAAACCCTCTAATATACACCACCCGGTTGAACGGCCAATGGGAGCACGTGGTTGTATCAGCGCGGGTGTCATCGGCCAGTTGCACTACGCCGATAGTATCATTCCTGCGGCGGCGGCTCCGAGGGGCGGGGAGGGGTGGGTGAGAGCCGAAAGCCGAGGGAGAGAACAAGAGGAACGAGAGAGAGTCCTCGGCTGCCTGTTCATCGATCCCGCGAGTCCGGGTATCAACGGCGCGCTCGTTGCCTTCCGGGCATCGTTGCGCGCCGTCGATGCTAAGCTCGGCTGCCTGACAGGCCAAGCAACCGGAAAAGCATGAGCCCGAAGTAACAGTTTAATCCTGGCTCCCATATCCACTCGAACCGTAATCCATCGCGCAGTTTCAGCGGGATTTGCGGGCGAGGGAAAAGGACACCGCCTTCGCTGCTACGGACCGCGAATTATGTATTGGCCGATCGTTTGCTACTATGCTAGGGCTGAAATGTTTGGCTCAGGTTCGCTGGCGCAGCCGTTTGGACGTTCAAGGCGGAAGAACTTTGCGGAGAAAGGTGGATGATGATGTAAAGAAAAAGTCGGTAGTAGTATTTGGTGGATGATTTGATTTTGTTTTGAACGAGTTTGGCTAATATTTTTAATGGCTTGAGTAAACAATGGTTTTGTTATGGTCAATATCGATTGTAATGCTTTGCGTATACAATAGTTTTGTCACGATCGACATGAAGAAAAATGTTTCGCATATCTAAATATCTGAAAATTAAGTTTATATTGTACAAGATAAAGCTGATTTAAATAGAACGTTCAGGCTGATCGAAATACTGATATTAAGATCGGTAAATGAATTTTCCTTAGGTATATCGTAAACCAGCCACTTGTGTAATTGATATCATGTTTAAACAATTTAATTGTTAATAACAGAAATAAAATGAAGTGACGATACACCGAGTACAAGGAAAGGGGACACTCTAAAGAGCATTCTAAATCCGTAAATCTTCATGAACCAGTAAATATTCGACAAATGGGATGGCGCAGATTACCGAAGCTGTCAGTTATAAAAGAACAAAAAAAAGAAACCGGGCACATATCCTCGATCTCTTCGGCTACTTGCGCATCGTTTCATCAGTAGCCTGCGTCCAGTACCGAGTGGCACGTAGGAGGCCAATTTGCAAGCGATTCGTTCCCTTCAGGGAGGCGTGAAGAGGTGTATCGTGGCCGGGAATGCATCTAAATGAAAGAAGAAAAGAAAACCGCGCGGCAGCGGAACGGGAGAAGAGGATTCGACGCTAAAATAAAACCGGTTAGAACTATTAACTACCCATGGGTGAAGGGGACCAAGAGGGAAGAGAAGAGGACGACGATGAGTCGATAAAACGGACGAGGAGGGAAGCACGACGAGGACAGGGAGCGGGCCGGGCAATAGGTCTTTGCGAAAAAGGCTCCTATTTTCTCGATGCAATTTCAGCGACGGCAATTTCGCCGAAAACATGCAGCTGCCGTCGTCGCCGCCGCCGCCACCGCCGCCGCCGCCGACGTCCAGTAACCATCGACGATATTAGGGTCCTGTGTCTTATTATTTTTTAGGCTTAGAAATCGCTCTTTTTATGCCCGAAAGGACTTCACGGCGATGCTGAGATCAAACATTAATTTCTTGAACGAAGTCGCCGTTTTACGGACAGGAGTGAAGGGGGTTGGGGTGAGGTGGCGTGCGGCCGAGAACCAGAGCAAAAAGGAAGCCAGTCGCGCAAGGTGTTCGCACGATTTTGATGAAACAATCAAGGCGGCACCATTACCATACGTATGCCACTAAAAGATTTCGGGACAACTCGCTACAACTTAATCTGTCCCGGGGGTCCCCTTCTACGGAATCGTTTCCTTGGTCACGTAAAACGTCTATTTCTCGATATTTTAAGCGATAATTATTGTTATGCGTTTCAGTTTGATGCGAAGTATTTTCAATTGTATTTCGTGCTGCGGTAAGGAGAAAAATCGACGATGAAACTATGATTCCTTCGATATGCAACCATATATTTAGTTAAATGTGTTCGACGAGTATGTTAAGGGTCAAAATAATATTAATGTGTCCAATAATTAATTATTTAGTTTTTCAAACATGTAATTCTTTTTCATTTTGCTGTAGTTTTTTAATTTAATATACATTAGGTATACATTAGATTTTATTGTACATCACACGAGGGATTTTTCAAACTAAATTCTACAGTTGACTGACTAACTGATATACAGTTCTGTTTCGAGAGATATAAATTTTCGATTTCCTTAAAATTTGTTGATTGAAAGTGTTATCGAATGAATTTCAGTTTATAACAGTTTTGTTGGCAAATAAGCAGACCATTGTTTTATAATTTTACAATTATAAATTTAAATATTTTTGTTCTGTTCATACTTACCAGTCAACGAGGACCAATATCATCCATCATCCTTTCCCAACGATATTTAATGGATCAGTGGCTCGATGACAAATAAACAAGAGAGCAACCACCGCACCCTTGATGTCTGTAACGACCCCCTATAGAGTGATTGTTCGACACTCGACTGCTGACACCGCTTACTTCGTCTTTCACTGTCTTTCCGTCCCCTTCGGTTCCTTTCGTGGCACAGGTTGTGCTCGTTCACGGATCATCGCCGGTTAACCAGTGTTACGAACACGTTGCGGTTCATCCAAATGTTACGTTTGCTTCTGGATGAACTGTCTCCCCAAGTTTGGTACCTGACATACATATTTGGCTGTCTAACTCAGTGACAAATTGTAACATCCCTTTAGAGAGGGAGTTCGTGAAAAAGTCACTGGAAAATGAAGACTATAAAACATTGACATTATTGCAAATATTACTGTATATTGGTTAAAAATGATAAATTCGTTTGATATTTACAAAATATTCGATTTCTTAATAAAATATTTATCTTTTTCTAAACAACTCGCTATTGATTGACATTTTTTAATAAAATATTTCATCTCCTTCAAGGTAGTTCCCATCGATCGACTTTGTAAACATTTATTTAAAGAACTCGAAAATTAAGAATATGAATGTACTCTAATAGATTTCTTATTTACGTAACAATGATTCATTAAGAAAATCACTATTCTTGAGCACGGAAATGAATACGTATCTAGGTCTCATTTCCTCCCACTGAATCTCCTTATTTACAAGATCGATCAAGCTGTCAGTATTCTGGATTTACGTCAAACCTACATACAGCATGGTTTACTCGTATTAGATATTCCATTGGTTGTTTAAGCGGTTTCGGAAATTCAAACGACATTTTCCGTGTAAGTAGCGCGTCAACGAAACTAGGGTAAAAATTGCGTGGCCTTTTTTTTATCAGATCGGAACAATACCGGTCGGGGGTTGCTGGTAATAGCAACGGGACAACCCCTAACCGAAGGAACATCAGATGGTTCGGATAGATTAATCTATGACCACTGTGCGCCGGCAGGAACGAACCGGGAAGATACCGACGAAACGCTTGTGTTCTGCCCTTTGTAACCGTGTCCCGTCGTGACAATAAGGACAGGTGACCGATTCGATACGATTCCCGCCGACTTAACCTCCGAATTTGCGACAGCCCCATGTGATTTCAGGCGACAATTTTTGTAAATCTTCTGAAAAGTAATCTTGTCACAACAATCAAAATTTCACCGTAAAAAACTTAGAACGTTTATCCAATCAAATACCAGTTTAATATTCTCAAACTGCGAATTTATTTTTAAAATTTTTTCTCTAGCTACATAACAATCTTAATCAGGTGATCAATTTACATAACCATTCACTGTTCTACATCATGCAGTCCACGTTCCCGGTCTAATCAGATAAAACAATTTACATAATCGCCCAGTTCAACTAACATTCACTTAAATCACCGTTTCCTTACGCTCAAAATTCACCCAATTATCAAAACTTCCCCTTTCCTGAAAGTTGCAAACGAATCCAAGAAATTCCAAATTACGTTCATTGTAGCGGCAAAAATGAAACGCAAGTTCCCAACCGGCCGAGCGGGCCTAGCTGTCAGTTTTCGGCGCGAGTAGCAATTTATCGCTGGGCCCCAGGTAAAACTGTCACTGGCGAGTTCCACGCGCACCTGTTTGCAACGAGGATAATAATTTAGACGGGGGCACGCTTTCGGTAAAAGCTCGCGCGACGCGGGGACCGAAAGTTATCGCGATAACCGGGAGAGATACCGGTAGCGAGGCCCGGCGCGGTTTGATCTTTATCTTTCTAAATCGTCCCTCGGAGGCAGCGGACGTCGAAAATGTTGCGGCTCGTTCTTTGCCAGTGCCGAAAAACGGTAGCCTCGACACGCGGGGCAGCAATGGGTTGCTGCGGGTTCACCGTGCGAGTCGAAGGGTAGCGAGCGGGGATAGAAGAAGGCACGACGACGACGACGACGACGTGTCGTCTTTTATCGAACGCATCGAACAGGTTTAATTACCGCCGGTTGTAAATTTCTTTGCGATGTCCCGCTGGCTCGGTAGGCGCAACTTGCCTGCAGCAACGTTCCCCCGTTGACGGCCAGGAATTCACTACTCCTGATGTCTTCTTCGACGATCTATCGACACGGAAACCGGTGATTCTGCGTTTCAGAGTGGCTCCGCTTGTGTTACCGCTTTTTAAGCTGTAGGTTACAGGCTGTGGCAAAATATGCGATAGATGCTTTTAATTCTGTATCATTGAGTTATGTTCAACAGTTATGTGAACACTTGTTTCGTAGATATAAATAGATGTGGTAGTTGTTTCGATGAGAAATGATGAGGATAGAAGATTTTTTTGAATGTTGTTGTTTTGGTGGGAGTTGTTTTTTGGAAATGCTTCTAGTGTTAAAGGAAAATAGCACGGCGACTGTGTGAGTTGTAATTGTACAACATCGTTGTACTTGAAATTCTAATTAGATGTTTTCCAACGCATCGTTAGTACTCTATTTTTGTATGTATCCATGGCACATGTGATTCAATATTCAAATCTAATATAATGTAGGAATTTTTATTATTTATATCTGCTAGGATAATGATTCCTTGTATTACTGGTGTAGATGATTTTTATTTAACAAAATATGCTACAAAGATAACTCTGTAATCTCTCTAATTTCGACTCTACAATTCACTGAATCTGTATTCTATTATTCGTACACATACGAATTTGGCGATCATCGCACATTATTATTGTTGTAGCTTTGTTTCCTTATTCAGTCAGTCATCTGTCGCCTATTTTCATATAGATGACTTTCTCGTGCGCGCTCACTCACCAGTTCTTTTACTGTTAGGCTGGTGACCCGACCTCCCGAAAATCTAACGCTCGCACTGTTTGTGGTACAGGACAAGACTTGCGTTTTTTCACATGGGTCAAACTGCCGCGGCGGTCTTCGCGCAATTCGTTGTCGTAATAATAATTACAAATATCGCTCGTCCTACAATAATAATCTTGAAATCTCCAAAAAGACGTAAATAACTTAACTTAAAAATATTCATAACCACAAAGGTTTTCTCCTCGTATCACATAAATTTCATTCGAAACTCTCTTAACCTCTTGAACTCCCATTCATACTTCCATCCCAACGATAAAGAAAATTCCTCTAACTGCATTATCATCTCGAAGTACCAAGCAAAACTGTCACGCGCAGAAGCATCACAGTGATCGTCAATAATTCAGCGTACCAGACGAGTCATGGAGAAAAACGTGTATCCAAGTTAGAGGAGGGCCGAACATACTTAGAAGGAACGTCGGCTCGGCGCGGCAAAAAACGGCCAGCCCAATATTCACGCATGGCAAATTATTATTCCGCTGAGTCGAAGAATGACTGATGGATTCTTTCGAATCGCGGCCTTCGTGATCGAAGGATCCGCGGGACACGCGTCGGCCGTTTAACCGGGCGGCTTTAATTCGACGTTCGGCCTCAGAAAAATGGCCGGGTTACCATCGTCCTATGTAATTGTCGGAGAACACGGGCTCAAGCTTGCGCAACAATCCACAAAATGGTGGACTACCCCGTCAAGGACTCGAGTCGCGCTTCCTCGAATTTCCGTGGACACGGGTCCGCGCCGAGGATTCACTCGCGTGCCACGACCGAGACGATTACATATTCCTCAAAGAAAGAAGCGTCGTTACACAACCGAACGGACTCGTCTACTTTTTCGATCGTTTTCTGGCGGCCCCGCGATTTTACCACAAGACCGTTCCTCGTAAATGGGCCCGCCGTGTTGCTTCTTCTGCGTTGCGCAACGCCACCTTTCTGCCTGACGATTTTTAGCTTTGGTTTCCTTTTGAGTTGGTAATCGTTGAGACGGTGTTATCGCTTCGCGATACAAAGGGGAAAGGAACATTCACACGTCGTCATTGAAGAAAGTTATTTGGCCGTTTGGTGAAACAGTCTTTGGTTTTGGGATGTAAAGAATGGGATTGCTTGGATTTTTGTAATATGGAATAATTTAATGAAATTGCATGTGTAAAGAAGTATTTAAGTGGTTTTAAAGTCTAGGTTTTAGTAAGAAGATAGTATAAAGTAGAAATATTTATTCAACTTCTATATATCTTGAGACAGATGATTATTAAATTCTTATTTACGCAAAAGCGAGAGCTTGTTCTGTGTAAATCTTTAAGAACATTAGTGCATATACTGTATAGTGTATACAGTTGCTGTAAAATTTTATTACCGCTATGCGGAAGCTTCTATCAAATATGAATTCTGGAATCTAAAGCGTCGCGAACGCGAGTAACGTGCCACTTAAAATCGCGAGATCACAAAACACACTCGTTACGAGCTCCCCTTTAGCGTTCCGAGATAATCGCTCGAAACTGACGCCCTTAATTTTACAATAAATCCGAGAAACTAGGCTTTTACGAAGCCCGAAATCAGACTTAATCATAAGGGGTTATCGTTGATTTAACGCGGTGAAATTATAATTTCATCGAACACGCTGTAGAGGCCCGAATCAGAGTCGCGTGAGCGTGAATAGAAGTTTTGCAGGCGTTAAAAAACTTTCGACATGCCGCAATACGCCGCGCCGACCGCTGGAAAGACGTAATTGTCACGCACAGAATCGTGTCAGTTGAAGTACGTAAAGTACCGTTGAAAACTAAGAAACTGCAAAACTCCGTTGAATTTAACTGGATTGAACGCACGAAAGTAATTCTCCTTGTACGAGGCCGGGAAATTAATTGATCGATGGGTTGTGGTTTCTTTTAACAACTTTCGCGGAAAATCAAATTTCTATCTTTACATATCTTGAATGTTGGTAAGCGCTGTTTTCCTTTTATCTTTATACAACTAAACAATTTCATTTTTCCTCTTTATATAAAATCAATGGTTATAAATTCCAAAGGAAATTTATAACTTTTCGTATATATCTACACGATACTTCATACTTCAAAGTTGTTGCCACGGATTTGTAAAAATGGTATTAAAACAGGTTATGTAGCTATCTTACTTTGATTTCCAAATTATGGATTATCTCTAGGTTTTTTGGAAGCGTTAATGAACATCTTTTTCAGAACTTTAATAAATGCACATATAATTTAATTTACCTGGATTGAAAGAAAGAACAGCTGTGCAACTGTAATATTCAAATTTCTCTTTTTATGATAGAAAATTATTTCTAATAAAGTGATTCTTTTGGTTATAGTTACTGAAGAAAATATAAAGCAGAAGGTTGATTTTTATTCAATTCCATTGTCGACTAAAGGAAACAGTCCTACATAATTCAGACGGTTAAAGATTTTCCGATAGGAATCTACACGTGAACACGAAAGGAACATTGTTCTAGGCTAGGAGATCAAACTCGAGATCACCTAAGGCCACCCAAGATTTGTTCTATATAACCTGCGGCGTCTCAACATCAAGCTGACCTAGATATCTACAACTGATTCCTTTTCTATCTTCTAGTCTTAAAACGCCATATAAATACGGAATGATTAACCGTGAACGAAACAAGCGAAATGTACGGAAATTATATTAGACAGTAGAATAACCGTAATAGTATTATATTGAGTGAAGAGAAAGTGTAAGTTAAACATGATTAACGTTAGAAACACTGAGAAGTCAAAGTGACTTATGAGTGTTGGTTCAGAAGTCAACGTGTTAGCGGGTCAATTGAAAACACTGCTACAATGATTAATGTTCACCATAACTCGATGGTCAAAGGTTACTACTACTGAAAAGATTGTCTCAATCCCACATACTGTCAAAAATTAAAATAAATTCAATTTATCTGAAGAGTCTACAGCAATAAAACTGACCGTCTAACATATACTAAAAAAGTCAACCTCTAGTGAAAACAAAACACAATCTTCAAAGAAGTTAATCTTAAGACCCTAAAGTTGATCTTATTACCAATCATTACATAAACTGAAGGGATGAAAGCAAACCTTAGAAGCCGAAATAAGAAACATATTTGGCTTGTACCTTCAAACTTGTTTGCCCCTAGAAAAAATGTTTTAAAGCCAAAATTCTACATCCTACGACAAAGAATCCAGTTTTGTTACGAAATTTCCAATAGCCCAATAAAAATCATGCTCCAAACTTCCAGCATTCTTGCCAACCCACCCAACCAAACACACTCCTACCCCGAAACTCATGCTTCCCGCCACACCAACCCTCCAACTGATCAAGAAAAATACACCCATCAAAGATCTCAGCAACATCCGTTTCCTATTAGACTGCCATGAAAAATCATCGGCAAGCCACCCGCTCGACGTTCCCACAAGTCGTCGGTAGAGGCGAGCAGTAGGCCAAAGAAGGAGGAGTGGAGAGGATCAGCGTATTGCTCGAGGAGGAGGAAATCCATCCGCAGGAGAGTCGTTCAGCCCGCCCACCCCCGTTGCGTCAGTGCTCTCCGTCCCGCTTGGAGCTTCCCCCGCAGCCGGCGGCGGCAGTCGGCTGAATGGTTCGTGTGGAAGCGGTAACGCTCCCAGAAAAGGGAGCGTGCGCTCCGTCGCCGGCAGCGAGAGAGAACCAGAGGAGAGAGAAAGAGAGAAAGGGAGAGAGAGGCATTCCTCGTTCACAGGGGCCACGGCCGTGGGCAAGGTGGGCCATAGGGGCAGCCCCGACTCAACGCGTTCAGCACGCGACAACACGGTACCGTCACCTTTCTCCCCCTCTATAACCATCCCCTATCTTCCTCTCTCCTGGTCCCGGCCGAAACATCGAATATCAATCCTGTCTCCCTCCCTCTAGCCACTCGACCCATACGTAGGCGTTTCTGCATGAACAGGCACCACGACCGAAGCGTGGATCGCTCGTGGCCAGAGTGTCGGGGGACCAAATCGAAAGCGAAGCCCGTAACCCCCGTTCGCGTAGCCGAGACCACTTCAGACACGTCGTGTCCTCCGCATGGTCCACATCATTTCGTCCTGGTCATCATCTTCTTCGTTCCCGCCTGGTCTCCCTTTTCGTCTTTTTCTCCGGTGTACACGCCACCCCTTCCACCCTCCACCCTCCGTCCTACTCGTCATCATCCTCCTCTTCTTCCTCTTCTTCACGGAACGAGCCTTGATCCTTCTTTTTCGGCTTCGTCCTTCTCCCACCATTTAATCCGTTCTTCCTCTTCGCAGCGCATTTCCCCTCTACGGACGCGCGAGCCTCTCGCTCACCTTCCCCGCCCCCGACCCACTCCGCCAGCGGCGGCGGGTCTCGCTTCTTTCCTGCCGCCGCGGTTTCGCGTCGGTCGGTCCTCCTCCCTCCTTTCGGCCGTCCTTCTTGTCGGGCGCCTCGCTAGCCAACCGCAGTCGTCCAGCGCGGTCGCCCTCGTCGCGTGGACCTGCCACTCCGACGGCTACCAGGAGTAGCTGCACGCGCGCACGAGGTGCCTAGGGCCTGGAGGAGGTCCGAGAAGACACGCCGAAGCGGAGACGACCGAGCGGGCACCCACTGGAGCTCCGGCAACCGGCGCGCCGCCGTCGAGTCGAACCCGCACACGAAACGGGTCCGTCGGGGGATCCGCCGATTGATCCGCGGATCCACGAAGAACGGGATACTCGCTGACCGGGCTTTCGTCGATCGATGATAAGATAAACGGGAATTCCGAGGAGCCGGCTCTGTAACCGGGGCGAAGTGTCACGCGACAGAAAGTCCTGTCGGGCTGATCGTGACCGGACAGTGTTGACGTTCAGTTTTTGAATGACATTTGGAAACTTTGCTAACGGTGGAATAGACTGGGATTAGCTTCTGTGAACGTTAGAATGGTATTCGTTGTATGAAGTGTACGAACTGACTGTTGGAGGGTTGGAGGATTCAGGGTTTCAGGGTGGTATTTGAAGGACCATCGATAGAGGAACTGAGTTACCGGAAGTCGGAGTGTGAAAACATGAGCCCTCCCCGCAGGAAGGAAGCGATTTGACGGGTACCGACCGCCTAACCTGGAGGATGACATTTGCCGCGCGTCCCACGGACCGAGTCGCGCTGATCGCGTGTCATTAGAGGAACAATCGAACGACGGCAGACTTTTGACAGCGGCGACCGGTACCCGCACGACACGAGGACAGAGAAACTCTCCGTGGCCGTAGGTGTATCATTATAGAGTCGAGTTTCTCCTTCTTCCTGCGTGAAAAGACACGTATACCCGCGTATTCCCCCCTTTCCCGTGAAAGCGGAATCGGCTTCCTGTGCCCCGGCATCGATACGCGGTTCGAAGTGTCGAGGATGAACGAACGTGTCACGGAAATTGCGACGCCCGTCGATTGCCGGGTGGAAGATTAGACAAAGAAGACCAACGGGGACGAGACTCCTTCCGCGTCGGTGAGGAAAGCGGCGATCGAAGACTGGGGTTCTTCCGGATACGCTCTGGTTGCTGAGGAGTTTTGCCTTGCTGCGGAGAAAATCAACAGGTATGTGGATATTTTGTTTCTTTTTTTTTATTTGAGTGATATTCAATTTGATGTTTGATTTTTGATGTTTGATGTTTGACTGAGAGGTTTTGGTGCGATGAGCGTGTTTTTCAGAAAAAGTTATGTTGGATTTTTAGAGGCAAATGAATGCAACTGTATAAAGATTTAATATTTACGAGTGTAAAATAATGTTTCTTTTAAAGCAATGTTAATTGAGGATTGACGTTGCAAAGGAAGGGGTGATTATATTATTTGGTATCAATAAAGTTCATCTGTAATTCACTTTGTTTATTTATTCATTTAATTAATATTTATTAATATCATGTCATAAGACTAGTTTAAAATAAATAATACTTCATTTATTGAAGTCAATTTTAAATTGCTTTCGCAAATCTTGCACGATATTACAAGGCGAGGGGTTAATTCTTACTTCATCAGTATCAACAAGAAATTCCTGCAATAGTTTTTCCATCACAATGATTAATTTCTACCGATTCCAATCTTGCAGTCAGTACAAAAGATAAACACATTCGCAACAAGCATTCATTTGGGTAATAGTCTATTTAATTGCAGTACTTTATTAAATGCAATATATTTTTCTTTCTTTAAATATTTTATACATCAGTACATTTCACAAAACATGTGACTGAACATCGAATTTTATAATTTTGCTACATTAAATCACGTGACGAATGCAAGGTCGCTCTGGATAGCAAAAGATTAACCTTTATGTTAGTAATCGTGTCAAATTCCTTCGAATATCCACTTTTTCACCGTTTTTTATTTTTAAATTAATAAACTGATGCAAAAATGTTGTAATTTTCCAAAGTATGGTATTAATTATAATGTAACACGCGCAAAAAATTATAAATCAAAGAAATCGTACCGCCATAGCGATGACATCAACTTTGAAGGCAAGTTTTAAATGCCACAACTGTAGCGGCACCAATCGCAAGGGGTTAAACAGAAGAATACTTCTTCGTCTTTCCGTTGTAGAAAAGATCAGCTGTAAGTCTAGATTGACGAACTTTTATTCTAGGCTTCAATCAATTGTTCAATTGAAATCAATGTTAATAAAAATCATAAGACATGGACGAAATGTTTTGGAAGTAGTTTAATGAGAAGTCATACATAGATTAACGAGCGAAGCTTAACATTACGTACTAAATGACACGATTTTATATATAAAATCAAGTAGTTACTGAGAGTTGCCATCGAACTCTAAACGGTTAAATATCTATATAAAATCAAGCTGTAGTGTAAACGGTTAAATGTCCATTTTATTTAACACTAGAACTATCGAGCATTTAATATAATCAACATGTAATACTTATAGAAATTGTAACAATCGATTTTTTTCCAATTTCTTCATGCATTTGTGACAGTATCTAAGACAATTTCTTTAAACTTTTTAAAATCGTTTCGGATATTTAACATCCTTAAGACATCAATAACTATAAAATAAGAAAACTGAAACCCATTATTTTTATGATAGTTCTAGTGTTAAATGTTCACTCAATTCAGCCCCAGATTAAAGAACGTTTATTGTACGATTTAATCTATTGTTCCTAGAATAATTGATTTTCATTCGTTTAGTTCTTAGAAATTAGGAATTCGAAAATAGACAGTTAGAATACATATTCGTATAACTTCATCAACCGAAACCGACAAAAATAAAATTTAGTATGCGTTAAGTTGCCGCGTTCTGTAAACCTAGTGTTAAACATCGTGCCGCAAAGGATTAAAGAACAGAAATTCCCGCTACCCCCTAACCCAGAGCACCGCGCCGGTTCCTAAGGTCCTGATAGCGGCCAGGTAACCACCGTGGGGTATCATCGCCAACTCCGTATGCGTGTCAATGACATAACACGAAAATCTCGCGGCGCTAATTACGCGATAACGATCCACCGTTAGGGGTCTCGCGGCTGCCTGGCCGGGAGCCTCTCATCCGCGCCAGACGGGCGAAAGAAGAAAGGAAGAATGCAGGCATGAAAACGATCGAACGCGCCCGTGACTGCGCCCAAAGAAGGCAGCCGCGGATTATACATACATGTGCATAAATACCTGCTCAGCGTATATATTCTGCGCGCGCGAGCAAGCAAGCAAGCGAGCGAGCGAGCGAGTGGTACGCTTATTCGGTTTGAATATACGCGATAAATATTAAAGTTCCTTATAAAACACAAAGTTCTCTGCCGCTCTCCCGGGGCAGGCGCGGCATACCGGGGGCCTCTGACACGCCATTGCTTCATTTAAAATGCAAATTCGCCCGTGTGGCGTGAACCACAGCGGCCCGAATTATTCTAATTACCCCCCACCAGCCCCCCGCCGTCGCCGTTCTCCTCGTGTGCCCGCTTGCCCGCCCTTTTTACTCGTTGCCTCGCCGCTTTGCTGTCGAAAGCTTACCCCGGAATAGTCGGCGTCGATGCTCGATGGAAAAAGACGTGATTCCGCTAAATCCGTCTTCTATCCCCACTCTCGGTGAACTTTGCGGTAACCTTGGTGGAAGGAAAAAGCCTTTACTTCGTATCTGGTTGATTTGTTCTTTTTTTTTGATGATGTCACTTAACACTAAACGTACCAGGACTTTGTGTTGGGTTGACGTAAACATTTTCACGATTTTTATACGTGGTTAACAAAAAGGTTTTTTCCTTCGGAATAACATCTGTTTTTAAACTATAACGTGTATATGGGACACTTCTTTCTTCGTTTTTACTTAGTTTTGGTTTGGCCAATGTATTATTGAGAACTTTTGTCTTTATTTCTTGTAAAAAAACGTTGAAACTTTTGAGCAACTAATGTTTCTGAACTATCGAGAAAAGATGGCTTTTATGAAATTGTTCTTGGATTAATTAAATACTTATATTACAATGTTGGTAATGATATGAATTTCTATTCATTTTTAATATTAGTAATTGAAGGAGAAGAGCTTTCACAAATAGCGTGATAAGACAAGGGGTTAACAGGGGACACTCAGAAACTCGTCCATATTCGTGTATTTTCTTAAATTTTTTATTTAATTACTGAAAAATTTATTGTTTTAGCGAGATAATGATGTTTCTGAACAGCGAAAATTGTGTCTTATTTACGCGTGTTATAAATTAAGCTCTTGGAATATCGAGTCGGACTCGTGGCTGGGACTTCGCGTTAAATTTAATAAATACGAATATTATTCGATTCGCAAATTCTATTTTCCGCTTATGAATATTTAACATTTACGGGAAATTTACTAACGCCATAAATAACAATGCTAATCAGGGAAAAATCGCGCGGCAAAGCGTTAAGTTACTTTTCATTATTTTTATTCGTCTTCGGGTTGCACGTCTAAATGCATACGTATCGGATCATAGATGTAAAGAGTTCAGTGGAATGTAGTAAAGATCGTTTTTTTTTTATTTCGCTCGGGACACAATGAAGTCTTTTATACGGCATTTCGTAACCACCATGGACAAGATACGCTAATTTTCTGCGATACTGAGACGCTGTGGTGTGGAAGTAAATCATTAAACACTTAAAAACACATCAAGAGATACAAGGGCAAAGAAAAAACTGGAAGCTATAACGTATTAATATTTATTATTCTTCAGTCATGCGCCACAAGTCTTGCTCGTTATTCTTGCACGAATGAGTTAACTTGTCTGTACGGTAATTTAAATAAACATAAATTTTGACCAAGATCCTTAGTTTAATGATCATAGTCCAAGAATGAGACGATTCACTGGGTAATCATGATCTTTTTATGGTAGAGGTGTTTAAGAGTCATTGGTGTTTGAATACTGAAGAGGTCGAGGAATGTAGGATAAATTAAACAGGATTATATTTTATGATAAATTTTCATTTTAGCCGGACTGTACTTTCTCTTCTCATTTAATAACGAATTTCAATTCCTCCTCCTTTTTCTCATATTCTTTAATTATTACTAAAATTTTGTTTCTATCGGCATGCGGCGAATAGCAAAACTATTCAATTGATAATTCTCTATAGTCTTTACTAATATCAGTGTTATTCAATTCTTTACCAATTCCTTATTAACTTTTTAACGATATTATTTTACGTTTATCTTTTAGCAACAAATTTTTCACAATTTCATAAATTTAAAAATTCTCCTACACGATAAAGGCAATGAATAAACTTCTCCAAATTTTGCAGTAAATTACGTCCCCAACATTCACAATGACAAAAGTATTCAGGTAATCATCATCAACCATATTCAACAAACGTATCCACAAATCCAATAATACAACATTCTAAACATACAAACAATCCCATTCAAATCAACGAATAAACCACAAAAAAACACTCCCACAATCCAATAGAAAGTTGCCCCTTCGCAGAGAAAAACTCTCCGTCTAATACGGGATATCCTCAGACATCACCGGTCGCGTTAAACGCCCAGGGAAATGGACCATCGCATTGATCTCCATAAAGACAGAAGATAAATTTCCCTCGGTTATTTAATAAAGAACAAGTGAAGAAGAAAAACGGGATTGGGAATCGCGAGAGCGCGTACTAGAAAGGCGAGGAGAAGAAACGAGTAGCTGACTGGCGGGGCTGGTGTGTACGCAGAAACGTGTTAAAGTGTGCTAGAAACGAGCATAGATTATCGTGGGTAACGTGTTCACGATCCGAGCGAGATGTCGTGTGCATGTACGCCTAATATATTCAGATTTTTATGGCTGGTGGCATATCGGAGATACGGCGGTCCACCCTCCTCCCCCTCCCCCAACCCGCTAGCTCTGCCCCTCCGCCCGCCGACCCGGGTTCCATGTGCCGGGGCAAGCCTTCTCCACGTACCACTTAAAGCGCGGGGTAACCTAATGAATAAACAAAAACTAGATTTCGCTTAGGGCTTACACGTAAAAGCGTGACCTTACCGGCGATTTGCCGCTGCGGTTCTCAAATCGAGCCTTCCCTTTCCCGGGCACGTGAAAAAGGCCGTAATGGCGGCGAGAATTAACCCCGCGTTTCCTCGCGCCGCGTCGTAGCCATTCGCTGATTATTGGCAATTCGATCGTTACGAGAACACAGACGGTTTTGTTTAACACGTTCACGTTGGGACATGTTTTTATACGTTTAACCCCTTAAACTGAAATGATGAGTCTCACTCGCATGTGCTATCAGCGCGAAACTGAATTTTCAAATTATTTTACAAATATAGTGTATCGTCACTAAAATAATTCTTTTATTTCTATAAATAAATTTAATTGTAGCTGTAATACTTCAATTTTCTTTAAAACAGTAGTGTCCACAGGACTTCGACAATATTAAACAACGTAAACAGGAACGTTCGATTCAAAATAAATCGTCAGGCAAGGGGTTAATTGAAGATTGTAATAATAACAGTAGTTGCAAAAATGACGATAATGGTGGGTAAACGTTAATAAATCATTTGATGAATTATTTATTTATTAACGTTCATTTGTTTTAATGTTATGAATTAGCTGTGAAGTTTGCAAATTTGAGATTGCGAATAAAAGATCCATTAATAGTACTGTAAATATAAGTTAAACATGTTATTAATTTATGTGCCCATAACAACTCGTCTACTCACAATGAAGCCCAGGGAAGCTAAAATGTTGGACAAACATGGTTTAAACCTTTCGAAGACGAACGTCGTCGTTTAGATGATATCGAAGTTTCGTATGTGAAGTATATACAAAATTGCGAACGAATAATTTAATTATTCGACTGCCAAGAGTGGATTGTGTAGCACTCTTTTTCTAGTAGCTAAAAATTCAAGGTATAGTTTAACACTGGGCTTACGGAACGCGTCAATTCGCGTATAAATATTATTTACGCCGGTTTCAATTCATGCAATTATACGGATATGTATATCAATTGTCTATTATCAAACTCCTAATCTTCAAAATCTGAATAAACTGAAATGCCCGGAAACTTAGTGTTAAGATTCTTTGCTAAAGATTTTGAGTATTGTTCTGCTTATTATTATACTACTATTATACTGCAGATTTTTCACGAATTATTCTGCTTTTGTTTTTTGTGACTGTGACTATCTGCTTTTTTGTTCGAGGATTCTTTGATTTATGGTATTCTTTGTACAGTTGTTGTTGGTAATTTTGTTGGAAAATTGAGGAACAAATCTTGACGTCATTGAGGTTGTTTGGGCCGTAACTTGTTTTTGTTTCGAGGCAAGAACGATTGTAGAAATTTCTAGAAATTTATTGTTACAATATTGGAGTCAATGGGATCAGACACATGTAAGTTTGTTAGGGAGTGAAGTAAATGTTAATTAAGAACGAGTACATTTAGTCTATTTATAATTTTATTTGTAAGTTTGATGTTTCATTCCAGAAGCTATATGAAGATTGTCTAATTTAATATAAGTATTTATTTATATTATTTGCCGTTTACCAAGATTGTGACGTTAGAAATAAATGCAGCATACGTCGGTAAAATACATAACATTCAGAATGAAGTTTAACGTCGAATCTAAAATAACTAGAGAATAAAAATAAATTCAATGAATGTTATACAGGTGTATTATTTATTGCAACGTTGGTACTTAAGTAAATTAAGGAGTCGGTTATTTTTATTTTACGAATAAACAAACGATTCATTTCACCTCGTATATAGAAATTGATATGAGAGCTTTGTTATCACCGCTGCAGCCGGATACCCTCTCACGCAGGCGTTGATGTCTCTTTAACTGTGCGCTTCTCCCAAGCTTTTTCTCGTCATAATTGCCACCTGTGTCTTGCATGTCGCATAAAAATTTATTTATGATTCGGTATACCGATATTACATGCATCCTATACAATTAAACGAAGGTGCGAAAAGTAAGAAAAAAAACAGTATCTCCCGTTTGATATGGCCGCGCATAACCCTACAACTGCGAATGTCATCAGCATCGCTGAATAAAAGTATTTTTTCTCTATGTACCACTAATTTCTAAACTGCGGTTCGGTTTATAATCCGAGGAAGATATTAAAAGTACCAATAAATCTTGAATCATAATTCCTATAAAAGAAAGAAGTATTTGTTTCAAGCCATTATAGAAAATGGTAATAAATACTTTGCTAGTGTGTTCTACATTTAAAAATATCCTTTACAACAAAATAGTTTATTTGACGACACTTTAATCTCTTTGTTAAATGTAAACCATGGAAATGCATTATTTCTAATATGCCTAATATCCAGTTCTTTAAATAAAAATTATAATACTAGCACTAATCTTAGTAATAGTAACATTACATAAAATTTAAATAAACTCTTACAAACGATACCACATTCAAAATACAAAGTGCAAAATATAGAAAAAATATAGTAAAACAAATATTGTTCAAATTTTACGCCATCTTAACCAGTATCCCCCATTTTGACGCGTTCTTGGCCCGCGGAAGCATTCGGTTATCGTTAAGCACGACTTTCACTGGGCCAATGTAATTGAAACATCGGAATCATAGCGTGCCCAAAAGAAGTTAGCCGCGGTCCCCGTGTACGAAGAAGAAAAATTCAACGTGTCGAGAGCGTTCGGTGCGTACGTCACTTTTGCACGTACCTCCGGGGAGCGCGGGCGGGGGAAGGAAGGGAGGGACAGGATGAAGAAAGAGGCGAAGCGGGAAAGGCCGGGACACGTGTTCACGAGAGAGTAACACCGGCAAAACACGTGGCGCGCGAGAAATGCGGCGAACGATCCCCGCACCCGGGCCTCCTGTTTGATTTATAATAATTGTCCAATCCTTATTACGGAGATATTTTATTGCGAACCGAGGAGTCCGATTGCATTTCCGATCGTCGGACTCGGGTCAAATAGTACCACGTATCCCGCATCAAAAAGTATTTACTCGAACGATATTTTTGACAAGTTCAAATTATAAATTTGTGCGATTAGCTTGCAATTTTTAACACAAGAAGGGTAATTGTTTTTGAGGGTGGTAAACGATACATTTTTCAAAGGTTACGATAATTTATTCGAACAATTTGTGTATAGAATTAGACGTCAAAGTAGGATGTATATATTTTAATCATAATTTTGAAATGAATTATTCGGAGAGGCTAGTTTTCAATTGATAACTAAAGTAGAAAATTTGATTAGTTCTTAAATAATAGAGTTATTTGAATTTCGAAATAGTTGCAATGAATTTGGTAAGCAAACAATTTTGAAAAGAATGATACTTTCGTTCTCTGAAATGTCATTATTATTTTTTCGTTAAGCTATATGGAATATATATGTATCTCTAAAACTTATATCAGCTTTTTTCCAATATTTTGTTTTCTCTTGTACTGATAGACTCTATTTATGCGATTTTCATTCGCATAAAACGAACCCACGCGGAACGGAAGTTCGCGCAAGTCGAGGGTTTGGTGTACGTTATGGAAATAATCACCTGCAGTGAAGCTAACAACAAGTGGCAGTAACCAGTTGTACAACGTTCGTTCGTTATTTTTACAACATCTGAACTTCTGCCACAAATTTCACGAGAAATTACTTTAATTAGGGTAACCCACAACACGATTGTAACAACGGTGTTCTTTGCCAAACGAAAAAGGGGGGCCGCGTTTCAAAGGGGGGCCGCAGCTTTAACGAGTATCGCTTGACACCTTGAAATCGCTTCGTGATGGAATTTTAGTATCCGCGAACTTTACAAACGCCATATATGTAGAATCGAGTTTTTCGAGGAGCACGACGCCATAACAACTTTGCACCGTCGATTTTCCTGGTCTTTGTGCGGACACAGAGCAAAAATGCCTGGATCGTTTTCTTGCGAGACGCGCGCCCGTACGCATGACATTCTTAGCTTCTTTTGTTCCTGAGTTTTCACTGGTTTCGTGTGAATCAATACCAAAGTTTGCTTTCGACTCTTTCTTTTGTATAGCGACACAATTTTCTGAAAAATTCGAACGAAAAAATATTGCCTGAACAATTTTAATAGATACATAATTTTTATACTGTACTTAATTATTATTACATTGTCATATCTAATATTATGCTTCATTCTGAATAAAATATTCAATAAAACGTTAAAGAAAAAATTGTAAATAATATTACATGAAACTGTTACATAAATAATAATACATGAAACAAATAAGAAAAATAAATAATGACGAATAACATAAATAAGAGAAAAGACAGCGAAGAAACCAAGCTTCGTTCGCCGCAATCCAATTCGCAGCAATTCGCGACGAATCAATCAGTACGAAAACGGAATGAGCACAAGGAAGAAAAGAATATTCCGTCGATGGCTAACACGGGGACTTGCTGCGGTGGCTACCGCGTAACGTGTAATAGTTACATCAGATTAGGGGTAGCGGGATAGCGCGAGCGTGTAACCAGGCTTAATGCGTGGGTAGGCATCGAGTCGCGAACGGGGGAGGGGGGTGGCGCGGTGTGGGCCCGTGCTCGTTGCACGTACAAGCCGACCGAGAGTACACCTGAAATTGTGGCACGCAGCCACCAACACAGCCGTGTAGCCATTTGCCGGTGGCCGCGGTGTAGAGGCCTCGACACGAACCCGCGCTGAGGGTAACGGATGAGAAGGGGCGGCACGGGGACAGGGGCGGTTTGGTAATCGCGCATTAATTTGCATCACAAAGTACACGCCACCCGCCACGCTACGCACGCATTCCACGTAGTTTTCCGCTACCGTTCGATCTCTCCACGGAGTTCTCAAGCCGTCGCCGACACACCCACCGGTTTTACTCGTCGCCGACGCCGCGCAACCTTTACTCGATCGCGGACCCATCGGGAGGATAAAATCCGTGTTTATCTGACCGAGGATATTCTAGGAAGTATCTTGAATTGGTCTTTCATGCATGAGGTTCCTGTGACTATCTTATCGATGAAAAAGTATTGTGTTAGGTTGTTGGGGGTTGAAAGGTTGAAGACATTGGAATTATTGGTGTTGTATTCTAAGCAATGGCGTTTGCATTTACTGGCAGTTTCGACGTGGCAAGGTGAAGGATAACGGAGCTTTTGATCTTTGTTGAAATAGTATAATGTAGGATATATTTAATGCAAGACTTTATATGTGAGGAAAACAGAAGTTTTGTGAAAATAGGGTTAGAAGATATATGTTAACTTTCACCCTCTAAATTTGACGTTAATGTTATTAAAACACATGGTAACTAATACTAATTTATTTGGGGTGATGGATTGCTAGATTAATATGAGCATCGATAAGCATTACCGCCAATAAGGTATAAGTTCGTTCAATATTCAAGTTCGATTACAAATTACAAAACGAAACATCCACATTAGTCGGCCAGTTGAAAAGGAAATCGCCCTCGAACACGAATAAATTCTTACTCGTTCTATAAATAAGCCTAGCGAACACGGGGACTGAAAATTCCGAACCGGAAGAAGAGAACATTGGATCAAATGATGGAAAGCGCGTAATTATTAACTGTCGTAACATATCGTTCCTAGAACGAACCAGTGTCTACTTATTATTTGAAAATGCGGGGCGCCAGTCTCATGAATAATTCCCGCTAAATGGATTTATTGAAAGTTTATCGATAACTCATTTTACTCGGATAATCGCGTCGAATTATGCACGCCTTCGCTTTGCGTCGCGTAGGCCGCGTTGTTAACTTATTCTGTCGTCCCCATGAAATCGCGGGTACGTGCATCCATTACGGCCAGCAGGTTCTGTGTGCATATCGATGGAAGAGAAGAAAAACGAGTGAAAAAAATGGACAAAATGAATAGAAAATGGAAGAAGCGCGCATGGCCAGCCGGTTCGAATCGGTTTCTTTTTCACGGAATGAGAATCACGGTACGGTGGCCGGCAATATTTTGCCGTGTGGTACGGTTGCATATTTAAGGGTTGCCATGTCAAGCGTCAAGCGCGCCCTTTGAATACATTTAAATTCATTAACAGTAAAGGCTGTGTTCCCGTAAACTGCGCGGCGCACACGCTCGATCGCACACCGTCGCGCGGCCACGAAATATGGGCATCGTTATGCCTCTAAACACCGTCGGCGGTCGCGAAATAATTGCGTGCGGCCGACATGACGCGACGCGACGCGACGCTCGGAGATCGACCGACGATTTTTGCAATGATCCATCGATCGGCTAATGTGTCCTTTCCTTTCTGTTGCAGGTTATCGGGGAAATCCTTGGATCAATATGCCGCATACAGGTGAGCACAAGAGGGTTGCGGATTGAAGAACGTCCCGCGATTTTTGTAAATTTCCATGAGTTTTGTTGGAAATTTTGTTTAATTCCTTGCTCTGTGAGTTCTTCCGCGACTTTGCTCGATAAAACTACTTTATCCTTAACAATTGATTAGAAAAAGAATTTGATACTTGTCCTGTATCTTCGTTTACACCAGAAGTTAACGATTAATCATGGACAAGTCAAGTATAATTTATATTCAAAAGAAGCAAAATACATTTAGATTCATCAAGTTCATTTTAAAATTTTCATTGGATCATAGTGCAAGGAGTTAATTTGATTTTGTAACATTTGTTTGTAGTTTTGGGTTAGTTAAGAATAACGGGTGTTGAGATTTTATTTGCCAATGAAATTTAAGTGCGTTGCCGTTCAAAGAAGTTTGGTTACTTATCTTATTGATCTAACGCTTTTGAGGCCGAGGATTTTTTTTTAATATTATGAAGATTTTTTATACAAAAGTAAATTCTATATAGAATTCTTAGATGCTATAAAGAACTGTGAACAATTTTTTGTTGTTTAGATACTTTAATAGTTTGCAAGATTTCATTCTAAATGCACTCGTCATTCTCAGAAGTTTAATATTATCTACTGTACCACCTGTAAATTGAGAATTTCCGTGTAAAAGAGTTAACAGCCATAGAATCCACCCCACATTTTTCTGTGTCCTGCGCTACACGACACCGATACTCGCATTAATTACGACGCATTCATTATAATTTATACGAGGCGTGTGACAGAGGATCGATTCGCCGAACGAATTAATACTTTACCCCTATCGGCCGAAGCGTCCCCGGCGGGCATAAAAATCGGAACGTTCCCTTAAAATTAAAGGGCAACGAATTATTTCACAATATAATTTATTTAATCGGCGATACCGCGTAATCCCGGTATCGTCGGAAATCTGTAAACGAATATACTTTAAGCGGCGTAAAGGGCTGCTCGTATTCTCAGTCGTAATATTTTATGAAACTATTACAATAAAACAGAAATTAAATTAAGAAAACGGCTCAGTGATCACGGCCAGAATTGACCGGGCGTGACTTTCTCTCCCTCTCTCTCTCTCACCCTTGAACCTTTGGATGAGAGAGAGAACTCAGTCGGTTAATTGTTCGGCGCCCCGGATGGGTTTCTCGTGGAACGCCGCTCGAAAAGTGCCACTTAGAATTCAGCGTCCGTGTAAATAGAATTCGATCGCCGGATCCGGAGCCAACGAAATATAGTCGGGCAGAAAATATTAACGGCACTAATACAACACTGTCCGGCCGATAGCTGTGCGGGTATACTGGCTTTCTGATTTATGCAACGACGCGGCTCGTCGTTATCGTTTCTCGGACATTTAACACGAGGTCAGCTACCGTCGGCGAGATCAGAAGACGAGTCGTTCCGAGCAATCGACAGTAAAAATTAAAATCACTACGGTCTCTCTCCTTCTTCCCTCTCTTTCTCCTTCTCTCCTGCATCCTTGTCCTCTTCCCTCCGTTCCTTTAACTTTCTCTATCCAGCACGAAACCGTTTTCCCCTCTTTTTCGCTCGTATCCGGAGGCACGAACTCGTATTTTCCCTCCTTCTCCGGCCAGCCGTATCCGTTCCCGAGCGATTGGCTCGAGGCATCAACTAAATTACGATTTGGAAGTCAGTTTGACAGTAATTAACGAAGAATTTTATACGGCGGATCGGGAGCCAAGATCTATAGACCTGTTATTAAACGACTTTAATTACATCGCACTGTCTTCCTTGCCTTGCCGCGCCTCGCCCCTATCGCGCTCGTCCGACGTTCCTCGTTTCCCTTCGCCTAATGCCCGCCTGTAGCACAATGTGTCGGAACGAAACCGATGATTGCCGCGAAACGATCGCGCGTAAATACGTGGGCTGTGGCTATAATGCTTTCGATTCGAAAGTTTCTCTAACTAGGAATAAATATTATTGTTTTCTCCATTTCTTTCTGCTGCGGTTAAGAGGTGAAATTGCGAGAAACGCGAAGTTACGTTTTGGTGAACGGTGGGAAATTAACACTGGAACTATCGAGCAGTTGGACTGACATTTTCAAATTTCTTTGCAGGAACTAAGCCTGCGTTTATTAAGATTGCAATTGATACATATTATGTATTGCTGAATCAGCTTCTATGTTTTTCGGTATTCTGTGTTTTTTCGGTAATTATAGAAGAAGATGTCGGGAATAAATGATTTTGATTCATGTGGTATTTCTAGTGTAAAAATGTTTCATGTATCTTGTGATCTCAAAAGATCTTGGATATATTGATCTTCAGTTTGAGTTTTTCCTAATTTATCTATCTTTTCTCATTAAATAATTTCGAAGAATATTGACTGTTTCTAGTGAAAAACTTTTGAGTGTAAAGGCTTAAAATCTTCCAAATTTTTTAAGAATTATTGTCAAGTTGTCATACAAACTATTGCTTATTTTCTGTAAAGAAAAACAAAAATAGAAATTTCGCGGTGTCATTCGACGAAATAAGTCAATAAATTATCTTTAATAAGCATTACACAGACTTTCGAACAAAAACTTGAAACTGCCAGGGATACTTATTAAAACTACATTCGCAAAGCAAATACCGTATTTCCAGTGGCAGCTGTAATCCCTTCCCATCCTCGTTAGGACGCCGTGAACTTTTTCGATCGTTTCCAACTAAAGGACACCGAATGGACGTCCTCACGAGAAAAAATAAAAAAAATTGTGACAAAGTTAAAGACAAATTTTATATTCTCCCTTGCCTAGTAAAAAGGCATCGAGGTAACAAGCTCTCATCTGGTTGCGGTTTCCGTCAATTAGCCTTTAAAGACCCGGCGGGGGATTTTGCATAAAGATACGCGGTCTAATTATTAGGCGCAATTTTATTCAGTCGGTAAACCCCTTTCCCATTATAAATACATTCTCGCTCGTAATTTACGAATATTAAGCGGATCCCCGGTCTTTTTGTTGCATTCGAATTTCAGTACGCGCGGTGGACACGGAGAAGGAATAAATATTTATCACGCCCGTGAGAAACCATTACCGGTCGCGGGATCGATCGGATATATCTGGCCCGGCCTCCTTGAAGCCCGTGAAATCTCGTGAAATCAGAAAATACCGTTGATTAACATGCCTAATTGGCCACCAACATGACACACACCTCAGCAGAGGGCACACACTGGAGAATAAATATTGATCGTACATTTCAATTACGGGTGTACGAGGGATTCAATATCGGCTCAAGTTGCATCGCGTGTCCCTTAGGCGACCGAGAAAAGAGACAGAGAGACAGAGACAGAGAGAGAAAGAGAAAGAGTGGGTGAGAGAGCGAGGGGGCAGAGAGAGAGAGAGAGAGAGAGAGTGAAACGAAAATCTGTTAGCGTAGACGTTTCGTGATTACAGGTAGGCAGGTGTATAGTTCGGTTAGGGCCTAAATGGCAAGCGCGATAACGATCGCGGGTTCGCTCGCATTAGTTCGCTAATTCTGAGCTAACCATTATTATACATACACCGAAAGATACACCGCGTTGCGGTCCTAGCCACGAGCCGTCGCATAAATAGTTCCTTTTTTTTATCTTAGAAATTTTATCGCTTACGCGGTGGTTACGTGTCGGTATGCGACGCCAGATACGAACGACGGCCATTTTTTTCCTTCGCTTCCTGCTTTAACCTGCTTTTGGCCTCCCTCCTGATTTGTTGTATGAGCGAACGATTAACCGTTGTATACTCTGGTAAATTGAACCGAATATTCCAACCGACTTTGCGTATTTTATGGATTTTGGGTGAAGATTTTGTGGTCAATATTCATTTGCTATTAGTTTCGAATAATGGTAATTATATGATGTAAGACAGCACAATTGGTATTAGATAAACATAAAATATATTGTAATAACTGTACCATTGTAAATCTTTTAAATTCGGAACCAACGACTTCAAATAATCAATTGTTAAGACACCAGAACGGGAAACCTTTAATTACTTTATTGCTCGAGACCGCAGGTCAGCTGGTTGCCAAATCTTCAGGTAATCGGGGTACTCCAGTCGACAGCGCGTCAAGGGGCATTTTCGGTAGTCTTGGGGATTATGTCGATTGTCTCACTACCATTTTTTTTCAAATACATGAGCTCTATACCCCGTTGCAAGATAGATTTTTGTCCACCGCCTCGGACGAAACGCTGCCGGACGAAATAATAGGAATTCCACGAAACACGTGGCTACTTAAGAAATACAATTCTAAGTCTGTGTTTATGTAACAAAAATCTCTTTACACTCCTTTTTCTATAATTTCCTAAATATTCTTCTCAATTAACATTCAATTCCTCTTCCAAAACCAACCTACAACTTACCACTAAAAATCTTCCACTCGATCCCCGATACCATAATTACTCTCAAAAACATCTCACATCGACTGACTCCCCAAAAATACTGCACGCGGCAGCACGCGTCGATCGAGGTTAATCGGGATGAGTCCGTTTTTCTCTGTGCGACAATCGAACGCAAAGTGTATCTTTCTTCCAGCGAGAACCACCGCGTAGCCGTCGAGCGATCTTCACGGTCGATAAATTTGCACCTTCGGCGTTCAGGGTACAGAGGGATCCGCGCGGGGAATCCGACATTTATTCGCGCAATTTCGTGTCTCGCTGGCAGATTTTTATAAAGATAAGGGGACACAACTTCCTGCTGCTTCGTTTTTGCCGTAATAATAATTTGGCCCGCGGTCGTGTCGGTCTGTCAGGCTTTTCTGGCCGCGTGTAATTTCGCCCGATCCTGGCGGGAGGAGGGCGGGAGGCAGTTTGAAACAGGAAGCGACACTCACCTGGTCCCGTGTACCGCGTCCGAAAATTAAATGGGCTGGGAAGCGCAGGGGGGTCGGCGGACGGGATTTTTAAGGAGGCGAAGTAATAATTGCCCGATAAACCCGAATAAATCGTTGCTCGCGCTGTCGGATATCGGCGATGAATAACGAGGGATCGACACGCGAGAATTTCTCCCCTTTTCGTGTAATTTCCGCGTAATAACGTGCCGAAAAGTTTGTCGCCGCTGTTTGTCGGTGACTGCCATTAAATCAGCCGAGCGGCTACGGCGATGAGAACCTCCCGCGGACGTGTTTCTTTTATTATCGCTAATTTTCTCGCCGGCTTCTTCCTTATGGAATTTTAAGAGACGCTGATTTACGTCCTTCCCTGATAATGCTGGATGCGGGTATACGTTGCGCGATAAATTGATCGTGTTTCGGTGTCGGTGTGATTTTGTACGGAATGGCGTATTGCGTAGAGCATAGCGTATGAGAAATTGAGAATTCGAATCGTTTTCGTGGCTTTAAGTTTGATTATTAACCATTTGCACTCGAAAGATTTTTGCTATCACAAATATTCGTCAAGTTACAATACAATACTGATCATACTTGGCTAAAATAAAAAGAAATTATATCAATTGAGGAACATAACTATTATATTTGAATATTTCATTTACTGATATGTTACAGTGAATTTGATATTGGGTATCAAAGTCTCTGCCACAGCGGTCACCGATGACCGGAGCTTACAGATTTCAAGAAAATAATGATAATTTGTAAGGTAACTGATGTCGAATAAAAATTTCCAGTAGCGTAAATAATTAGATGATAGTATAACATAGGAGTTATGATACCGAATAATTAATACTTTTTCTTTTTTACCTTTGCCAAGAGAAGAATAAGTGCTAAAAGAATAACTTTTTGCCCTACAATGAGTGGCATTCGTGATGAAGATTTTCAAATTAATTTAACAAAATTCAATATTCTTTAACACTACTTAGCAGTTAGCAGTTAGCAATACTTTTTAGCATTTAGTTAGCATTTAGTTAGCATTTAGCAGTTTAATTTAGGAAACTGTCCGTCGGATTTCTGTTTCGACGTAGAAAGTTTGACCTGTTTTAATAACATTATTTTTTTGTTGAAATGTGAATTTTGTGATATTGGAGATTATAAAGAAATTCGTGTTTCGCGAGTTTCTCTTCGAAGGTCAGATATTTTTAAATTCGAATGTACGGCCATATTCCCTGTAATTCTGCCTACAAAATAAATCCTGTTTCAGGATGGAGTCTTTAAAATTAACGTCGTAATGAGTTGTTAAAGACCCGTTAATCCCGCCGGTGGAAATTACTTTTATTCTAGCGTCGAAGTGTTCAATCGAATTAAACTGTCCACAGTTGATGAGAAATCTTCTTGATGAAGATTCAGAAAAATGAATGGAAATATTTCATGCGAAATTATGAATATCCGTGATTCTGGAAAAAGTCCCGTCTTGCTGTTTCTTTCGACGCAATTATATATCCAACACTCTTCCTACGTATTTTTTGAAGACGTTTTACAATTTGATGTTTCATGAAAATAATCTCCGTCCCTAACTTTGAAGATTACCTTCATCCCTTCGTTACAAACAATGATCAGTAATAACAACATATTCAAATATTAATGAAAAAGATATTTCCACTGAAGTTCCATAAAAATTTAAAAGAAAGTTAGTGTTTTGTAAAATCGGTCAGTGTTAACCCATTACCGAAAAATCACGATAAAAACGTCTGATTAACAAGGATTTTGAAATGAATATAAAGTGCCACAAAAAATATGTAGATACCATACCAGACATGATTAGAATTCAACTACTCAAGTTAAGCCTCATTCCCCAAACCTGCAAAAAAGATTCCCAACGCTGATTCAATTAAAAGCTAAACATACTACCCTAAAATACTTGCCACGAAGATATAGGTACGTTCATAGTACATTAAACATGATTCGGAATAAACCATCTACTAAACAACGTATCAGTCCTCGTCCCCAAACTAAACCCGACAAAAATTTCTCAAAACCGTAACCCCAAAACTTGCGCAAAACTCCGGTAGCCAGTGGTCCTGGGTCCGCCGGCCAACGCGAGTCTCTTCTCTCCCCGCGGAGAAAGGCTGCCCGATAAATCTCACGGCGGCGTGACAAGCCACTCTCGATCTCCGAGTTTTATATATACGATATTGTAAACCGTCGCGTCGCCCCGAGCCGGCCACGATAAAAACCTAATAACGCAAAGTTTCTCGAAAACTTTTCGCCCGGGCAGCTTTGAATCGGACGGCCGCGGCCGGCTCCGCTCCGGGAATCGTAAAATCCGTAATGCTCGGAATAAAAACGTCAATCGATCACCGATTTTATATCCGCGCGTTGAAAATCGCACGGGGCAAGATGGGTCGCGGGCACGGCCGTCATTAAACCACGGAATAAAATTTGAGTTACGCCACATTCGGCGCGACTCGCTCGGTGCCGGGCGCAAAGAGCGCGACGATCAGCTTCCGTGAAGGGGGGGAAAAGGCCGACGGGTACGGGAGATACCCGGGGACGATATTAACCCGGCCATAAATCCCGACGGTGGCTTACCCGCCGCGAGAACTCCCTAATTCTCGAGTCGTTTCGGTAGCCAACGATTACTTAACGGCATAATTATTACGGAATCCGAAATTTTATGGGCGCCCTCTGCGGAATCCGTGGGTCCGCGCGCTACGCGTGGCGAAATTGTTATGGGCCCGATAATTGAAGTATTAGATTGGTATGCCTGATTATATACATTTAGAAAACGGTAATTATCGAACGGCGGTTATGGGCTTCGTTTCGAATCGAAATGTGTTGTTTATCGCTTATTGAACGCTTCCGTGGACGGTGAACTTAAACGCTGTGTTAGACGACCTCGGGGTGGAGGGGCTGGGGTCGATGTTATAATTAGACCAACGATGCTTGAGCGAGTTCTTGTGGGATAGCTCGGGGACATCGAATTCCGATGGAATCTTAGTTTCTTTGATAACGGTTTAAAAATTACAATGGAACTTTACTGAAATTCGTTAACCGGTACGGTAATAATTGTTTTTTGGAATATTTGTTTGTATTTTAATGTTCACTTTGATTATTCTAGCTCACAAGGCTCAAGATTGTAGAAATTGATAAAAATGTGAATCATCAAATAAAAATGTTACGAATAAAAACGTCTTCAAGGAATTTCTTATGAAATTGCTTTTTAATTGTTGAAGACACTTTCTAATAGGATTACATTTCGCGTAACGAAAGAAAAATACGTAAAACATCTTATTTAATTGTGTAATTTATTATTCAACACGTTCGATGACGGTAAAAAGATTTCTACCAGCGTCCGGATCAACGTGCCCATTTTCGAGGAATCTGTTATGCGTGTTTAGCTTCTGCAGGAGCTTAAGCTGTCCTGTCAATAATCTCGGAACACACAATCATTCTAATTAGCACGTTAGTTCCCTGCACACACGCGCGCGATCGAATTAATTCATACTGCTCGATAAACCACTGGTAATATCTAGAACACCCGCCGTAAAATACTATAAATTGAGTTGCTACCGCGACGTTGCAGCGTCTTCGGGAGGAAGTTCTACAGTTATAGATGATTACTCGTGACAAACGAATGAGCCTTGATTGCCCCGATATAATCGGCGTCGGACAATCCCGATATGGGGGTTTAAATTGAAGCTGTTTGACTCTCGTCAATTTTCGATGCGGTTTTCAGTCGTCCCAATCGAAAGCACCTGCCGGTCGTCCCTCTGCCACGGGGTCGTCTAGTTTTCTGTGGAAAAACCGTCCCGTAGAAATGAAAAAAATGGAAATTTATTGACGAATAAAAGTGTCGCCTCATGAGAGATCAAAAGAAGTTCATTAAAACGTTGGTCAATAAAACTCTTAAGCGTCGCGGACGCGAATTTCATTCCATCGATAAAGGCTGGATCGATCTTAGGATATTTCGAATTCCACGTTGTTCGAGTCAACATCAAATGAGACGCCGCCTTTACACCTCTATTTGATCTTCCTGCCAATAGATACATCATTCTAAATATTTCTTTCGTGCTTGTTGCTCGTTATTCGTATCACGTTCACGCTACATATTAACTAACCACTGTAAAATGTTCTGTAGGATAGGCCGAGGCGAATCGTGTTATTTTCTCTTTGACAGTAAAGAAATAGAAATACTTAAACATCAGTAATAAAAAGTGAAGAAGAATGTTTTAATCTTTCCATTGCAAATGAGAAACGATGAATGATATATGTACGGAGTGGATGCGGGTTCCGAGTACCCTCTGATCCGATTCGCTTCGTTCTCTCCTACTTTATTTTTCCAAACGCTCGATACGGTGTTTAGAATCTTTGAAAAATGGCAGAGGCAGTCGCCAACCGAAAGAAAAGAGGAGAAGATTAACGCTAAAATTACCGAGCAGTCAAATTGACCTTTTCAAAATTTCCTATAGGAATTCTAAGAGTGCAGGTATTGAGATTTTAATTGACTTATAATGCGGTTTGTGTATCAATAAATCAATTTCTTCAGTAATTTCTCCGACAAGCATCCGTTATTTTCTATAAGGAAATTGAGAAAGAAGAATTCAGGAATAGATTGATTCAATTCTTTTGATAATTCCAGTGTTCAATATCGAACTCCATAATTTTGTTGCGTCAAAGCAAAGTAACAATCTATGTACTATTTATGTAGTTTAATTTCAATTGGCTTATGATCCAGTATGCATATCATTAAATCCATTGCCTCAGTAATTTCCCCGAGAAGCACACGTTACCTTTTTAATAATTGAGAAACAATAATGCAGGAATGGATCGATGTTACTTATCTGGCAATCTTAGTGTTCGGAAAGAACGTCGGATAATTCGAGTGCGTGACAAATTGTTAAAAACTATAATTCGATGCATCGTGAAACAGCTGAAAATTAGTCGGAGACGATTTGAACGAGGAGCGCTGTTCCTTTTCTGCCAGTTTCCATCAACCGACATCCGCCGTCGGAACTGCAGATGATTACACATTTTCGTTTTCCAAAGGGACGCATGCAAGGATGTCAGCCGACTTCTTTTCTCGAGGACATCCGACTTGTCAGTAATTATTATAGGGAAGAAGACACCATCTGCCCCTGCATCCCACTCAAACCTGTGTGCGCACTATTAGCAGATTATTACTATTCCGATGGGTACCCATGTGTTTGGAAACGGACCGACGAACAAGAAGACACCTGCATTTTGCCAATACCATCAACCATTTTCTCTTAGCCGGTCTAATGATATAATTTAGCTAATGTCCGGCTGTAGTCTTGTAATAGAGTACCTTATTATGACTTCTTTGTTACAACGACGCGCTTCTTGTATTGGATTTCTCTTTTTCATGAACTTCTTTCAGTGAATCGTTTATCGTTTTGTTTTTATCTATAAGAAGTATTATGTTTTAATAATATGTATACGTGTCACTATTATTTTGAATTTACAGTGACTTGTCTTGAACTGGTTTCTTTTAAGCATTCGAAGATAAAATTACATACGCATCGATATAGTAAATTTCCCAAATTTTCCAAATTGTCTTAGAGGGAATCAATGTGATTTAAATGTCACTGAGTTTTATCTAAACATGGAGTCTTACTTCAAACGATCGTATCAATTAATTGGGGAGATATGTTTAAGCAAATAATATGGTATAAACAGTGATTGTAAAGTGATCGGTTGTGACTGTTGAAATAAATTTTGGAGATTTAGATTTTACACAGAAAATTAGTCTACTAACAAAGTAAAGAATGAAAGAAGTTTGCAGAAATCTAGAGCAAATACACATTGAATTGTTTATCGTTGCAGGTCAAGCGGGAGTTAATCAATTGGGTGGTGTCTTTGTTAACGGGAGGCCATTACCCGATTGCGTTCGACAGAGGATCGTGCAACTCGCTTTGGTCGGCGTCAGACCCTGCGATATCTCGCGGCAGCTTCTCGTTTCCCATGGCTGTGTCTCGAAAATCTTGACAAGATTCTACGAAACGGGAAGCATCCGGCCAGGGAGCATTGGAGGAAGCAAAACGAAGGTGAGTGTCGTACAACCTCTTAGAATAACGAAGCAATTAGCCTGGATTACAATTCGCCGAATGGATTAATGGATTAATTAAAGAATTACTTAATTAATGGAGCTGCGAAGATTAACTTTATGCTTTTCAAGAGTCATCAATATCAAACGATAATCTTCTTATACGACACGAATGGTTGTGTTTTAATAAACCAATATACTTAGGCACTTTTAAGGAGATCGTGAAGCAAATATCAAGGAAAGATATAACATCCCTGAAAGTTTATTAAAAGTATTTCAAATTTCAATTTAGAATTTCAAAATCTGTCTTTGTATATATTTCATGGTGTATATATTTCGGGTTGTATATATTTCGGGTTTTTCAATACAAAAGTGGATCCGATGAATGAAATTGATAGGTATATGCTTGATATTTGTTGTGCACTATATCAAAGAAACCATATATTATATTTTCTATATCTACACTGCATTGATACATTAATTTCGTTGACAAACATCTCGAATAGATTCCAATAACCGCTACGACAAAACTTCCTTCAAAACAAATGTAACTGAACTCACTGTCTCCCAGTATCTAACGCCTCCAACTCAATCTCAATAACAACTCGCAGCATGCCAAAGAGTAAACATCAATCTTACCTAAACAAAGTAAAAACCGTCCGATCAGTCCACGAAAAGCACAAACCAGCGATCAGCCGAAAACAGAAAGTTCCGCGAAACGCGAGACAGCGAAGGGTTGTTACCCTCTTCCCGCAATTAGGGATGCGGTCGCGGAAACAGCAAAAAAATGTAATAATCGTGGGGAAGATACGTGCGTTATGGGGCGGTGACACTAGCGAGAGTGAGAAAGAAAGGAGAGACGCGGGATAAGAGAAGGAGAGAGGGCCACAGAAAAGCAGGGCCTGAGAGAGGCCGTCGGGCCCGAAGTGCGGCGCGCTGATGTGATTTTAAGTAAGGGGCTGCGTGCGGGACCGACGGTGCGCGCAATTATCCAAACACCTTGCAGCGGTGGCGCATTTGCATAATTTCATGGGTTTGCACGGTTTTCTTGGTCCGTGGCTCATATGTCGCGGGAAATTATCCGGCGGCAGGGCGTCGATTCTCTGCGAAACGGCGACCCAGGGAGAAATCACGGGTACGATGGCCGATCGTAAAGGCGATCGTTCCGCCGAAAACGAGTCGAATTAGACGCACTTAACGGTCTTTAGGCGACCCCTTACGGGAAAAGTGAATTCCGCCGTGAACGCGTGACACGCGGCCTTAACGCGTTCTTCGATTTGAATTTTAAATTCTCTTGTACGCTCGCCGCAGCCACGTTTCATTGAATTCCTCCGCCTTCGCCTGATCCCCGCGGCCCCACCTCTTCCTCGCATGTAACGATCCACTGAGAAGATTGAATCGATCATTCAATTACGACCGAGCGGATCGATGACAGTGACAATGGAATGTGGTCGCGCAGGGTTTCGGCGCTTTTGACCGCTCCGAATAATCTTCCGGCAATTTTCGGCAGCCGCTGTCGGAAAACTTTGCACGCGAAACGTACGCGATCAAGAAAGATTTGAATTTGTTTGGTTGTACCGGATGCATTGTTTTGATTGGCTGATAGGCGGTATAGTTGTTAGGTGACCGTTAACGAGTAATCACTTCAAACGTGTTTCTTTTTCAATTAGTTCCGCCAAGATTCGAAGTGTTTATCGTATTTGAGACTGTAAACTGACAAATTTGAAAGTTCATAGTATTACTATGTGAAAGAATTGTTATCGAGAGCGAAACGGGGAACATTGATTTTAAATATCAAACAACGTACACGTCGTCATCGTCGCACTCTTCAACGACATAAACGAAATACTGTTTTATCCTTTGTCGAATAATGATCCAAACGTGTTCCTTATTAAATTAGTTCCATTAAGGTTTGAAATGTTTCTAAATTGATTATATTCAAGGCTATAAACGGATACAAATTAGAAATGTCATGATACGAATATACAAAACAATTATTACCGACAATGAAACGAGAAACATCTATTCCAAGTGTCAAATAACATTCACACCGTCATCATCGCACTCCTCAACGGCAAAAACGCAAAGCTCTTTTATTTTTTGCAATTTGCAACGACGCGTTGAATCTGCACACGTCCTCGAAGCAAATTCCCCGCTCGCAGAATCGCATCATCGCGCGTCCGTGCTCCGTTTTCCTCGCGCAGCGCCGAAGAAAATTGCAAGTTAACGAGTTTCGGCGCGTATCCAGGTTGTAGAGCGCGCGAGCGTTCAATAATCAACGGCCACGGGGTGGCTAGTTGCTGGATTATCCTGCGCTCGGCTGGATCTCGCGAAACGGCGTACGAATGCGCGGCCAACAAAGAGGATGGCATGTTGTATTACCGGCGTGACGTCACTAATGACAATATAATTGCACGCCACGCTCTTACAAGGAGGATTTCTTGCGGGCTGTAACACATACAAACGCGCCCGCTCGCACGATACTCCAGGTTTCGGCTTAATGAATTTATTTTAATAACGCGGCACGTCGGCGTGCGTCGACCTCCGGTGAATTGCAACCGGACTGCACTGTCTGTCTCTCTCACTCTCTCTCTATCTCTCCGTCCTTCGTTTTCCCTGACAGAAACCTGAAAAGCATATTTAAATTCTGACTGTGCGCGGAGACGATCACGAGCGCATGTAAACGATCGTCATCAGCGGCCATTATTGCGGGCGTGTTCGTTTTGTTCCAAGCGGTATGCCAAAATAGTCAAGCCTCTAGATAATGCGTTTCTGCAGGCTCTACTGGAACGGTGTTAGCTCGATTACTTACCTGCCACGCGGCGGGACCTGGATGGATTGATACTGCGGAGCTGTCCGCCATTTTTTCAAAGTTCCCGCGCGAATCGGGCAGGAATGGCGACGCGACGCGACGGTGATTTCAACGCCTGCGAAGAACGGTCTTTCGGATCTTTCAGCAATTAACGGTTCGAGCGATGTATTTATTATAGGAATGGCACGTTTGTTGGTGGGGAATTGAAATTTAATGTTCATGGCTAATTATTAGGTGGAATTTTGTTGGGGTTGGTGTGGGTTGGAGAAATACTGTACGGAGCAAACGTGAACACGGTGTAAAACTTTATTGCAGTTAGGGTATTATTCAGTATCTTTTTTGCGGTCCATAGAAAAGGTAGTAGATAACATTATATTTTATATTGTTTGGACATTTCAAAGAGGCTAAAACGATCGAGTTATTATGGTCACTACTTTGATAGACAGAATTTTAAATTAGTGAAGTGTTATAATAAAACTCCTGATGTTTGTGTCTTTATAGTTTGTTTAATAGAAAAATTTACAAATCATCTATCTACTTTATACTCTTTTCTTCAGTTTGATATTTAAGGTCACGTTCACCACACATTCGAATCGTTTTTTTACTTAGATCCAAATTTCAAGCGTAGACAAAAAATGTACCTAATTGTATAGGGAGCGTGGTTCAGGGTTCTTAATTGCACGGTGCTTTTAAATCGATCACCTTTCCCAGAATACTGCTTTTAGCTTTCTCTTCCGCTTCGGGTGACGGAAATATACCTCGAATTTTTGCCATCTAACATAAAGGAGGGGCAGTGTCCCATAAAATTATAGCTTCCTACCTTAATTATACTTCTGTGTAGACGGAATCGCTTCGTAGATCCGATCTCCACACCTAAAGGAGTTATAGTTGGTATGTCAGACCCGATGCGCGGCAGACATTCAAAAACATTGGTCTTCACTAAAATTTATTAAAACTATACTAAACATTTCACGAAAAAACATTTTAGAAAGAAATGTCTAAAAACATAACATTTCTGTAACAATTAGAAAAAGAAAGAAACTGATAATTAACACGTTGGCTTCCACGGTAGTCACCGATGATCGGAACTCGCAAATTACTTAAAAACAATTATAATTCGCAAGATAATTAATCGAATAAAATTGCTCAGTATCATAAATAATTAAATATCAGTGTAACGTAAGAATCGTGGTACCAAATAATTGATAATTGTTTCCTTTTATTTTTGCTATAAAAGAATAAGTTATACATAAAACTCTGAAGTTTTTCGTGGCAGTCGATGCGTCAACACTAGAATTGAGCGTCTAACACAGTTAATATGTATTCCTTATAAAAATTGTAAGAATAGATTTTTTTCGGTTTCTTCGTATATTGATTATAGTGTTGAAGTGAAGCTAATTATTTTTCAATTCATCGGACATTTAATGTTTGAAGATACCAATAGTCGCGAAACAAGAAAACTGAAATCCGTCATTCTGACGGGTGCCGTTGTTCCAGTGCTAACATAGAACAAAATATTTTTCTTTAATTTTCTCTGCAACTGCGTGGCAAGTTTCACGAACATCGATCACACAACTGTCCTAAAATTCATCGTTTACGAACTGCAGTTCCAGAACCAACGGACACGATTCAATTTCAAATAAATTACACCGCTGGCCACGTTATAATTACCCTGGCCATGGAAGCCGCTGGGATCATCAGCTAGAGGTGATTTCTCGGGAATCGTTTTATCGATCGGATTCACTTAGTACCCTGAATCGTTATCGCACACGGGAAGCGTCACGCCAGCGAAGAGATCGCGCCTCGTTATTTCCCAATCGGTCGGTTAATTCGCGAATTAATTGCCGAACTATCGTCGATCTACACGTGTTTCCCCATGTTGCGGCGCAACGTAACGTTTTCGAAGCGTGTCCCGGCACTTTCGTCGTTATCTCCGACGTCGGCAGTATATACTGCGGCCGCGCGCCGCGATACGCGACGGATAATGGACTCCCATCACGGCAGAGAGGAAATTGTCTCATGAAAAATGTACGCCCCGTCGAAATACCGATAATAAAGTGCAACGTCGAAGCCGCGAGAAAATCGCGCAATCTTCTTCCCTTTTGTCTTTTTCTGTGTTTGTTTAACTGGCCCTTTCACAGGTGCACCGGTCCGCCTCCTTTCTCCTTCTCTCTCTTGTTCTTCCTCTCTCCTTCTCTCTCTTTCTTTTCAGATGAGAGCTTCGATCCCAGCCATTCATGTATTTTGTAATTTCGCAATTTTCCTGGAACGTATTCGGTTCCTTCGAGACACCGTAGGTATTACTCGAATTATCGCGACGATTTACAGCGTTATAATGAGGTACGCGAAATTCGAAAGCGCACACGAAATTACACGCCTGTGTGTAGCGCGCACAAAAAATCGTGTGTTTTCTTTTTATTCTGAACGGTGCACGGTGGGTGTTTCTGTAAACATTGAAAGTTGAGTGGTTTTAAAATTCTCGAGTTTTCAGCGGCTGTTGAATACTGATGAGTATATTTCGATTATAATTATTTACGCCGTTTTATTGAAAATGTTATGAATTGTCGAATGTTTTTTTTAGTAAAAATTAAGTCTTACTGTTATTACTATTATTATATTCTTATGTTTATTATCGGTATTCACGCTCAAATTTTAATTCAAACTGACGATTGAATTTGAATTTGAGGATGAGCAAACGTGAGAACGAAAAGAGTCAAGAACGTACAATAGATTTGTTTCAATTGAGATTCGATGTATTTAGTATTTTGAGCAGTGTATAGTTAAACACTAAACTACACTACTTTCACACGTAGACAACCGCATGCATATCAAGAGAGTCTCATAAATATTCTCGCATGTAGACATTCTTTTCCCCGGCGATCCGTCGATCGGAAGCTTTCCTATTTATCTGGTAATTAAGATCTCCTATGAACACGATGGCGTATTGCGTTCGAGCCTCCCAACGCCTAAGTATTAATTTTTCGATGAATGATTTAGCAAGAGCCGATAATACGTCATGGAACGTCGAAAACAAACATCAACGATTCTTGCGTGAACATCTGCCATATTTGCGCGACAGACTTTACAATGCGCGAACGCGTGTTCGGGAGTGAATCAACGTTTTCATCTAATCAACAAAGCGCACCACAGAAGTAAACTAGAATCTCAATTAAATGAAGCTTCATAATATTCCTACCATCCTCTAAAAATAAACTATTTACCCCTTTGCATTCTGTAGTACTTAGAATGTCCTTCTACAAGAACTTATCAACTTCGAAAACCATAGTAGAAGAATCGTAGTTCTAGTATATTTTATCATACCCTACAAAACTATACAAAATACTATGAACCAACCTTTCATTTTAAAGTTCCACTTGTTCGGATTTAAAATCATAACCCATCAATTTCGTACACCATGGAGAAGTTGCAGTAGAAATCCATACATCGACATATACACGGTTTCTTTAAAAGGCAAATCAGAAGCGCTCGCATTGCCAACGATTTTCTCGTCAATGATACGTTTTAAAACGCAAAGTGCCCGTGCAGTTGTCAAAAGCGTTAACGAGGGACGAAACCAGTGAAGAAAACCGACAGTATAATTCCGTCGAAAATGGGCAATTTGAAGATCCCTTTGCAGAGGGTTCAATGAAAAGACGTTGGGACGCGTCCTCGTTCGAGTTATCATGAAGGACAGCCAGCAGCTCGTAGGTACGGGCAACCCTTCGTTGGCAATTACCGGTCAACCTGTTCGATAGTTTACGTTATCTAACGTTTAGCGCCAGACGTCTGTCCGCCTCGACCAATTTCCTTTTGTGGTGTTCGGCCCTGGCACGCACACGAAAGACACACCTCGGTTGTGCCTATCCCTCGCGGGGACCAGAGGGTGCAACGAGACCGACCGGGCATTGGGACACGTATACACAACGCTGGTTGTCGGGGGTAATTGTGGAAATGACGACGGAAGTGTCAGATTAGAATCTGAGATGCTCCCGGGAGCACGCGATGTTTGTCCTAACCCCTGAGACTATTAGGCGGACGAGCCAAGCTACCCCCTTAAACGCCTGTCCACCCAGTGGTGCTCCCGTATCGGTGCCATTCAATGGACACCGGCCCATTCTTGCGAACCTGTCAACCTGGCTGATTTACTAGAACACCTCGATTGATCGGGGGATCGAGTAGTCGGTTGGTTACCCTGGTACGATGCTTGCGAAACTGTGGCGCTTTAACACATTCGAAACCACGATGAAATTTAAAATACCCTTTCTGTCGACAGTGTCTTCCTTGCAATTGTTTCACGTGATACGTTATTCGTATAATTTTTACACATTTAAAACATAGTAAATACACGAAAGAAAGCTTTACATAAATGTCACATATACGTGATATTTTGATGTAGCCAAAGTGACGATAGGGTATACCATACGGTAACTATATGTTAATATGATCATAGCAACGGTAATCAACAGCGTCACACATATGTTATCTTCTGAATTCAAATGAAATATTATTCTTCTGTTATCAATAATTATACTTTAGAGAAAACGTAGACGTAGAATATGCGTAGAGTTTTTTCTTTATTCAATAAATTATTAATGGCAAAGTAGTTATATCGATTGTAGTTGAGAAGTAGATAATAAGGCAAGGTGTTAGAGTTCCCATGAAATTTACCCACCGGCCAGGTTATAAATGAAGAAATCTCTCGGCAGATATCTGAACAAGAAAATTGCACGCAGAAAATCAGACCCCCCGTGACACTATCGTTCTCCCCGGGCCCGTGGCCCAGTGAAATCGGCGATCTCGAAAATCTGTACGCCGAATAACATTTCCATCGTGTTAGCATAAAATTATCCGGGGTCCCGCGTTCATTAGCAAGTCAAATGAACGTGGCACGGATTGAGCACCACTGACACGGGGCCCCCGGTCCCAAGCGAACGGAACTCACGGGGCAGATGAGCCCTCTGGTAAACCGGGGCTAAACTGTAATAAAGCGCGGACGCGCGTAAAGGGGGCCATACGCGTTACCATTTATCGCGCCGACGTACGTTGCACGTTTTCGTTTAAACGTATCGGCACTTTATATACAGTCTCGGCCTTCGAAACGTCACACCTATAATTTTCGTTAAATAAAATTCACACGACTATGTCACAGATACAAAACAATACTGCAACAGAGTAACTATTACTTTCCCTTTTTGAACATTTGTGAAAATTATAGACGCAGTGGGTTGAAGATTTTCGTGATTAATTATGAAACACAGGTAAACGAGTTAAACGATAAATATTTCTTAGTGAAAAAAAGGAACAAAAAGAAATGAGTAACTTTTTGATTAGATAATATAAAAATTGATATAAGGTTAAGTAAAAATGCAAAATGTGAAATCAAATTTTAAAACTGATTGCATGATTGAGCGTAGTGTGTTTAGTGTTAACGCCACCTGAAATTATAAAATTATATATTATAAATAATGCAATCATAAAAGTATATTACTTTTCTTATAGAAATAGACTCAAAGCAAGTGTATATTTATGTTTACCTGTGACAGTTTTAATATTTTGTCAGATTATGAAGTAGTAAAACGATGTACATTACAATGTGCACCGAGTCTGAGGGGGTTGTAATGAAGTACGACAGGTCGCGTCGTTTAACCGTTACGATTCGTCATAACAGCTCGTCGTGCGATAAATCGTAACGTGCCATGCACGTACAGGCCCTTTCAACCGCCTACCTTTGGGACCTACTCGTTATCTGATCCAACGTGCTCCACCTGTGAACGACATATGGCCTCTGCCGTTTGTCCTTTTCGACAACAGTGTGACTACTTTTGCGTTAATTTGTCGGTGAGATAACGCGAACCCGCCGCACGCCACGAAAAATGTCCGAGTTAATAATTAGCAACCGTCATAATAGTCCAACCGCTTCCGCGAGGATATCCATCGCAGACTACCCGGTGGTTCATTAATTTTGGAGGATTTTAATTCGCGTCGCATTCATTCGATGTCAACCTTTTTGTTTCAAACTGTTATTAACTCCGCTGAAAACTGACTTTTTTGCTGAAGAATGAAGAACTTGGGAAAAAATGGACAAATTGTTAAAATGGTTAGTTACCAGATGTTCACGCTTCCTCAATTTTAGAGGACTTCAACTTGTGCCGCGTTCATTTAACAGTGTGTTTGCTCGAGAGAATTATCAGCTTTGTGGAGAATTCATTTTTCATTGGAAAATGGAGAGTAGATGAGAAAGAATCGACAAATTATAAGATAAATGGCAATTATAGAATAATATTTTCAAAACAAAGTCCATTTTATTTTAAAATATCGGTGTAATGTAAAATTAAATGTGTTATCACTCTTAGGTATTAATTTATACAAACTAGTGTCAAAGGAAAGCTTATTTCACCAAATTTAACGTAAACAATTTTACGCAAAAACCGGATAAGGTCATAATTAACTTTAAATCAGGTAAATACTTTATTCGAAAGCCATTATAAAAGAATTGTATGTAAAACTTGGTGCACGCGTCGACTTTCTTTTACTGGAAGGGATTATTATCTCGATCAGTTGCAAAAAAATCAAAAACGTGTGTATTTATGTTCGACTCGCGAGGGAATTATTATCTCGGCACGTTGCAAGGAAATCAGAAGCGCGTGTATTTGCGTTTAGCCCGGGTAATGGTGGCTGTCGTGTTCTTATTGACAGAAAAAAGAACAGCAGCCGAACTTAAGGAGACTCGAAGTACAAAATCGATGAGACTCGAATTACACTATTGAATCGATAACATCTTGTTATATCTGGCTGGGGATCGCAGGCATCAACGTTTAAGTTTCGGAAATGGCCGCGATACGCATCACCCCTCGCGGGAACATCAGGTGGCAGCTCGTAACATTGTTTCGATCCCATCGTCGTGCGACTGCTTGTTACCTCGGCTTTATCTGAAGAAGATTTCGGCGGCCCCGAAATTTAGGTTTCTCACTTATCATATTTATCCCGGCGATCTGTGTAGGCATTAAACACGTCCGCCGTTTGAGGCGGTCCGAGAAAAAAATGTCAAGCACGTCGTAATTATTTTGGGGGCACCAAAAGATATGTTCACTTCCTTTTTACTCTGCTGATGATCTTATCCATTTTGTTCAGGGGTTGATTGAAAATAAATTGCAATTTTAATATTAGGAGGATTTACGATGCAATTATGACGGTGGAAAAAATAACCAATTAACTGTGGACACTTAAAGAATTTTTTACAGCATCATTTAGTTGTGGGCTCTAAAATGTAATGTCTGAAATATACTAATTTTTCAAATATATATCAATAATAAACGTGGTTGGGAACATTGTAATTAAAACGATAATAATTTAATATGGTCTTTGTAAATGTAAATGTTTCGTTTTATTTGGAAATAACGTAAGAGGCTTAACACGAACACAGGAAAAAAGTGATTCGTTTCAGGTACTAATTTTACAGGTCATTGTAGATTAATTGGGGGAGTGTCAGGCAATTACGACTGCTGATATCGCGCTTGAAATTATGTTCGCCACTCGATGGTCACTTGCAACCACTTTTTACTTTTGCAGCAAGTGGCCACACCCACAGTTGTTAAAAAGATTCTACGAATGAAGCAGGAACAGCCGACGATGTTCGCCTGGGAGATCCGGGAGCAGCTGGCCCGGCAAGGAGCCTGCGATCCCCAAAGCTTGCCCTCTGTGTCCTCCGTGAATCGGATCCTTCGTGGCGGAGGGCTTCACACTGATCACGCGGCCATCGAGAACGGTTCCTCCAGCCCTTACGCTTCGCAAGTCTCGTCGAACGTCACCAACAGAGGTAAGGTTACGCCAGGTTAACCCATTCGAGATCAGTTGCATTATTTAGCGATTATTAGTTTAGTATTATTTATAGTGTTAATAATAAAAGCAAAGTGATTTACTTATAGTGCTAATAATAATAAACTAATAAACACTAAATAAAGCAATTATGGTCGAATGAGTTAAAAGTGTTAATTTAAATATTTAGTGTAATGGTCACGAATGTCTATTATCAATTAGTAGCGAAGAATTAGCCTACTTTCACTGAAAACTGCACCAAAAACTGCAACAGAAACTTCATTTAGCAACATTGTAAAGTTATATTAAATTCAACGTGAAGAAGGGACCATCAATTAGCTGGCTCCTCAAATCGGCACAAATCATCTTTTTTCCCCTCGAGTATCGTAACGCGCGCCTTAACGACCCGTAACTACCAGCTGGCCGAAAATCCCGAATTACAGAACCCACCACCAAGATCGATCCGCGTCTCTTACTTCCTGCGGATGGACAGTTTGGGAGATGACTCGATGTCTATTGGAACCGCACAAGGACAAAAGGTGTCTTTCTAGTTTACAGTTTTATAGTTTTGATTGATTACGTGTCACCGTATTGACGAATAGTCAAAGTAATCGAAAATATCAGGAATTAGAAAATAAAACCAACAAAAAATTGGGTGAGAACAAATGAAAACTGGTCGTTTAATCGAATTCTTAAGTCTAGCCATCAAGTGATCCCCTAACTGTATCTCCGTGTCGTACCTGTCCTGCGAGCTTGGTGAGCCATTATGCGAAGGAAAGCTGCGTTGCGAGTGCGCCATTATCGGCTAATGATCCCCTAAACATCTGTCCGGTATCGTGGGCTCGTTGCTGGAATTTCTTCGCATTGTTTTGCCCCTTTTGCGCCACGTCGCTCGCCACGAATCAGCCCCATAGACAAGAGGAAACGACAAAGAGGCAAAAAGAGGAGGGAAGGAAGGAAAGAGAGGAAAGAGAGGAAAGAGAGGAAAGGGAGGAAAGGGAGCATTGCAAAAATGCAACAATCGGGACGGGGAGAGGAAAGAATGGTGGATATAGCGTGTCCTGGAGCTGCTGAGGGAGGGAGGGAGAGAAGGCAGAGAAATTCGAAACTACCTTGTGGCCGATTGACTCGTCAGCGAACTGCCGTGAGATGATCGACACGCAACCCCCTTAAACGAACTTGAAATTCGGTCCACAATTTACCTCGTTTATTCTGTAAATTGTCTCTAAATTCGATCTTTTTTCGGACCGTGGCGAAATTGCATCACGGAATTCGGAGCAGACTGCAGGAACGATCCGGTTCGAGGTACCTAGCGAGCGTCAGCAATCTGTTTCCGCGTTTCCCATGAGAAATTATGGAAAAGATGACAATGATTACTCATCTTAGTTTAACACTTCAACTGCCACGTCAGCCGATTTGGGATAATACTGTTTTTTACAGAAACTCAATACTAAATGTACCGTGGCCAGTCAAATGACCCGTTTTAAAATTTGTTTTGAAATTGTTAAGTTTTCTTCTGTTCATTTAACATTATATCAATTCTTATATTGCTCGATTAATAAGTTTTTCAATTTTTCTCTTTCCTTTTATTTTCGTGTCCACTAAAACAAATTTATCAACTAACTTGTCTACCTTAATTTTACATCGAATGAATCGAATTTTGTTGAATGTATGAGATATAAGAAAGATAGAACAATCGTTACGAAGAATCTTGATCTTTAGTCTTTGCTTTGTTAAGAACACTGTTTCGACTACAAAGTGTTGAATAGCTTTTTCTTTACGGTTTGTTGATTGTAGCGGTAAATTTGAAAGTAATACATTTAGTATACGATCTGCTATAAGTTTCATTAATAGATTCATTAATAGATTCCTTATTATCGCTGATAACACCGTATCATGTTCAAAGTGCCCATTGAAGAATGATAATGATTTCCCCTCCCTTCGTTCTCTCCTTTTTCACGTCTCGTTCCAGCGACCTCAATTTAGACTGATGAGCTCGAAAATGTAGACATTAAACTTGAAGGAAACTTCGTACGCTTCGTACCTTCATGTAACTATACATGCCTATTTATCTCGACAACCGGTTCGATAATGATCGCGATTAGTCGGACTCGCCGGTCCGATTAACACCAATTTATATTGTAAAAAGTGTCAAATATTAGCTCTGGCATGTGACGTTGGATTTAGTGTAGCATAATGCGTATTTTGTATATAGTTTGGTTCGTTAATTGAGCTCGGGTTTTCTTGCCGTTTCATTTCCAGACGCGCTAATGAGAACGGATTACCAGCTGTTTTATCCGGGAGCGTTGGGGCCACTGCACATTTCCACGACTTCCGGTAATACCAGCGCGCCATCTTGGAATCCGAGCTTCTATTCATCCCTGTACCAAGCCACCACGCTGCACTTGCATCATGGAATGCAATCCTTCACGTGAGTATTTGAAACTATTAACGATCAAGCTTGTATATAACTTAAACTTTTCTGTGAAAAAAACATGGAATATGAAAAAAAAGTAATAAATTAAGTTAACTTTTACATTTTTAACACATGAAACCTGACTAGAACTTAAGACGCTTTAAAGTAGCTGAAATTCTATAATAACAACATTTATATCGTACATTTAAAGTACATAAGAAGCACGAAAGGTAACAGAAAAATAGAAAAAACATTAAGTAAAACAGAGCTACCAGAAAAGGAAAATGTAAAAAGTACACTGTCATCGAACCGAATAATTCCAAGTTTTATTATCTACTTTAAAAAATCATAATTTAAATCTGTTCTATATGATCTCTACACGATCTATTCAAGGAAATTCTAAATTCTAGATCTTAAAATCTATGCTAGAAGATTCGAAACGATCCTAGAGGCCCCTACGACAATACATAAACACTCGAATTACATCATCGTGCTATCCAACAACTCTAAAAAAGAACAAAATATTTTCTTCAGATCGTTGGACGTGGAACGCCTATCGGAGCAAAATGGCGGCGCGAACCAGGTCGAGCTGAAATCGAGCTCGAGCTCGATGACGGGCAGCGACGATTCCCTGGACAAGAGCGACCTCGATGAGAACACGGAGTCGCAGGATCACTACAAGCCGTTCCAGAATTCGCCGATAATATTGGAGCTGGGCCAGAAGATCGGCAGCGACCGCAGCGCTTTCGTCAGACACAGCACGTCGGGACCTGCCGGAAGCGTAGAAAACGGGCAGAGTCCACCGCCGGTCGGCACCGAGAATCAGAAGACACCGTCGCCGCGAATCGCGGAGAACGGAAATGAGCAGAACACGATGGCCAAAGAAGCGGCGGCCGAGGGCAGGCCGGCGCAACCTCAGCGGAAGAGGAACCCATACTCGATAGAGGAACTGCTGAAGAAGGATGAGGGCAAGAGCAGCTCGAAGAGGCCGAAACTGACAAACATCGGAGTAGTGCAACCCTGCGGGATCGTCCTCAACAAGGAGATCTGAGGATCCCGTGAAAAACGGACCGGAGAATAACATAGTCTAGCGATAGAGGCTAAGTTGATCGTCTAACTTCGGAGGTGTCCTCAGAAATCTCGTACTCACATGGCGCGGAAACTGTTCGGAAAGAGGTGACTAAAGGAAGTAAGAAGCTACGGAATGGAATCTTGTATCAGATTGAGTATCAAGTTTGAATAACAAACGCTGTGTCGATGAGTATTGTTTGTGATTGAATAGTTTAAAGGCTGTAACGAATTGAATACTGATTACCTGTACGTGTTACACTTGGAGCACAAAAGATTGAAGTATTGAGGGTTGTATGAAAGTTGATTTGTTTTATTTGAAGTTTGGTTGAGTTCCAAGTAGAGCAAACAATGTCAATATCTACAAATGTTTCCAGTACAGTAAGAAGAGTTTAATGAAGAAAACGTGAACGAACTTACTACTCAATCTGATGTAATTTGAATTGTTTTCAATGGAACAGATGGGAATGAGATAGGTTTATATTTGATGTGTATGGCTGGATACTTCATCGGTTTAATCCTTTGCTGTTCTGTGTTATGTATAATTTTATGTATAACTGTTATGATAACTCTGTAATTATTTTAAACACTTTTATTACCATTTCAAATATTTTTATGTTTGAGAATTTATTTCCATTCTAAAATTATCGAAGACACTATTTTAAAAGGAAAAGAATTTAATGAAGTACCAATCAAAATATTCCGAATCAATTTCAAAAATTCTGATAGAACGTTGTCAGAACACGTTAATATAAATAAAACCAACAACGTGAAGGTATCAATCGGCCATAAGAATCAAATATAAATTCATCAGTCAGTCTTACTCGAGGGAATCGATTAACAGTATGTATTTTCGAATGCTGAGGAACATTCCCGTATTTTGCGTCTTTGAACCTTTAAGTTCGACGAAGCGTGTAATTAAGGAAACCTAATTTATTTAAAAATACCTTCACACCGCTGCTAATTTTCTACTTTCTTTTCCCACTAAACTGAAACCTCCATGATTTCGTTTGTTCTCTTCGAATCTAACTCATCATCCGAAGGAATGAAATCACAATTGTCGATTGTTGGTCCCGATTCGATCAATGTGACGCGAACTACTTATATGACATTTTAACGTAGAAGTGTAATATAATTTACCAAAAAAAAAACATTGAGAACACAAGGGCTCTGTATTTATAAGATCACTTTACAAACGAAAATATGATTAGTATGGTTTCATCGATGTCCAAAAGGTTCGAGGAGCGGAGCGGTTGTCGCCATGCTGACGAAGCGACGCAGGAACGCGTAAATTGATAAGTAACGTTTAGCATCAGTCGTCGAAAATGCATTATTGACTGCAATACCGTAGGTTACACGCATAAATCTGTTAAGCTAATTTATAATTAAATTATTATTCTTTGTTCTTCGATATCCTCGACGCTCTATCATTGACACGAGAAGTCATTAAAGTATGCGTAACGACACGATAATAATATACGATATAATGCATACCGATACGTAGATATTTTACGAGACTTTTCCGCTCCTATGTTTTCAAGAAGATCAATTTCTTTTTCCTCTTGTGTGTGATCACCGACACAAGATTTCCTGTGTTGTATATTATATTTTTCATGTGTTGTGTGTTGTATCATTTCGTTTTGCGAGTGGGATGATGCCATATTATCATGTACAATATTTAATTTCATTAAGTCAGAGGATGTTTGACGCTCCAATAAAGTGGAATGACCAGTAACCCCGATGAAATACTCGTTTCTCTTTTTTAATTTATTTATTCGTTTAATCGTTTCGGAAATTAATGGTAATTTGAGAATGAATGTAGACTTGAGTGTGCCATATCTTCGTTTTTGTTAGGATGATCAGGAAAATTGATCTGTCGTACGGTACCAACGACTACGAAAGAACAATTTTCAAATCTGTCTAACGATATAACATACAAATCGCATATATGGCAAAAACAATTGTTTCGTAGTGTAACGATTATTACGTGATTAAAAGGTAACTAAAAACTTGATGATCATTACAAATTTGTATGATACGATCCGGATGGAATCAAATTCCCGATACCTCGACATATATAATATAATTTTGTAAATCGTAATTATAATTTGTGATCAGCGTACTTTAATTATTCATTTCGTGAACGATATTATACTTAATAGAAATAAAAGTACACTCGAAAATATTAATAGGTGGCTACGTCAATCAATCTATTCGTCGATCCATTAAAATTAACGATGAAGTGACCAGAACGTTTATTACCTTTAGTTTCGTACTTTTTACAAACAATTTTGGTTGTCATTATTTACAATGTTCGCTTAGCGATTACCGTTTAAATGTGCGCCAGCTGAATATAACAAAATAAATGTGTCAGTGTAGTACTTTACTTTTCGTACTTTGTATTCGAACAAACATTTAAATCGTTTTTTTTCGAACCTATAATTTCAAAGTATTTAGTAGAATCTTTTTGACAGAATATGATACAAGTTCCAAGAAAATTCGTCACCTATATCGCTCATTGCTCGTTCCAAATATTAAAACAATTTACATAAAACACATACTCCCATTTTTTTAATCTGCAAACTTTTCAGTCTAAAAATGGCCGTCTCATTCTACTTACGAATGTCACTTACAAAATTTACATTAAACTATTCGAAGTTTGATTATAAATTTTAGTATAATCATTAAATTCAATTATCTCCATTGCCTTATTCACCTATTAATCTCTTCATTATAGATTCATCACAAAAAAAGTTACTATTTTTTTAACAGAATAAGTTTAAGGAAATCTGTCTCTCTCTCTCGAAGAAGAAGAAGAAGAAGAAGAAGAAGAAGAAGAAGAAGAAGAAGAAGTGTATTAATTCGAGTCTTAAATCAAAGTGCAATTTAAACATTTATTACAATCGGAGATATTTCATAATGCTGATTTATCGAGAATTCTTAATCAATTGAAATTTCAATCATTTACATCTCTATTTTCATAACTTTCTCATTACACTTTGAATACATTAACACTTTCCCAATATATACCAAATAATATCCTTTTAGATGTCCCGCAGAGACTTTTCCCTCTTCGAGTGCTGTGCAAAATGGCCGTTGTCTGTAACCTTTTCTCTGCATCCAGGATCCAAGGATGCGCTACCAAGATTACTAATTGATAATTTATTTTCGTACGTATAATATTGCTACTATTTAATCGTTATTCAAATTATTGATAAATTCGGTGGAAGTGGTAACTCGATAACAGCATTTTCTCGCTGCAGCAGATTTCGGCGTCGCCGATAGATGAAACGAAACGAAAAAAGCGTTCAAACGTCGCGTCATAAAGTGGTTAATCTAACGTTAGGAAAAAATCGATGGGGCGCATTAAAACAAGGGCCACGCTCGTTAGAAAGCACGATTAGCTCGTAACTCGGGACGAAAGTATGCCAAGCTCGGCCGCTAGTCCGTGTCAATTAAACGAAAGCCTAATAAAGCGATGGCAATAAAGCACGCCTCGATGGTGGGGAACACCGCCGCTTTCGAACGTGGTAATGCCATAAACGGTTAGTGGTCCACGTGTGACACACGCGGACACGCTGTGCACCAGCGATGGGATCAAGCTCAATGTGTGCGGATTTAATAATGGCACAACAGAATATTTTGGATCCTACCGATTGATAACGTAAATAACTTTATGAAAATAGAGGTATACTCGTCAAATTAATACATTTACAATTACAAGAAGACACTGAATTATTAGAAGTAAGAACTACAAGTTTAATAGCCGTTTCTGAAAATATTGGCTATAATTTTGTGTAAACTTCTTTAGGAGATGTTATAGTTACTTTCAAATTTTGCAAGTGAAAATTGGTCACAGCTGATATCTGTAGGTATTTGGAATATATTGAATATTAAGATTGTTTTCAGTAATATTCAAATATTAGTATAATTTATTCAGCATAAATTTCAATTTCATATACCTATATCTATGTCATTTTTGATAAATTAATTTGAATAATCGTTAATTTTTAATTACTTTCGAAGACAAGAGTTACAGATAGATTCCAAGTGGTTACATAAAATTGTTAATATGAGTTTAAAATAAATATTCTTTTTACTTTATTTAATTATGTCTGTTCGTTAATTTTCTGATTGTATGACAGAAATTTTCAATCTAGCTTCGTGCTTGCGATGCACTTGGTCCCATCACTAACACACGCCTTGTAATGCGCGACGAAACGTCGGCCGGTGTTAAAACGAAGAGGGAATTAAATGGTGGATCGTCGCGGCGCGAGCGTAAGGCCCCCCGTTTGCATTTACAACGTTGTAAAAACTTTTTATCCGCCTCCTCATCACGGACTAATTAATGCACTATAAAACGCTAACGCCACGACGCGACGTCCGGCGATTTATCCGAGGTGGTGCTTCCTCTAATCGAGCCATCGTCACCGACATCGCGAGCATAAAAGCAAGTGCGTGGCGGTTTTCCTCGCGGACGTTAAACAAACTGAATAACGATTCCTGTTATTTATAAATATCAACGTCTCGCAACAAGAATAACGTTTCAATGTAAACCTTCTTTGAAACATTCACGCTTTGAAAATTACTTTGTTTGTCGCTTTTTTTTCTTATTGACGATACCAGTTCACAATTTGCATGGTGAATTGCTTTCTATTAAGAAAGGATGTCCGACAACGTCTTTTACAAAAAAAATCATTAGTTCTTTATAACTATTGAATGGCTGGAAATGATTAATTTATCGGTGATCAAATGGATCTATCGATCACTAATTTCACGCAACTTTCTGTACAAGTCGTGGAGAGTTATGGTAGGAACTAATCTATAAAAAAGAGTACACATGTAAAAATTCTCAGTTCACTCTATAGTGTCTTCAGAGCAGAAAGAGTTGTTGGAATAAATGAAATTTACACGTTTTTTATATTATTCATTTTTTGCATTTTATTCGATGTCTCTACCGAATCAATTACATTTGTAGTTCAGTTAGAATGTAGTTCTGATCGAGTAGAGGACGCTATTATCAGTCCTAGATTTCTAAATCTTCTTTATCGATATTTACTATGTGATCTACATTACCTACCATCTCCCTTTCATATTAATTAAAAATGTTGGAACCGAAAATAAACAATATACTTTATTGATTAAAAACAATTCAATATACAAATTAACGTCATGGACATAATACTTAATTGTAATTTGTACTTGTTTTCTGTATTTTCCATTATATGATAGCGCGTGTTAATGGTACAGCCGTTGCTATGCAACTAGTTAGTACAACAAAAAATGTATCAAATTGAAGAGTAACATATGTTAAAATTGACAACACGTTCTAATTGTAATTAACAATGGCAGATGATGTGAAGCCAGAAGTAATTAAGAAGACACAAGATCTTCTTGGAAAATATTTCAAAAAGCCTCCACTGACTGAAAAACTTTTAAAGAAACCACCGTTCAGATTTCTTCACGACATTGTATCAGCGGTAACAAATATATTTTCTCTGTTACAAGTGACATTTGAATACGCAATACTTTAACACTAATTAAAAATTGTATTATAGGTGATCAGGGAAACTGGTTTCTTAGATGGGTTATTCACTGAAGAAGAACTGAACTCTGAGAATATAAATAATAAAGAAGCAAAACTTGCATATTTAACAAAATTAATTGACGTTGTCAGTAAGTACATATAATTTCCAAAACAAAAATATAAAATGTTTAACATTTCTTAGATGATTACTGAAGTATCCTTTAAAATGATTTTAGAACTTGCTACTGGTACTAATTTAACTGTAAGAGCCAGTAAAATAATTTCTGGCCAGGAACCAACTAAGACAAATGAATTACTACAAACAATTGGAAAAGCTTTAGATAAGAAGGTAATACAGATTTAGTACATTTTAAGATGCAATAATTTAAAGGTATAAAAGAATAATAAGTACTTTATAAAACAGATAAATAGTACTGAAGCTATAGAACATTATAAAAAAAATTTAGAGAAAGGTAAATCAACATCAAAAAGTAAATCATCAACTAAGAGAGAGGAGAAAAAGACATCAAAAGAAGTCCATCAAAAAAGAGTTACAACTGGTAGAGATAAGACTTCTGATCAAAGAAAAAAGAATGAACATAAAGCAGAAACACATAATATGGAAACACATAAAGATGAAAATCGAGAATCTCAAAAAGATATTGAAATTACACAAACTTCAGTAAGTAAAACAAGATGCCACATTATATGTAATTTTTTAACAAGACAAAAGATAATATTTAAGATTTACATTTTTCAGTCAACACAGGACAAAGTTCCTTCGTCTGCACATAGAAGGAGATCTTCATCTGCTAAACCTAAACCCAGTACATCTTCCATACTTTCATCTGAAACTACTCTCATACAAGAAGATGTAAATGTGGATAAAAAGCCAAATGAAAACAAAAAGCAAAAAGAGGTTGACAACAAATCTAAACAAACAACATATAATGAAAGCAGTGAATCTCAGAATCATGTACAGAATGTATCAGACACCATGTACTTAGAAACTAAATCTATAAATAACAAAAACAATAAAGTTAATGAAAGTATGGAGAACACAACGGTGGAACATAAAGACACTGAAATGAAAAATGAAATTTCTAATCAAAATGAAGAAAAGTTTGATAATTTAGTATTAGAGACTCAACAATCTCAATTGGAACACATTGACACAAGGTACTTCTGAATACATCCTATCGATTAAAGATTTTACAGTTATTTGAAGAAACTTGATGCTTTCAGTGCTTCACAATCAAATACTAGACCAAAAACTTCTCTACGCCCACCATCTGCAAGACCAATTAGTGCTAGACCTGCTGCGCCTAGACTACGGGGAAAGCCCGAATTATCTGTTAATGAAGAAATACTGTAAGCATTAACTGAAATATATTGTCATAAAAAATAGTATGAAACATCTATTGATTAGAGCCTATTTTTCCAGAACGCCTATGGGAAATATAACTGTTATTGTAGAAAATTCTGAAAGTAAAGAAGATGATGATGCTGAAGATATGGTAGTTATGGAAACCAGAGGTGGTGGCGGTGATTCTCTAGAGAATAGTGGTACATTCAAAGTTGACGATCAATTGACGCAAGAACATGGACATCTTGTTGCCCAAATATTAGAAACGCAAAAAGAACTTGTTAATAATGAAAATATAGATGTAATGCCTAAGAAAACAAACATTGTAAGGACACGAAAATTCTTTCTTTTCTTTTATATATTAATTTTACTTTAATAATAGACTTATTATTAGGCATGGGATACCAGTTCAAAGCGTGACACAGTTATTAAAGAGGTTGATAAACTTCGTAACACAATCCAAACTCTAACCCGTGCAACAAATCCACTAGGAAAGTTGTTAGATTATTTTCAGGTACAGACTTTTTAATAACATATACTAACAATAGTAGTTTTTTTTATTAACAATCCGTTTCATGGTATAATATTGGCAGGAAGATGTTGAAATAATGCAAAAAGAATTATTAGAATGGAGAACTCAATATCAACAAGTGAGCGAAAAATTAAAGTCAGAAAAAATGTAAGGAATGTAAAAACTTTTAATGACTAAAAGGATGTTACATATATGCAGTAACTTTCTTATTTTCAGAAAAACACAAGAGTTAATAGAACCTATGAAAGAAACATTACATGAAATTGATCAAAACATGAAAATACAATTGGACAAAATATGTCAAATAAAATCACAAATAATGAAAAATGATCAACGAATACAAACGTTATTAAACGGCCGTGTGTGAGCTTTACTCTACGATGTGTTTATGACAGAAATCTTCACGTTTTTCTTGTTTTATTTGTATATACACTGTATATATGTAAGATAACCAAATGTATAATATATACTGTAATATGCCTCATTAAACAATACAACGTAAAATTATTTTTTATGAACTAAATTGGTGCATGTTAAGCTTCTTTTAGATTTCGTATTTAGTTTGTAAAAGCGCAATTTCATTTAGTGGTATATTTTCCACTCTTTTACAATGCTCAAAAAGTATTCTTAAACCTAAATATGCATAATAAATGATAAGAAAAACAATGTTATCAGAAGAATCTTAAAATATTTTGTATTAAACATAATGATACTTACTTTCTTTTTCCTTATTACTCATGAACATGATAAGAGCTCTAAATCGTTTGACCACACTGAGATCTTTCAGATAAGAAAATATAAACTCTTTCCGTTTTACAAATTCTATCCTTAAAACTTCTATTATTTCACTGAAAATATCAGATTCCATAGAGTCTTGAAAGATATTAGGTAAACTATTTTCAGGTAATTGCTGAAATTTAAATATTTAGTTGCATTATTAGTTCAAGTACTTATAAAATTAAAAAAGTGAATTATCATTGTATTACTCTTACGTGTAAATATTTATATCTAAATTCTAATGATTTATTTGTTTTCCAATGCATTATAAACTGTACAGCTGTTTTAGGGACTGGAGGTATTTTATTAGTACACTCTAATGATTCAGAAACCTTAACCGAATTATTTGTCTTAAAATTATCATCTGTACTATTTGTTTCCAATTGTCTGTTACATACTGCTTTATCATTCTCATAATTTTGTTTAGTACTATTAAATTCCACTTCTTCAATTGGTATTCTTTTTAATGGTATCTAGAAGCAATGAAGACACTGTATTTACATTCATCTTAATTTTATTAACATATAATCTTACCTTTGAACAGAGGTGAGGTGGCCTTATAATAGTTTCTATTATGGCAACATCACCTTTTTCTGGTAGCCAATCAGGAATTCGTGAATCAATTTTCTTTTGATTCAATGGAATAAGTTCCACATGAGCAGTTTTATCACCTTTAACATTTATTAGATTTTCCTCAGGTTTTATACTGTTTTTAGTGCATTTAGTTTGTTTAAGCTCAATGTTACTTTTATCATCTTTAGTATGCTTAATGTCTTCATTATCTTTACTATCTACTATTTTGATGTTTGATATATTTGGACAATTTTTTTCTCCTATTTTCTTGTCAACTATAGATTTTACAGGAGATTTTTCTGTACTTTCCTTTGGTGTGGTAGATGACTGTATAAATTGACATCAAATAGTATTTCTTATAATTCAACGAAAATTTTACTGAAATTGTATCTGTTTAATTAGTACTCACATTTGAGGTTTTAATCTTGTTTTCAATTTGAACTAATAATGATTTTGCTTCTTTACTAGAAGGTTCCAACTTTAAGATTTTCTCTATATCTTGTTTAGCTTCTTTGTATTGTTTTAAGTTCATTCTGGCTGTAGCTCTCCTATGATAAGCTTTTACATAAGTTTCATCTAATTGTATTGCTGCGGAACAGTCTGATTCTGCAGAATGGAAACTAAAAAATATATAGTGGCTTAAATTAAGGACACAAGAAAAATTTAATAGATTTATCCTGTTGTATTTAAAAAGTTAACTCCTATATGATATAATTAACTATCATATTGCGAAAAATATTTACTTGTTTAGCTTTAACTGACAAAGTGCACGATTTGCAAAAAACACAGCATCATATGGAAAAGCTGTTATGGCTTGATTATAACACTGAATAGCTTTGACCCATTCACAAGAACGTACAAATGAATTGCCTTCATCTTTGTGCTTTGTTGCAATTTCGTGTGCTTTTTCTAACTCTTCTTTAGACATAGTTTCATCTCCAGAGTCACTTGACTGCTCCTGTTTATCTATATCTTTACATGCTTTATCCTTCGACACAATATGCATAATTAATAATTATATACAGCTTGCTTTATGATGTTAATATTATTTCATACTTAATAACTTACTACATCAAATTTTTCCCAAGCAGAATAATCGTGTGACTTAATTCTTTTGGGTTTGATATTACTATTTCCATTTTCTTTGGTAGGAGCAGTTTTTGTTTTATTTTTATTTTTAGTTTTGCTTCTGATTGGTGGTAATGTGCTCTACAACCAAGTCATTCTCGTAATTATAAAATATGGTATATTAAATATTTATTAATAGTACTTACTTCACCACTCGCTTCTCTCCTTAATTCCTCATCTTTACGTTTCATTTGTTCCTCCCAATTTTTCATATCAAGAAATTCCTTCTGCATATCTTCTGCATTATCTTTTACTTGTTTTTGCACTAATATAGATTTGTCCATTGTTATAACGTTATTTAATGTAACTGCAGATATGAAACGTCACTTGGAAGGTTAGGTTAATTTGATATACATATATTCCTTAGATACTGTAAATAAACAAACATTTTGTCGTTTATATACTACTTTACGTTTTATAATTTTAATTAACTAAGTGAATACAGTTTTCATTTAATTTTTACTCTACGCGGCTTCATTTGATTTTAACAAAATTACAAATATCTTAAAGGGGTTACGCTATTGGTTATTCCATAATATTAAAATTGCAATAGGTTGTTACAAATCTACAGTTGCCCCAAACAAATTTCCATATACTAAAATAATTGTCTACTTTATTACTTTACTATGACACTGTTTTTATCAATTTAAATTACAGTTCTACTTCTTAGTTCGACAATTTCAAAATACGTTTATTGTTTCTTACAGTGCTGCGTATCGGGAAATATTTGAATTAACTGAATCTGAACACCGACTTAAGATAAGTCCGGATCAAAAAGATAACACATTCTGAAATGAACGATAATTTTCACTTATTTAATATTACAATTACATTTTTTTTATATATGTTATTTCAGGATGTCTTTATTAACATTTATAAATAAAAAGAAATTGATCTTTATATTCGAAACATTTTCATGTGTTTCAAAGACATTGTGTATACTTTTTCCAAAATCAAAGTTTCTCAGGTAAATATATACTATACTTTTAATAGTACGTGATTCATTTATTATGTACCTTTGTGTTATTATTTATATTTGAACGTGATTTATAATCAATGATATTTCTTACAATTGTAATATTTCATGAATGATTTTGTTATATTGTCCTGTGAGATTCGACCTTTTTTCAAGCACTATCATATTCGGTAAAGCTATATGTTTATTACGAATAAAACAAATTTTGCACATTTTTGCACCATTGTTTTTTGGAGCATGTTTTCTGAAACGCAACACAAAGCGTTCGAAAGTCCGAGCGTGATCGTACTATTATATATTATATAATTGATTCTAATAATATATTATTACCTATTGGGTTATTATTATTTATTATACGCGACAAAATGTAACTCATTTTATATAAATATGCAGTTTTTTATATAAGTATATAATTAACAATATTTAATATTTATTCATTTATTATATACTTTATAACTGATTAGTATTATTATTATTGTTATTATTATTATATATAAGTGTTTTAAATTTTAACTGCCTAAAACAGCCAAATCGGACACTGTGCGCTGTTTTTGACTTTATTCATATTTTTTACCGCAGCTCGAAGGCATTTAAATTTTTCTGATGTTGTTGATCGGTGTATGAATATTTATTAATTTCTTCGTGATTTGATATAGGTTTTATTGACAAGAATGCATGTCCCTCGTTTTGACAAGCTTTTCAAATCAGGTGTTCCATATTAGGTGCCGTGACCTCACGTCTTATCATTTGTGCGCTAGAATTTAGAAACACCCTGTAGCAGACACGGCAATCTCGTACTGTCCTGTCAAGAATTCAATCATTCGTTCGGTACCGCGACGCGGAAAGCTGGAAACCATTATCGTCTCCCAGTACACTTTCCGTAACACACGCTTGCGATGGGCCGATTAATAAGCATTTTCTTGATTCTGCAGCTCTGTGTCCTGATCGCAGCTCAAAGGACGGAAGTGGATAGTCCAGCAAACTTGGAACTTTATAGTCAATATCGTCATGCTGTCTTCCGCTCTTACGGTACGTGAACGAAAGCACATCGACGATTTTTGTCGATTTTTTATGGTGACACGGAATGCTGTGTATACAATAAATAGTTCTTTTTTCAATTATCTCTTTTGTTAATTACATTCTGTCGCTAGACATTAGAAACTAGTTTTAATAGATGCTTTTGGTCGCAAACTCTTAGTTCATTCGTAAACTCAATCTTTCATGATTAAAATGCTGATGGCAAACAACGGTTTGAATGACATAAAAAATAAATATTCTTGAAGTCTCTGAGGGACAGTACTTGGTATGGTAAAGGTTGAAATGTGTGGTTATAGGAATATAATCTTTTCCGGTTCCTTTCCTTGATACTTATGACTGGTGACGCGCATGCATTAATGTAGGCATTTATATCACAGGTTGATATTTTTATACCCTGTTATTTGAATACTATGTTGAAAACATGAGATTTAACAAAAAATGTTATCTGAGAAGTAAACATTAATTGCAAAAAGACATTGTATACATATTGAACATTGAAAAATATTCAACTCATCTTTTCTTTAAGGATTATATTAACCGTTACAAGTTAAAAATAAGACCTCAACATTGAGGCTAAAAATACAAATTTATAAGGTACTTGGAAAACTGATAAGAACTAAGAAAAATAAACAACTAAAATAAAATAAAAAATAAAGAAATAGGCAAATTGAAAAATTGTTTGTCTTTGTGTAAGAAATAAAATGACGTTAATAGGATTTTGATTTCAATACCCCAGTACCTGGATGTCTACTTGATTTTTTGTTTTTCACTGAAAATTTTGTAGACATCTCCCGGATCATTAAGATTTGAACCTCCTTGAAGCGAAGTACCTTTCCCATATTTTTCTTTTAGCCATTAATCAAACAATTTTTTGAGTTGATATTCACATAACCTTTCTTAATACCATATAAATCTACTGAAAACTGCAGGTGTGCACTTCTAGAAATAAGATATATAATATTTATCATTGAATAAGTAAAAATATCTATTTCAGTGCTACAGAATTACATTTGAATAGTATCTTCAATATTTAACAGTATTTTTGTGCTAATTAAATTTTGTTAATGCCTTTATGGATTTCTGCAGTACCATCCCTTCAAATTTCCTACTACCCGTAGCAATACTATCGGAATAACATTCCACCGGTTAAAAATAGTTATTATATCGGTTTCGGTCCTTGAAACAGTTATGAAGAATCGAAATAAGTCATAACTATTATTCGGTATATCAGTTCTGAAACGATTCTACAACTGTTACCTTTCGGTTCTTCGTAACTTTCAAAAACCAAAAAATAACAACTATAGAACCCTGATTATATTGGTTCTGAAGAACCGGAACCGAAAATGACATTATTTCAGTTTTTATTACTTTAAAAATTTAATAATTCGATTATTTATAACTGTTTTGGTCGGAACCGATATATAACAGCTTCAAACAGTTATTTTCGGAACCATTTCAATTCCTGCATTCTTTTAACACGTTTAAAAATTCATATAATTTATTAATACAACTGTTTGTTATATGACAGTTAACAGAATATCAAACTAGAGAAGTGGGAGTGATGTATTTCCAAATACCCAGGAAAAAGTTCCATCAAGTGTACTCTTTCCATGTAACGTAACAGGTGATTTAAAATTCAATTGTTTTAAGATACACAGTTAACTTCAATAAAAGATAACAAAAAACGACATTACATGCATTTAGATTTTACACTAAAGCGTCTATTATTCTATTTTTCGAAATAATCAGATAAGATGCTTATATGTAAAATAAAACAGTACTGAAACAGACATTTACTTCGAACGAAATTTAAAATTTATTTAAATTTAGTTGAAGTATACCTAATAAAGTACTATTAAAATATTTGATACTCGATATGCAGTGAAATAATATAATATTTTTTTTATTCATGTTGTAATAGATATGATTGTATTTATAACTTTTTTGGATAGGTGCTAGATCTTCGCAAGTACCGACTTCCGTTAATCGTTTAAGACCAGGAGACATTTACGTGTTTGGTAGCATGGGCGATTCATTGTCAGCCGGTTATGCAATATTTGCGACAAATGGGCCAGAAATAATAATAGAGAACAGAGGTGTTACGTCTACATCCGGTGGCCAGGGGAATTGGCGGACTTATGTAACGCTTCCGAATATTCTCAAACATAATTATTTTGAATATGAAGTTTTATTCTTTATTATTGCAAATATCTTTGATTATTATCAATAACCTAAATGTTTTATAAATTCTGACTAGATTATTTATACGTTCATTCAGTTATTTACTTCGACATAACACTTGTTTGACGATTATATTGCAGTAGTGTTGCGATTCTAGGTGGCAGAAAATGGAAGAAGCTGTTGTGGAGTATCCAGAGTTTCACAGAAAAGACTTCACAGTTGAAGTTTTACCAGGTTTTAAAAATGTAATCATACCCTTAGCAAATGATGGGTACACTGATCTTTCCTACATGGCCTACGATTGTTTCCATATAAGTCAGAAATCACAAGCATTATGTGAGTATGATATTAACAATACGCAGCATTTCATTAATTTTAGTACTTTAGTCTACATACTCATTCGTGTAATTCGAAAAGATACAGATAAATGAAAGTGAAAGCTTTTTTTAAACAATTTTTTACAGATACATGAATAATTAGAAAAGTGTATCTATTTTTCGATGATTCGCAGGACTATGTATTCTTAAACTTATTATACTATTTATTAATTAATACTCGTTGATTTTAACATACTTGTTGCTAGTGGGGAATGTTTTGTGGAACAACTTGATGGAACTGAATGGTAATAAGAGTACTAATTGGTATTCGATGAGTGAAAAGTTCCTGTGTCCTAGTGCAGAAAAACCGTACCTGGTGATACGTGAAAATTAACGAATAGGTAACAATCTTTTTTAATTTAGGGCGAGTTTCTCAAGCTATATGATTTTGTCGTAAAGAATATTTGAATGCGTAGAGTAGTGACGTAAATGATTATTTTAATATCTCTGGTGAGTGGTGTTAACCTACCACATAATCACATGAAAATAACATATTTGCATATCAATATATATACATTTTTTAATATGTATATAAATGCATGCTTTCGTATTAATGAAAAATTAAATAAAATCGAAATCAGCAATGCAATTTGTAATTTGTTGAATTTAATTTGTTACAATTTTCATAAATTCGAGAAAACTTAAGTATTATTTCATTACACGTCAGGGTTGTTACATAATTGTTACATAATTGTAATTGTATAGTAGAATTGGAGTGTCATTCTGATGACAAAATTATGTTATTAATATAATAATAACATACTTATTGTATGTCTGTAATTTTTAAAAACTTATTTATGTCATAAAGATAAGATGGGTTTATATGTAAACAGTATGTAAACGTACATATGTAAACAGAGAATGTTATGAAAACTGAAAGCAAGGAAAAACAAAATAAATAAATAAATAAAAAAAAACAGTATGTCCATTTTATTCGTGTACACTCGAATATTTCTGTAATTATTGAAATACCTGTTCTGATATACCGACACCATAAAAATGTCCGAATGCACTAGCGGACTTCACTTGAATCGAGCAATTAATTATTAAATTATATAAGACTAAAACATGGAAAGTGTGTCTTGGGAGGTCAATTTTTACAGCGTTATCGGCTCTAAAAATTATATTGCTGTTTAATTTGGAGAGTTAGATTTGTACTTATTAGTTGGTTAACTTTGACCATTTTGCATGGTGTAGTTTTCCTGTTGACCGTTCTCTAGGCATAGAAGGCGGATTCAAACCTTTGATTTTTTACACAGTCGGTAGTTCAGAATATGTGACCAAGTTGTGTAATATATTCGTAGCAGAAATGTAGTATATAATTTCAACTATTAACAAGCATAAAAACTTGTATTATTGGTTACATCGAGCGCGGCACCAAAATGGAACGAGGATCCTGAGTTATCTCCGAAGCTCTAGACAATAATTCTCATAAGCTCTAATATCTGTACTACGTATCTTGACACTAGACAACCAAACATTTAACATGATTGATATGTAATCTCTATAAAAATTGTAGCAATAGATTATTTTCAGTTTTTTTTATATTTGTTATAATTTCGAATATTCAATAATTTTAAGATGCCAATCATTACGAAACAAGGAAACTGAAACCAGTCATTTTAACTGATACGGTAGTTTAGTACTAAGTCAGTTTTCCTTATTCTGCGTCGGTATTACAGACTAAAGATATGTTTATACCGGTATACGGGTACTGAGTAGTGTGAGCACACTGTACGTCCTAAAATTATGTAAACTTCTTTACCGCTCGTGCCAAGATGACGCTTACTAGCTTTTAGTTCATACGGTGCGTACGTCGGGTATCTAACCCGCGCTCTACCGAATCGTTCGCGTATAAAACAGAAGCGTTCTGTTTACCTATGTAAATACCATACTCGGTTCCTCATGTTCTCGGCTCACCAGACGCCGAACTGCGGGATTGCTGTGGCTTCTCGTTATTTGAAATAGTGCGAACCATTTGCGAGTTGTATAGTTTAATGCGAAATGTAGAATACGATGAGGAGTTATAGTCACTTGAGAAGTATAATTTTAAGGATATACTGAAGTATATTTAGACAAAGAACTTGAATATAATTATTAACTTAAAGTACTGATGTACAATTAACGAGGAAGAATTATCTGTGTAGAATTATTAACCGCGGTGAATCTCGGAGGTTTCAGTAGGAGCGAAGTCTTCAAGAATCGTTCAAGTTCAACATTCGGAAGCAGGTCGCAATTTTAGTTACATGGGTGCTGCATATTGGCTTCGTTCAGACGTAATGCTAGGAAACTAACTTACCAACTACGCAATCGTTCTTAGGAAACTAACTTACTGACTATGCAATACACCCCCAAGCGTAACACACTGATCAACACTCGACTAAAATTCTGTTGTTGAAGTTCTTAGGGCTAAACTCCCCAAAAACCTATGAATTCCGACTGAGTTAAAATTTTGTAAACAGCTTCATTTTGCATAAAAGCGATGTCGACTAGATTGAATTCTCGGGATTCGGAGGTTAAGTTAAAAAATTGTGTAAAAAGTAATTTATTACTTTATGTCACTCTGTGGAATTTAAAAAAATTTTCTGTTCTAATGAAACCGACATTTTACATATTGTCTCAGTTTGCTAAGGAAAAATGTTTGCAATATAGATTTTTACCAACTCAGAAGTTAAAACATAGAATTTTGCGAAAGAACGTTTCAATAATAATATATTGTAAAATAAATTATTTCATTATTTTTTTTAAATAATTCATTTTTATGGTATGTAGAACTTTGATTTCAAAATGTTATTTGTTATATAATTTTCGTACTTATAGCATGTTCCATCAGCTGTTCCATCTTATTTGTCATACTTTACATAATTCAGAATAGTTCACCTTCACAATTGGCTTAATCAATTTGTTCATGCATTTTCCGATTACCAGATTCAAATAAACTTACTTGTAATCAAACGGTTTCGAAAGTTTTCTCCTTATTTAATTTGCAACGGACTTAGTGAACCGTTTTAAACAGATTCAGTTGATGTATGCATTCTAATATAACGAATGGTCCAATAATTTAGTCTTTTTTGAAAAAATTCATTTTTCCGATATAAACCTGTGCATTGACTTTTCGAGTTCATTTAAATCTCCTTAGGATACTAATTTAAAATTTTATATTATAAGTTATTTAGTATCAATTGAATCGTATGGTTTGCTGTTATCGGAAATAACATTGCATCGCAATTGGCCCAATCTTTTGTGGATAGTTTTCGAAATAGTGATTTACACTGATGTACTTCAAATAAGAATTCCAATCGCGTTTGGGTCTTGACAATGCTTCTGGACGTGACCTACTCTGTTGCTATTGAAGCAACGGAGGCCACCACGACGGGTAGTTGAAACTTCCTACAGTTTTTCGTTTGCAGATCGTCTAACGTCCTTCAGATTATGATCTTTGCTTATTTTGATAGAGTTCTTTATACTTAGCTCTTCAAAGGCTCTCAAGAAGGGTACCCAGGGTTAAATATTCTTAATGAATAAACTTTAAATATTTTTAGCTCAACGCTTCTCCATTTATGGAAAGTATGGCAATAAATACTTCTAAATGGTAATGTAAATCATTAAAGAATAATTAAAAAAATTTTATTTAAAAATTAAGTGACGTTACGAGAATGTCCCATCTTGCTTCAAATGTTGGCGTACAATTACTTCGAAAAGTGATAATTTATAGTTATCGCAAATACTGGTACCACATTATTTTAAGCCAATTTAGAAGAATTAGATTATTTAATATTGTGACCGTTTTACAGAAACGCTCATGAAAATACTTACCTATATATGTATCTACAATTCAATGTAATGATGGTAATACTAAAAGAGTGCAACGTTTTTTTAATGGAAAAAATTATTTGAAGTATTGTATTCTACTCCATTTACCAATTTTATGAAAATCAGTTTCTCCGTTAGAATTCTGCAGTATTACTTTAAAAATAATTGCAAACGTATAAAACAAAAAAAACATGCAGAGTAAAACTATGGAATATCATATTGTTCCCTATATGAGTTTTCTCTTGACAAAGTCAAAAATACGTTTATATGATATTTTTGGCATACATTCAGTTCCTGTGAACAGTATTTTACGATGTATGGTCTGCTGATTGTGTGTAAATTGTTTGCACTGTTACAAAAATGTAGACCCGGTTACGCAATATCATACCCCAAAAAGGTTATCGTAAAGTTTACACGCCGGACTAGCACTTACAGAAATTATATTGTAAAGTGTAACAGTTTAGCTGATGAAACAAAATTTGAAGGGTTAAATATTATGGTGGTGATTACTTCTTCGATTTGTCCTAACAAAAATTGATTCACTCACCGTACCGTTGAAATTAAATGTTAGCATTAGACGAGGAATTATAACATTAAAACTGTAACTGTTAAGCAGTACGTGAAAGCTGAAAAAATAATTGAACTAATTGTCATTAAATATACAAGTCGATAAATAGATTTCCGAAAGCTTCATACATACCATTATGGTTGGCCAATGACGAAGTTGAGTGTTACAAATTAATCATTCCTTTAATTTAAATAAGCGAATTTATTTTTACAATAAAAATCTAGTTTTCGACTAAAGTTGGAACTCCTTAACAAGAGGTGACAATTTCGCTTACAATTTTGAAGACTTTCCATAATGTCATTAATTTTTTACCTTTATGATGTTTTTTCATAACTAGATAGTGTATCTACTCGCATTTTACACTTCAAGTTTAAAATTATGTTTTTCGTGTGCGCATCATTAGAGAGAAGGTAAGCTTATACTTTTCCAGTAGTAGAGATTAGAATATCTTTTTCGCTGCCTTAGTTTTCTAGGTAATTTATACCGAGCTAGATACGGAGGTTGCTGCAGAAGTTTCGGGAATCCGTTGTTATTCAGTTGTTTGTTATTTTCCTAAAGCTTCATACTTTTAAGACTACTAGAATATTTTGAGAAAAAATAAAATCATTAGTTCAAACTTATTTGTGACTTTTCTTATTCTTTCCCGAAATGTTGTCAGTAACCGACCTATGAGCATACCAGAAACAAGTTTTTAAAGAGTTCCATTACTATTTAATAAGATATCTTCTGGTTGTACGTGAGAGTTGTATGTGAGAATCAAGTTTCTCAAAACGTACGTAGATAATAAAAATAAATACATAAAACGTAGATAATAATTGTTCATATGTTTCATGTAGATACATAATTTACTTCAATTATGTTTATATCATTTTGTTAATGAAGCCCATAAATATTATTGCTTTTTTTCGATTTTTTTATTTTGAAATTTATCACTTTCAAATACGACACATTTCTTTATGTACGATTTTTCATGTTTTTGAAAATTGCATAATCTAAATAATCAAGACAGGGAGAAAAAATGTTGATATTACAATTTCTAAAGAATAGGTTTACTTGAAATATACATGAAATATAAAGCCGATCTATGTATTGGTTGGTGAATTCGGTGAAATTGTGAAACGGCGATTCCAATATGCAATTAACCCAGCGCGCGCTGATTTTATGGCTCCTTAATTACCGAGTTCCGAGCTGCAAAATATTTACATAATAACGGACCGCTGTTCCGAACTGTGACGTGGAGCACCGTGTTTGTTGACTCGTGCCGAAACGCCCAGCTTCTTTATTAAATTGAACAATCGTAAGAACAATGAAAATACACAGGTAATCCAGAATAATTCATAGTTCGTTATTGCCTTCGGGAAAGGTAGCCGGTTGAGTTTTCAGTGTAAAACAAACTACAGACCCTTATGCATACTGATGCCACCGTCTTATCAACGTATTTGAACGTCTTCGTTGCTCAGACGAAATATTTGCGAGCACCTACCATTGTTCTTATACACTTCAAACAGAATTTTGTTATATACTCCATTTCTACCCTCTATTTGTTTTTTGAAAGAAAATATATTTTTTTCCTTTTCCGAATCGTATCCTGTTCTCGTCTGGAAAAATGGTCGGTGAGAGGTATTTTCATTGCGACTCTGCTTGCTCGTATTCTACGTTGCTCTGTTCATAGTTAAACAGTATTGTAAATCAAAATGTTAAAAAGACGTGATAAAAAACAGGATTAAACTAATCGTCAAGATTATTCTCATAGTATTTTTTTTTGTTTTGATAATAGCACATTCTACAGATAGATCACTTTTATATTAATTATTTTATCTAAACTTTAAAGATTTTTGTAACAAATTTTGAAAGAACAACTTTTTAATTTACTATTTGTAGTACTGCGGTGTACCTTCAGAAATTGTAAAGTACTAAATAAATAAATAGACTGTAAGTAATTTATCTTGTAAATGTTGTTTTGGAATTCATTGCCTCTGTTATCTTTATCTTTAGTAATCTAAATATTTAATTTGAGAAATCACTTATCATTTTTACTTATATAATTATGTTATATATAATTTTGAAGTACTTACTAAACAACTGGTTTAAAAGAGATCCAGTTGTTATAATTATTATAGTTTCAAAAATATTTAAGTTTTCTGTTCTATGAACAAATTTTTTTAAACGTATTTACAATTGGCTGTGTAAATTAAATTATAGTTATTAATGAAATCTATTCAAATAAATTCTTCGTATTTCATTTTTCATCATTTCTGATTAGTTCTTTTAATTGACATTAATACCTTTTAAAAATTCTCCTTTCCTACTCTTAAAAAAAACAGCATTTTTTACTCTTGCTTCCCATTTTCAGTTTCAGTCGGCACATTTTATTTATATCTGGAAACTAATAAACAACCGAAATTAAAATTTTATATTTGAGATCCTTCTTCCTGCTATTCTCTTCAAATTTTATGTCGATCAATGAGAAGTGCTTTTCGAAACTGCAATCAAATATTGATACCCAAACATAACTTTTCCTTTTAACCCTTAAAAAACGACAAAGGAAAGTAGTATAAAAGACCGATAATGCCCAACAAATCCATACATGAAAAATGATTAGAAAGAAGTGTTTATTATTTTTTTGTTATTACTTCATTTTATTTAATTCATTACTTCGTTTTATACATTTGGTATATAGTATTATTTTCTTTGAATGCCCCGTGCATACCAGTAAACGACAATTTTGGTAACTTTAACAGACTTTTGAACTGATGTGAACATCAAAATGGGTCTAATGGACTCTTCTGGTATTTTAACGTTAAACGTACCGACACTTTACATATACCCATTTCTGCTGTAACCGGTCAAATGACTTGTTATAAAATAAACGTGAACTAGCTAGACAATAAATTTTTCTCAGTGAAAAAAGAAACAAAAAGAAAGACAAAAATTCAAAAACTGATTAATTAAGCAATATAAGAATTGACATAAAGTTAAATAAAGGAAAGAAAATGCAAAGTTTTAAATAAAATCATAACACAAGTCGTGTAACACGTTAAGCGTGGAGCAGGTTTTCTTCTGCTTTTCGTTCAAGCGGCAGAGAACAGCAATCCCTCGGCATTTTGTCGTATTTTGTTTCATTTGCGATTTTCGTTTTCACGAATCAACCAATAACAAAAGTGACCGAAACCGAGGCGTGTACGTTCATCGCGAGTGGACGTGTCCCCTTGCCGCGCTTGCCCTTTTGGAACTATGGACAAGTTACCAAACGTCGTTAGAGGACAGTACGTTTAGTGTTAAAGGTTAACGTACCAATGTCGTAATGTCGCGGCATAACACTTTCTTTCATTATTTCAAATCAAAAGTTCAAAAAGTTTCTTTCATTATTTTCTTCATTGTAATTGTTATTACATTCGCATTTAACACATTCGCGACTGGCAAATCTTTCTCTTTTCTAATGCTCATTGCCGGTGGAAGTGAAGAAGACCTTCAGCTAATTGCGGCAAATTTCTGACGTTAAAACAGGGACAAAGTATGAGTCTTATAACGATTTGTTGTTTGAAGCGAAGAACTTTCCATTAAAGAAGTCGAAAATAGAAAAGAGCAGAAGAATAAAATACAACCAGAAATAGAATTTGAAAAGATGAATTCACGTCAACGGTTGTGAATGTGTTATTTTCCGTTATTTGAAGCGTTATTTGAATAAGGAAATGATTTGTTTGCAGCTTTCCATTTCAGATGTGGAAGCTCGAAATCGCCATTACGGCTGCATTCACCGTAAAGGATTAATACATTAAATGCTACGTCGATCCCTTGCAACTAATTATTTCCATTTATGTTATCTGTACATTCTCTGCAAAGTGGTGCGCAAACTTGATGTACTTCCGGCTCGTTAAGGGTTAAATTCAACTGGGTATCCGCATCTGACTCGCTATTAGAAGGCAAGGGGTTGAAGGAAGCAAAGAACAACACCGCGGTAGAAGCTTATTTCATGGACAGCGTCGATGAATCATCAGCGGCGGTTCGTAGTAGCTAGCGAACGGGGGAAATGCGATCGGAAAGTTAATGAATGGGACGGAGAGAGTGTCCTGTCGAGCGGTGAGCTTTGTTTAGTGTGCAAACGGGAACCGTCGGCAGGCGGTAGCGGTATAGGACGCCAGAGGTAGGAAGAGTAGATGTACCCCTCCGCGTCGACGTCGTCGCCGTCGCCGTGATTTACTCGGACGCCTGAGGCCGTTCTCGCCGATGGTTTTCAGCATCCTCCTGTTTCACGGGTGTTGGAGGGATCTTGCGCGCGTATGGGCACGTGTAGTACGGGTACCGAGCGTCCAGGAGGCGGGTCGGTGCGGCGCGGTGCGACGCGGTGGGGCGAGCGTCGAAATCCGGGAATTGGTTGCTCGCGTCGGTGTGTCATTACTTTGTTTATGAGGACGGGAATGCGGCGAGACAGCAAAAGAAAAGTGTCCACGCGGCAATATTTACCGGTCAAGCGAAGCGCAGCGCCGCGTTTTAGAATTTTTCTCCGTACGGGACGAGTTTTATGCGACCGGCTGATCCACTTTGCCGCACGGCAACCAATCGTCCCGCCGCTTTGGCAAAATACCAATGCGATGCGACGTTACCCAACCGACGCGTTCCCCGACTTTTACCCGCTTTTTCTCTACCCCTATCTGCCGCTTTTCCTCTTACCAAATGTATCTCCAGGAGGTACCGATGAACCGACACCGGTACGTTTGACGAGGCAAGCGTTAATCCTTTCGTTACAGGTATCCTGTCCGCTTGGTATCAACTCTCGTGGAACTGCAAACATTGTATGAGGACAAGCGTCAGCGGTCAAATTTATACCTTACTGCGCCATAAGTTGCTTTAATGAAATTGGTCGAACAAAAATTTTCCTCGAATAATAACCGAAGATATGTCCAAAGAGAGATGCTGAGTGTGTAAAAGAGCCAGCGACTATAGTCGCCCGTAGTAGTGAAAGAGTTAATTTCTCGTACAGATACGATCCAACGAGAAGAACGCGCCGAGCGAATTTGAGATCCGCTATGGGCATGCGTGAACAGGGGTTGGATAATGGACAGACCTGGCACCTTCGCGTAATCTTTTCTTATTCCACGACAGAACACTTCCGAAAGTGTTTACGATTGGCCGTAGCAGCTGTGCCACGATAGTCGAAGCAACATAATTGGTTGAACTACTCGCTACCGTTTTCGTCTCTCACTATTTTTCTTCAGCTCCTTCTACAGATCCTATTTCACTGAATTTATAAGCTTCAAGCTCGGTAATTCTGTAAAAATTACTGTATTACCGACCGCATAATTCGATCGATTCATTTGGAGCAGCGTTTTTTTACTAATTTCACTTATTTTATTGTTTTTACTTACCTGTAGTCGTTATAGCGTCCCTTTAAAACGGAAATTATCTTTATTTCAGTTGATCGTTAATTTAATTTTCTTTTTTAATTGACGTCATATTTGTTGTGAATTTTAAATCTTTTCATAGAATAATTGACTGGAAAATGTTTACAATTAGTCTACCTTATTAATATCTACCCAGAGTGAAGTCAACGAATAATATGAGACTTTTGACGATAAATTTCACATGCCAATGGACGCGATAACAAACCAAAAATAAGTATAATCGTGTTATAATTGTACTCACATCACGGTAATGTGTATAAATACGTTATAGTCGTAACCGTAATAACTTTGAACTTTCTATTATAAGACGTATCTGTTAAGGGATCTGGTATAAAGAGATTAGTAGGTAAAAACGAGTGATAGGTGTTTCAAACGTGCGATCAGAATGATTAATTATCCTGTCAAAACTCTTCTAACTACGTGTAATAATGTGAACGTAATAATAACACTGCCATTTTATTCGTGAACTAAATGGAGACACGATTAGTCGCATCACTTTATGTCACTGAGAATATAGCCAAGGCAAAATTATTCTTTCCATAAGATTGGCATAGTGGTAAAAATAATCACAAAAACACAATGATCACCAAATTATATATGAATGTTATTGAAAGTATGTATCTCGTATAGAAACTTGATAAATTTTACAGAAAGATGAATCGTTTCTTTAATATTACATTACTATACATCGATATTACTTCTTCATTTAAAAGATTGTAACAGTTCATCCATAGTATTGTTTAGAAGATAACTTTGAAATTGAAAAAGTTATTCTATTTATAATATGATACGCACGTATAGACTTAGACGGTAAATGAGCAAGCACTGTACCCTCCTTAATAAAGTAAAAATTAATTAACAATAGCAAGAGTTTTGTTAGAAGGAACGTCCTGCTTATATAAACACTTCATTTTCTCTGTACATACTTAATTTAGTATAACAGGTTATAAAATAAATATTTGATATTATGTATACATCGCAAATGGCACGATACAGACTAAAAACAGTGAGAACCGGAAGAGAAGAGGTTTATGTAAAGGAATAATAAGGATTACCGCTGAATTCAGAAGAATCAAGGTACTTTATTTTAACCAGTTGAGCGTTTTTGACTAGTATACTCGTCATGGAGAAATGGTAAGATTTTGTCTTATGACGAGTATACTCGTCTAAAAACAACTAACTGGTTAAGGGAATATTCATTTTCGGAACAATCAATCTTATAGGTATACACTACTCGAATACAAATTTTTGAAAAATTATTTGTAGATACGAACACACATACGTACCAAAATAAGGTACAAATTTTTCAAAGAGATCGTAGCAACTAACTGGTTAATAAGACACGATGTTCATTTCTTAACGGTGGACGATTGAACGACAATGTATGCTTGGCGAAAAATTTAGACTATTCCTAATTAGTGGAAAAATATAGTAGTAGTAGAAAAGTAATGGAGGTCATTAGCCGAATATTTATACGAAAAAAGTAGTAGTTTCAGTGGATCCTTCAACTTCTGAAGAAGTCAGCTGCAATGTTAAAGAAATGTCAGGGTAGAATTCCTTCTGGACAGGATTCTCATTCGAAAATCTCAAGCAATCTTGAACATCCGGGCCGTGAAAGCGTGAAAGATACTATTCGAAAATATAAAATTAACATATTGCTATATTAGTACTATTTTAAGAAAGGGAATTATCTACTACATATACGTACAAAAAATTGAAAATATAGAATACCAGTTTACCATATGGTACATATGGAAATTATACATATGGTACTTACTTTCGAAATAATCGCTTTCGAAAAGTCAAGCGCTCGTACTACTTGATAGGAATCGGCTTACACTGTCTGCTCGTGACTTACTATTTCCACTTGATATAAGTACGGTACACTACCAGTGTGTAGGGGAAAGTAGGGTGAAAGGGAACGTTTCTTCTTGAATCGTAGTAACAGAGTTTCCGAAGCAATAAACGCATGAAATTTTTTTTGGATCTTTTAAATAGACTTTTGACTATAAGGAAATAAAAAATTTTTTTAATAAAAGAATTTAATTACAAAGGAAAACATGATTTTATAAAGATATTGAAATATTCGCTTTGCAAAAACGGTAAGGTAAAAGGGGACACTTATGTAAAATCACATAAAAGTACTTTATTTCTACTACACCAACATTTTTAATTGAATATATTTAATTGTTAGCTGATATAAATAAACTATAAATGTTTTATGAACAAAAATCACAAATAAATGTGTCAGCTCCTTTTTCTGCACTGATGCAATCTAATTGGTCAGTTTTTTATTTCATCTTCGATTCTAATTTGCTATACATTAACACGATTACATGTAACCAATTAAAACTATAAACAATAGTAAGGGTCTCCCGTTGTCGCTGTACTAACGCGTTCCGTTCTGTCCCGCGCATCATAACTTAGAAAAGCATTTAAAGTTTATAGTTTAGCAAAAGATAAAGAAATAACCTAACTGTTAAAGGTACAGCTTAAAGAACGTAGAATCTAGTACCGTAGTTATCTTGTTCAATTTTTTAATCGAAAGGTAAAAAATATGCTTCGAACGTACGTGTAACGTTAAAACTTTTTCACTGAATATCTTTCCAATGACTTTAATCGACAAATAACTAATGCACTGCTCTGCAGCCGATTTCAAACTACATCGAGGTCTTATTAAAACCATATTATATGATATCAACTCGATACGAGCTCTTTATCTATGAAAAACATTACTGCTCCGTTTTATCCAACCGATCCGTTTTACCCTACTTTCTCCTACTGTTGAATTAGTTTTTGAAGTCGATTACCTTGAAAATGAAGATTCTTACAAGACAGTTTTATTCTATGTTATCGACTTATTTTTGCATGTAGATTTACTTTCCTTCTGATTGTATTACGATTTCGGAAATGTACTATATAATGATAACTTTTTGTTGGCACCCACCTACACGAAGCCAAATCTTGAAATTTAATTCACTGTTAGTATTCGCAAAAATGAACAAATATAAATCATTTGTATTTTAATTAATTACATTATATTCTAGTTTTATTATTTTGCGACTTTTTGCATTATTAATTTAGAAAATAAGATCTAAAGTTTATGTAACTTTTGCAATCTTTGTATGATATTGTTATGTTGCGGCAACATACGCGAGTAACACTCCCGAGAAAGAGGGTTTGATTTTGTTCGGATTCAGAAGAAACCAAAGTTGTTTGGGTTTTGTATGTTTTATTGTGTCACACGATGGCGAGTCTAAGTTGGAAATACGAGGTAGAGGTTTTGACTTGTTCCTGACAGTTTCATGGTTAGGATAATTTTGCTCTTCTTCTTTGTCGATGGAATTTAAGAAAATTCAAGACAGGGAAAATTTGGTAGTAGAAAGGAGGAAACATTTGGGCTTTGATAATTCACGTTGGGGGTTGATGTGACTAAGGATCTGGGCGTCGGATTATCAACTTTCGTTAGATGTACAAGATATTTACAGAGCTGGGTTCACAAGTAAACGCAGTTATAATACTAACGGAGCATTTCGGTATGAATAATGATTGTTGTCTTTAGATAGAGTTGATGATGCACACGTTATCAGATGAATGCCAGCATGGTACGATGTTATAATGGGTGTGATATTAATAATAATAGTAATTAGGGCGAAAGTGTATAGGGCAAAAAGTCAGCTGACAAACATTTTATACTATAACTTAATAACCAATAGTACTATTAATCAAAAAACAGTGTAAAAGTAAAGCACGATAGTTACGGTTTACGAGAAATAAAAAAAGACATCTCCAGGTCGTTATTACTAAATTTTACAATCATACGAAAAACTCGACTATCATCCCCACCCTACCCTATAAGTTGCTCTGCAACACGTGTAGCTTCAGAGCGGCTTTAGTAAAACTAAAGAATTTTCTCGAATAATTACAACTCTTGCTTCTAGCTTGGATTCTGGCAATCAAATCCAGATATCTTGCGCCGGATAGACGCAATCGGTAGTGGCGTAGTCCGGTCGTCGGAAAAATTCTAGCACACAGTTGCTAGGTCCGTTACCAATGGCAATACCGTGAAAGTGGCAGAATTTAATTTAAAAGATAGGTTGGTTCGCGGCGTCACCCTACCGAACGGACAATTTTTTATATTTTTAATTTCCATCGGAAGCGTCGTTTCTATCTATCACTGACACGCTGACCCCCCTCCCCTCACCCCGCCACTCAGCCAGTCCAGCGCCATCTTTCGAAAACGAAAAAAAAAAGGGAACGCACATCGGTGCCACACTGTCGATGTATGATCTGCAAGCTGATATACGGCGGTAACGTGAGCAAAAATGCGAGGCCGATTGAATTACATTGAGTTACGTGTCGTTTACGCGACGCGCCTGCTGCCAGAGAGAAACATCGGCGAATTTATCGTACGGGCTTTTGGTTACGTTCGATTTTGAAAAATCGTCGCCGCGCGAAATTACGATCCCACCCACGCTCCGCGGATTTTGGCACGTGCGCGCGTCCGATATATTTATTCGGAGCACGTGTTCTCTCAGGGAACGCATTTCCGGTCCCCAGCAAACTCTCCCTACCCCCTTTTTCTCTATTCGATCGCGATCTGTTAGCTCCGCGAACTACCTCCACCCATTTTTTCCTTCCATTCTTTTTGCCTACCACTCTGTTTTCGATTTCGGAGCGTCCCGGTTCTACGAAAAAATAGGTAACTCGAGGGAATCACGCTTCGGGCGGAATATTATAGCACGTGGGTCATTCCTCGAGGATCGATGGTACGTCAAAGGGCAACAACCTAACGTCAAATGACACTATTTGGCCTACTGCTGTAACTTGACCTATTGGCTTGCTACTGTACGTGGCAGCTGAATCTTAATTATTGACACGATATACCTAGGTGAGTCGTGTGGATATGATTTTCGATAGCTTCTATCACTGATTCAGATTGGTTTTTACAAATAATTCTGTTCCACCTTCCTTACTAATTCTCTTTAACTCCTTGATTGGTTTTGTTTTTAATTTTGCTTCTTAGTGCTTTCAGTGAACCTTAAATTATATGTTACATAAAATATTTCAATGATAATAACAATATATTATTTAAAATTAAATAGTTTGAGGTATATTGAGATTCTTTCTCGCAACTTTGGCGTATTATATAGTGAATAAAGTAGTATATAAAATAATGTGTATTAAAGTAATATGGGTAAAGAGATCATTTTTTAATTTATGTTAAATTGAAGTAATTTATTTTATTAGTAGCTTTTTATATTATTTATAATGTTCTTTAGGAAGAAAAAATCCTCATTAAGAAAGAATGTTATATTATGTCGATATTTATGAATTAAATAAATCAGATTTATATCTGTACGAATGCAGTACTCTAGTTATTTAATGTTAGTTGCATTCAGTATTATAAGCCTTATACGCAGGAATTCAAGAATAATTCTATTTCAAATGAATATAAGGTTAGACGTTAGGTTAAGTATCAATTTGAATCAATTAGAAAATACGTTTCCAAAAAATATTAAGAAATCCACTTATAGAGACGTCTTACTGTCTAACCATAAATTGAATTGTCGGAATGTCATAGAAGCTCGAGACGTGTATGTATTTTTGGATAACGATTTGCATTTCTACGTAGGCGGAAATTAACTATGATTGACACTCGCGGTGAAAATATATTCGTGTGTAGACAATTAGATTTTTCGATATGCATGAACCATTGTGTCAAATATGCTTGGATCTTGCGTTAACTTGTATATCTTCAAAATTATTAATAATAACAAATTTTCTGCAAATATTAGTCAGAGCTCGGTTACCAACGCATCACGATGTATCAGGTCTAGAAATAATAATTAATGTCGCTTTTGTATCATACGTTTTAGAAGTTATCGTATAGTATTAATCGTTATTCGATTTATAAGTTATCATAGTTTCAGATGTACACGAGATAAAATGTAACAAAATATATAATTAAAAAGAGTATCAACGACATAAATCGGACGATTGGTTTACAAGATAATATTATACTTTACAGTGCCCACGTGAAAAATATTTCATTTCGAAGTTTGTATCATTGTCAATTTATTTAATTTATCTACGATACATTAACATTTGATTCATAAGATACAACCGTATAAGAAGAGAAAAACAAATTCGATTTTGCAAAGCCATTAAACAAATTTTTATACTTGGCTGCTAACACTTTTTATAAGTACAGTAATTAAGTTACATTTATTGAAAGAAGCATTGAAACTATTCTTGAAATAGTGCAACGTAGTTTCAAATTTTTTTATAATAATGATATTGGCAAATAACCATCAAAATCACATATATGTGACAGCGGTTATCAAAGTGTTAACCTAGAGTTGCACAATGCGAAGCAAAATATGCGAAATATCATAGCTTGATATCTTCAAATAGATGTATTGAATAATAAAATACAATAAGGTTACGATATTTTTGTTTCAAGCGCCGGACGATCGCAGTGTGAAATGAATATTATCATTTGAAAACTGTATAATTTTTATCGAGAAAACAGGTTTAGTATCGTACAACGATTTGTATCTGATATTCATTAAAGAAGTGTGATAAGCAAACTCGAATTACAAATTCGAGATAAGTTTCCCGTGCTAGATACGTCACTATTCTCGGTCATACTAACCTAAGGCATGCATTTCTGGCGGCGCAATTTGAATAATTTGAAAGCGAAACAGAAACTACAATGTCGTTATTCCCGATTCTTGTCTAATTTTAACATGTAGAATCATTCATTAAAATTCGTTTCGCCTGGAGTTAAATATTGAATTACATAAATTTACAAATGAGGGTTTTCTCGAAAAATATTTAACATCTATTTGTTCTCTAATTATGTCCACGTCTACGGTATATACGGATTCTTCATTAATTTTATAATACCTACACTAATTTCGAGAATTATTTTCACTCTCCTCTATTACATTAATTTAATATATGTACTATAATATTTTCATAATATGCACACAATTCCCTGATAAATCGTATCAAGAATCTCGGCCGAATATTCATTGCGGGAAAAAGAGAGAGAGAAAGACAGAGAGAGTGGTGCACGGGCCCATCATTTAATTTTTGCTTAAAAAATGTTTGATACGTCTTATGAGTCTGAGTAACGACCATTATCAAGGAGCCGTCCCCTTACGTATCATCCCTCTCTTCTATTCTTTGCGGGGGATGGACACCGATAGAAAGAAAGAAGGAGCGCGATATCCCGGCAATTTGAGATAGTCCGGGTATGTGTGCGTGGAAGTGTGAGTGAAGGCAAGGAAAGGGAAGAGGAAAAAGAAGGACGCGGAAGGTTACCTCCACTCTTTAGCCGTTCGGTTATGTGTGGGTGTCCTCGGTTGTTGGTGTTGGGGTTGGCCACGTGGCGCCGTGGCGCGCCGTCCCGGCGCCGACGTCCCGCTCGCGTCCCCGTGAGCTCAGTTTCACTTCAACCCTTAAGCGGCGGAACCAGACGCGCGGCTCTCTCACCTCCGCAGCATTATTCGGCCTCGGCTGATATCGGGCCACATTACACATCGACTGTATCGACCTTGTTCCCTCTTCGGCTAACTTGCCTGCCACGACCTTCGACTCAACGCCCGCTGGCTACCGAGACACCAATGCTGCTTCCGCGTCCAGACGACTTTACAGAGGATCACGATTTTATTAGGGGACAGTTCTTTATATCCTGCGATTCGAGATGTCTCACGTTACGCTTCCTACTCGTCATTAACACTTTATCAATTGGGCAGCCGTTAGCCCTTTGCAATTGGAAGTCCTTTCGCGACGTGTGTTCATAATTTTTTAATGAAACGCCGATCAAATTCTTTTTTCTATTAAATAGAAATTCTTGATTGTATTAAACAGAAATAATATACAAATCGAGGGGTAGAACTATTTTATTTCAATATTAAGTTTATGATCATGCGCTTAAAAATTCTACAGAATAAAAAATACATGTCAAAATTGTTCATATAAAAGTTATTTGGCATAGAGTAGGACATCATATGTAAATAGCTTTTTAACGTGAATTATTGTATTTTTGAGAGGATTTCAAAGTCATTTTAATTATCTTAAATGGAGTCTTGTTCATTTGTATTCGTAATGTTCATAACGTTTTTTAAGACGAATATAGTAGCAGTCACATCAAACCATTTATTACAGTAGAGGATTATAAAATAGAGAGGTTTCAAAGAACCGAATTAAAGTGAATTGTGGGTTCTTAGCGCAGCGTATAAGTTTAATAGCTAACGTCCCATGATTTACATTGATTTGATTCCTTCACTAGTTGATGTCTTTCTATTGAATACTTTTACACGATATAGAATTATATTCTTGTTGAAAAGCGCTATCATGTTATAAATATAAATATACAGTATACCATTTAAGAAAAATAAATTGATCTTGACGCCATCATTAGTATTACGTACAAAAGAATTATTTACATCCCATAACGTCCTTCTAAATACTAAACAATTTCAACGATAACAATTCTTCCTAATACCTTTACCATTCAAGCGTATTTACTTAATAGAAACTCTATACACACATTAATTTATATCTTATACTATTTTATGCATGTTTGTTTATATAAGTATGGATGCTTTATATAATGCTGTATACGAATTTTCAAATTTAATCTTCTCAAAAATGAAGAAATGAGAAGAAGTTATTACATATTTACGATTCATTCTTTTTATAAAAAAATATAAGCAACTCCTGTTTGCTGCCTGAATCTTTTTCTAGTAGAAATAAAGGAATCCGATATACAGAGATGCGTACCTAAAATCTATGATTTAAGGAAGTATTCTCATTTGAAGGTAAAATTATGTTATTCTAATAGACAATAGTACTTGACAACACAAATCTTCTCAATTACTTTTAAATATAATATGTTCAAAGCTTAACCTGAGCAAATCAATACGTCTGAACTAACGATACTTTGATATACTTCGGCTGAATTATTTGTCTAGCGTCGATGTTTCTCGTGTCTATTTGAAATGATAAACTTATTTTTTTATTCAAAAAAGCTTTCAATTATTATACAATGCAGAATCGTTTATAATTAATGACCTAGAAAAATATGACAACACGTGGAAAAAATAATTCCATTTTGTATGACTTACTTGCACTTTAACCTGAAAATATTAGAAACTCTTCATACATTTTGCAATTCTAATATTAAATTGATTTGCAGATCGAATGCACTTGTCAGCGTTTAATGAATAACTCCATAAAATAATCCTTGCATTTTCTCAAACATCTTTTTCTCTTTTGATTTTTCTATTATTTTGGAAGTCCTGACCTTTTTAGCATCAAATGCTCGACAGTCAAATCGTTTGACCCGCGTTCTTCGTCTCTTCGTAAAACCCATGAATAAGTCTCCGATCAAATGATTATGCCAATAACTCTCATCGTGTTTAAAATAATAAAAATGCTGCATAATTTTTTAAATTTCATCCAAAAGAAGTGTTTGTTTATGATTGAAAATTTTACAGTATTCTAACATCTAACATCATTCTAATATCATTCTGCATATTTCAGTCAGATATTACATTAAATAATTTAAAAACCTGTTACTTTATTCTTACGTTAATCTGATATTAAAATATTTACATTTCATTTTATTAGGTTTTGAAGCTTCTGACATACTATCAAACTAACACATGTTAAAGCAAAAGAGTTAAAATGAAACCGATTTAACAACATTTTTGGATAAATGTTTGATACCAGTTTTATATGGTATGCGAAGAAGGGGAAAAGGAAGAAATAAGCAGAATTGCAGCACGACCAACAGAGCTTTCGACTTCGTCGCAACGAGGAATGCAGTGATAAATTAACACGAAATACAATCATTAACACTTTTTTTTATTCGCTCTCAGGACAAAGACAGCATTTATATGAATTTGAACTGTACCTAGGTACATTTTTATTTGTGCACACTCTTATATTTTCTAGCAAAATTTTCTGAAATTTCAAAATCATGTCAAATAATGTAAGAGATAAAAATTATACGTAAGTAAAATGCTGTAACATAACACTTAAGCAAATTTCTCTTCGAAATTATTACTTATAATTAGTTTCAGTTATTATTGGCTATTGACTTCTCTAAACTATCTTAACTGTTGTCTTTATTTATTTATAAGACATGTAAATGTGAACTAAAACACAACAAAACAGATGTAATAAGTTAATTAACTATATTATTAACAGAGTAACAACATTTAGGCAGAGATTGGGAAACTTAAAATTCATATTGTTTCAACATTGATAACAGAAGGTAACAAGTTTCTAAAAATGCCTTCTATACAGTTATAGATAATTAAATTGAGCAGAGCTGAAATCTGTAACCCCCATTTACGGGTAGGGAAATGAAATGGATGGACTTAAAGTCGTTCATTACTTTGGGGGAAAGGAGAGGGTTGTAATTGGTCAACTGTTAAGAACAATGCTTTACTTATGTAATGAAAAAAATTGTTTTGGAAGTATTTAGTATATAATCAGTTAAACTTTCTGCGAGTTCTTTACCATCACTTTACTCTAGCTCCTTCCACCAATTCTAATCGGTTTGTCCAAGCAATTCCCCTTAACTTCTTTCACTAATTTTTCTTACATCCTCCTACCAATCTCCCTTAGCTCTATTAACTAGCTCGAATTTCGCTCGGACAACCTACACACAGCAATTAAGAATAGATACGAATACTGCTGCCCACAAGTAGTACGTCAAGACAATTCAAGTAAATCCTATGCAACGTAAACATTCCTTTAACTTTTACGAATCCATTATTTTTTAATTAATATGGACAAACCGAGCTTTTCGTTGTAGATACACTAATATATAGCTCTTTTCAGTTTATAAGTCCACTTGTATTTTATAACAAGTATTAACCCTTAGTACCTTAACTAGTAGTATCCACCTCCCCCATTGAAAATTCCCTATATTAAAATAAAATAAGTAATTTACTGCTATTATGCCAGAAAGGTCACAAATATTACGAAAACAATTTAGACGAATAAATTTGAAACTGTGTCCGTCGGACATTGCTGGATTGTTAAGGGTTAATTCGTCAACCCTATTGACTTGCGCATATCACGTCCCATATTCTTTCAGAATTGTTCACATGGATGAGAAATTTCCTTTAGAAGAGGAGTTTTAACACGCACTGCTCACGAAAACGGGGCAGAACAGGTCGTGGAGTGGCCATCGATGATCGTAGGTTGTCCCAGCGACGACCGGAGCCGCCGGTTCTCCCGGCCCGCCATCTTCTCTGGTTACGTCAGCATGTTTCAGTTTGCCGGGGTCTGAAAGTTTTCGCCCGGCGACAAGATATTTCAAGTGGTCGCTGCTCTGGTCGCTCAGTCGCGATCGTCCCGCGCTGAAATATTGGACGGCTCTTTCTTGCAGCCGCATATTCTTCTGCCGCCACCTCCACCGGCCCCTCCCCCGGCCCCGCCACTTCATCGGCAACCACCGCTATCCGGTGGGTTGGGATACAGGAGCACACCAGCCATCGTCTTCGTCATCCGGCCGCGACCTTCTTTTTCCCTCGAGTTTCTTTGCGGCTTCTTTTCCTTCGGCCATTCCTTACGGGCAGCTCGCGGTATAAGAACTTCGGGACTTATGATCCGCGTATTAAGCGCACCGTCCCTCCCCCTCCATTGTTCCATCCCGCCACACCACCGCCGTCGTTAACTACCCATGAATGAGTTACACCCAGTCGACGCTAATTCTCAAATTGTCCAAAAAGGAAGGTAAAGTGTCTATTAATTCGGCTAGCTTCGTCCCCTCGATCGGCGGGGGAGGGTTCCGAGGCGGCGAAGAGCTACGAGGGGTTCCTTCCGACCGGGAGCAATGGAAGATTGGTGAGGACGAGCGGGAATGAGACAGCGACGGGAAGAAACGGCGCTTCCGGTGCGAAGCGTTGCGGTAAAAACATTGAATCGCTGAGGAGTTGCTGGATACGTTATATAGATCTTTTCGGTATTGATTGCTAGCGAGGTCGCGGGGATTCGACAAGAAGTGCTCATAAATCGGAATCCTGGGTTTATAGAAATTTTTATGAAGTTTTATGGCTTCTTCACACGCTCCCTCGCTAGTGAATTTTTTTCCCGCTAATTGCAATAACTAACCGAGTGGTTACTTGATTTTTATAGGACAGTAGAACTCTATTCCTTCGATTTTTTTGTTGTTTCTATTATTGTGGATCTTGTTCATGGTAATCTTAAGTGTGAAGAGTACTAGTGAATTCGAGTAAATTTCTTGATGAATATTTCATTAGATTTTTATTCTATTTTTTATTACTCGAAATCTGTGATAGAAAACGCTACTTACTGTTTACCTAATGATGAATAGAAGAAATACATAATAAGGAATACGTGAAAGAAACGAACAATATGAAATATAGATTTATTTATTTATACAAGTTTGTTTTACAGTGGTCACATTAACAATAAAGTCAATACATACATAAATTGTAATTTGTAAGTATAATACATGTAATAAACATGTAATTATAACTCATAATTATTTAATAGCGTAGATTAATACTACGTATTAATATTCTCATAAATACATATGGTAATTATTCGGAATATGAGCGTTCTTGTCGATTTCGATGACCTTGACATATATTGTTCTATGTGCCTAGAATCTTAAATTTTTTCGCGGTAACTATTTTCCTGAAAGGTACGAAGTATTACAGTTTCGTATCACCTTTGAAGTTTTTACCTTTACCTTCATTTATTCATACTCTTCCTTACAACGTGTAGATAATAAAGATTTGTATTAGTGGGGCTACTTTTTTCGGAGCCACGGTGCAGGGAAATAAGCTAGCTCCTTTCCTTCCCACATTATCATTTCGTAATTATGAATAATCTTATCAGATTCAAAGGATTTTTGCAATTATTAAGTGATACCTCATCCTTCCCTCCCTTGTCCAGATAGTGTACATGTCGTAAGAAATAGCGTGTATAAATGAAGGACAACATATGATACACATTAAGTTAACTAGCTAGAAGTTAACCCAAATGAGACGTACGAATTACAGTATGTAACATTGGATATATTTTTGTGATTATCTCGAAAGTAAGGCCAAGTAACAGTAATGTCTGTAGGGAAAAGCCTCTGATAGCATATTTCAAGATAATTAACCCTTTGCAGTCGAATGTTGGCGTAATGGCGACTTCGCACTTTGATATCTAACATTGAAAACTGCAAATTGATGATTTAATTATTTAATTAACGAGAGGTTGACATGTGCTTTGTTTTCTCTTAATATTTAAGACTTTGATGCATAATTCAGTTTTTTATAGAAAGAAATGTTAGAAATTTAAGATAGTCTCGTCCACAAAGAGTTAATAGAAAACTGTGAACCGTTAAAGATTAAAATTGGCGGGGACGTTCGTAATTCCAAATAATTACCATATGGATCAATTGTATTATATTTTACGTTTTATCTTAAACTTTCTTTAAATTGTCCTAATTCGAAAACCGTATCCTTTCATGTAACTTATTACTATATAGATTACATGATACTGAGAAACGCTTAAGAAATGTATTTTTGTTTTAACTATAAAGTAATAAAAAATACAATATTTAATAATCATTAATAGAAGTTTCTTATTTTTAGAATCGAGCATGTATCTTAGTCAATTAAAGGCAGAAAACATTGTACAGTACAATGATAATGATTCATATTTGTTATAACTACAATGATATATGATGTCTAAAGACTACACAATCTATTTTTTTTATAAATTTCGATATTTTTTCGTGAATTTGTCACAAATATAAAAATATTTGTGTATGGCATTAGAAAAAGTAATGTTTGACACAAATCTTATTCACTCTACATCAAAAATGTCCCAAAAACGAAATCACTTGGAACATAGATATTTCACATGCAAACACAAATCGGAAACACATCTACCACTTCACAAGCTCAGACTTTGTTTCTATGATATAAATAAATTTCAATTAACAGTTGAAAATTGGAAGGTTGATTTCCAAGTAATAATTTTTATAAATAATTTTTACAAATGTTTTCATAAAGTGTATTAAGTGACATATTAGTTGTATACTTATAGTATTTTTATTAACTAAAATTACAAAACGATAAAGTTTCCAAACATTATCTGTTTTTACGTAAACCGAAGCCGCATTAGGTTATACTTACTCTTAAGAGAAGCAGGAATATAAAGAATAACAAATTTGTATATATCTAATTTTTGCTATATATATACATAAACAAATTCGGTGGAATAACGAATCAATCTCAACATAGTACCGCAAATAGGTAAGGGTTAAAGAGACCATTTTCAGTGTGAATGTATTTATGAAAGTGCGGCTAGTTCGATCCGGTCTCTACGTATGATACTCGAAATCGCATCGTATGGAGCGCACAATAGCAGAGATCGCCACGGTGGAGCGAGGGAAGTGGCTAACAATAAGATAGACTCCGACAAGGGAGAAGCCGGAGAAGAAAGCCCGTTCCTCGCGAAGAACGACGGAAAACGCCGCGCGGAACAAAGTAGTCGGCGCCGATTAAACAAATCGCATTATAAGTTAGCTTCTGCTGGCTGCGCCGAACTTACCAACTCGCTTTATATTAAGACGAACCGCCCACCCCGTTTCTCGCCCGCTTCGGCTGATCCAGGACCCGGCTATAAACTTCAGAAATGGCTCCTCGCTCGTTCCTTCCGACCCGGCGTCTTGAAGATTAGGGTTGGCTCGCACTGCAACGTAGCAACGGCGGAGGGGACATTGGCCGGAGGTGAAGTATAATTATTTAATTGAATTTATCAGTGTAGGATGGTTGTAGATTTGTCAACGGTGACAGTATTAGCTCTACGATGTCGTCGCGACGCGATCTTTCTCGAATCACAAGCCTACGAACCTCTTCCACGGACATTGCCCTTTATTACTTGTTCGATTTTATATATGCTCCTTCTACACCATTATTTACCGATGACTTCCATTTGGTAAGCTCCAGATTTTATGGTTACATTTGTAAATATAAAACATGTTTCCATTTGTGTGAACGTTATTGATGGATACTATTGAAACATTTGACATTAGTTATTTACAATTTTATTCAGAATTTAATAATTGTTAAAATTAATTAAATTGATATAAATTGAAAATTTATAATAAATGTTACTGTGAAATATGTTTAAGGTATGATTGGCTAATTAATTTTTTAGATTATGTTTATTGATTTTCGAAATAGTACCTCCTTTGAATATTGAATAGCAAATGCATAATAAATTTATGGATAAAGATGGTTACAAGCATAGTCATATGAGTTTAATTACAAATAGAAAATTAAGTGATGTATTTATATTAGTTTCAATATATTTTGTCAATGTGTATAATTATTAAACAGATCGCATATTTACATTCATTTAGTTTCTTTTATCTTTTCCCTCTTGCTTATTTATGTGATAAGCTATATATACTTCATAGATGCTTGTACGATTTAAGGAATGTTGTGGATATGAAAGTTAGGATATGTTATCAATGTATCAACATAATATTAATTAAACCTTTAAAATAAAAAGTATAACGTACGCAGAAAATATGTGTAAGATGTTCTACAGTAGATATAAAAATTCAAAGTAGAACTACATTTTCAGTTTATTATTCAGTTAATTGATTAGTTTACATTTTCACCTTTAGATATAAATTCTTTACATTAATTAATAATCACATTTTTATTACCCTACTGATTATACACTGAATCTTTAATAGTTTGAAGAACGTATATAAAACATTCTTTGGAATCATTACCTACATAAACATTATAATACGGTTTAACGATTAAGAACTGCTAACTATTTATGTATAAACACTTAGCGAAGTTGGGTCAAAAATAAAACTAAAGTAATGTTTAGTTTTAAATATTAACTTAAAATTAAAAAAAAATGTAATGTTTAGTTTTATTTAAAAAAAAGTTTATTCTGATGTACAAAAATGATGATCATTAATAAAATGCTTTGAAGTCGTAGATTCTAGAACAACTTTTATACGAGGAAACGCATCTGAAGTGTAGACGTGATCAAAGCGCGTCTGAATAATTCGTCACGTTCGGCCTCCTCGCGAGAAAATATATAGAGGGTTCGGCAACAGGTGGGAGAGTTTAAGGGCCGATTCTCCATAATGATATAAAACAAAAGTCAAGAATGAAAAATTCGGATTTACTTTTATTCATTAATAGATCGAGATTTTTTATACATTTAAGAGCAATTTGAAATTACAAAATTGCACACAATGCAGGTAATATGAAAAAATATATAAAACACCTAAAATGTAATATTGTTTATAATATTTGTTAAAAGAGATTATATTTTACCCTAATTCTTAATTACTAATTCCTAATTTCTAATTCCTAATTTCTAATTCCTAAAAATTTGAAATTGTGTAAAGATCCGCAATCTTGGATATTAATAATCAAAAATTCACTTAAATAACATAAATCTAACTAACAGAAACATGTAACGGATTATTCGTTAAGACATGCGACGGACCACGTGCCAAGCGGAAGACATATGCTTAACTTCGAGGTTATAAATTAGGGCCCCGACAACTGCAACGTTAATCAAGAGTTCGTACACAAATTGTTACGTGACATTAAACCTATCTATGTGTTGAAACAGACGTGTTCTCTACAAGAGAAAATTGGTACCTGTCCCTGATGATCCCTTTAAAGGAAGAAGGTGAATATCCTCTTAAATATCAAACCTACACATCGAAATAATTCACATAGCTACAAAATAAAAACATTTTTGTATATTCAATTGAACTCTATATGCGTTAAAAATGTCCATATGAACCCAGATATTTGTATATGTTTTATATTTTATATTATATTTTTGAAGATATAATTGGTGAGTCAATTGTTCATTACGTGTTCTTGAAACAGAGAAAGCATGAGTAGAGGATGTGTTCAAAGTTTGTTGAGTAGCAAAATTCTGAAGATAAAGGAATTTATTTATTCGAAAGAAATATTGTAATAAAAGTGAAACGTATGACGAAGGAAACGGAAAAGGAAGAGACATCTGTAAATAATTTCAATTCTATTCCTACGTACTCCGAATCATCCGTAAGTGTGGAAACCATATTAAAATGGCATCGAAGATTAGGCAGAAGTATGTTCAATTGGTATATGAAATATGGGCACAAGAATCGAAATTGCAAAATTCTTTTCGCTGAATAGTAACGTTTATAAAGTACCACACAATAGAATCCACAATACACACTATATTATAATTATATATACATAGCTTTAACAGTCAAGACTCTCTAAAAAAGATTAGATAGGCTTTTTATACATTTTATCATTCATTCAATATTTACTATTGAAATATTTATTATTCAAATAATTCTTATCATCAACATTTTTTCCTTGAACAAATGGAATATATAATCTAATACATATATTGTTTCGGAATAATAAATTATTGGATTTGAAAATAATCAAACCACATAAAACATTTAACTAATGTTGTATCACATGAAACTATAAATATTAACTAAAAATATTTGAATTATCAAATGATGCTCCAAATCAAATGTATTTCCATATCTGATCTTTTATATAAAAGAATAATTAATTGAAGTTATAATTACTATTAGTAATCTGAAGATCTTTATACGTTCATGGGAAATTTTAAAATGCAAAATTCCACAGAATGCACACGATACGAAAATATATATAAATTTTTCAAAGTGTAGTGCTTTCTATAGTATTTCTTAATAAAACCATTTTCTATTATAAAATTTTACTTTTCTATTTATATTCTTAAAAATATAAATTTATACAAAGATATACAATCTACTTATCATGGTATATATACTCTGTACACTTTTCATAGCCATGGTAGTCGCCATACTGCGAAATGCACTTCATCCGCGTTTCTCGTTCGTCCTGAAAGTACGTCTGAGGACGCGACGGTGGCTGGTCGCGCGCAATTACGTATAGAAGAGCGTCGATAACGTCGTCGACGGGAAACGCCGCAAGACAGTGTCGTTAACGGGACAAGAGCATCGCTTAGGTGGCTACCAGGCCGATGTAATTATATCAAGGCCACTGAATACGCGATCGAGCAAACCCCTCGCATCGGATCATGCTGCTCCAGTGATCCTGAGGCGTCACCAATCTCCGATCCTTTCCAGGAAGAGACGCGGACCGAACGAACGCTTCGCACGTGCGCTACACCGTCGATAATCGTTCGTGCGAGCGACCGACGTCGACAACGGTGCATCGCACATAGGCGTTAATCACGATTCATCTAGAGAGAGAGAGAGGCAAAAGCCGAGTCGAGAGTAGACGAGTCTGGCCAAGGAAGTGCGGTTTGACGCACCGGTTTCGAGGAATTAACGCCGCGCAATCCTGTTCCGATCGGTTCGCGACGGATTCACCAATGTGCCATAGGATCTTGATCAAGGAAGATATCAGCTTGTTACAAGGAACGTCAGCCGAGTGTATTAACCTGTTAACTGTGGAATTTAGTTTCAAGCCTTGGCCCCTTGGCGTATAATGAGTAACGAGATTCGTGAAGATTTTTAGAACGATCTAAGGAAAATCAGTGTTATTTGTTATACGCACGGAGAAGTGAAAGACTATTTTATTATTCTCAATATTACCATTTTAGAAATTTTGTATTTTTATTGAATAGAGAATTTCTTTGTTTTCCAGCCAATTATTGACAGCAACATAAGTCTGATGACCATAATCACAAAGAAAATTTTACTGTAATAATTTAACACGTTTGTGGACGTCTGATTAGATTAAAGTCGTGCGTTGAAACTCAATATTTTTATAACAATTGAGGGGTCCAATGCAAGAGGGAGTTAAGCCACAGAATGGTTAAAAATGAGATATTTTTTCATTTTGACAACACTTGCCGTCTACTTATATTTTCCGTGTATTCTTGCTTTGTATGTTAATGATTGTTTTATTTGTGTGCTATAATTTTTGTGCGAAAGAGAGTTATACCCAGGGGTTGAAAACAGTTATGATATCAGCTCCGATTCTTGATACAGTTATGGAGAACCGAAGTAGAGTCATAACTGTTATTAGGTATATCGGTTTTGAGCTGTATCAGCTTCAGTTCCGGTTTTATAACTGTCATTTCTCGATTCTATAACTTTGTCAATCAGGATCGATATATAACAATAGTACTTATATTTTTGGAACCTTTTTAATCCCTAGTTATACCGTACATTATTTTTTGTGTCTAATATTCGAATAGCTGTGAAACAGAAAGTTATAACTTCTGTTACCCTTTATTCCATCTACATATGTATTAAGATGTCTCAAAACAATTACATGTACACCACGAGAACGTAGTGACAAAAGATGATATATGTGGAAATGAAATTTGTGACATTTCTTTTTTAAGACTTTATATATTTTCTCAGAGACGTTAATGTTAGTAAAACGTAAAAAAGCATTTGATTTCCCAAGTATAATGCTCTTGAATAAAATATTCTTTAATCAGAACAGCTTTCGTAACGTTTCTTTTACAATCTAACTTTCAGATTTAAGTATATAAGAAATCAATACTAAGTGATTCTTCCAGATACTTTAGTATATTATTAATAAGTTCGATCAAAAGAAAACAGTTTAATAGTGCAATTTTTATTGAAATACAGCTGTTCGTAAAAGCTTTAACTCTCTAACCGCGTAAATTTTGCAATACATGTCAAAAATGATTTTTATTATAATCGGTTTCGAATTTTGAACGATTTTTACACATTTTTTATTTACAATATCAGCTGTGTTACTTATTTTTCTTTATATATGTTATACTTAACTATACGGTTAATTGGTTCCGTGTTATTCAAAACTATGTTATATGAGACTTAGAATTAAAAGATATACAAATGTTATAATTTTGTTCTGTTTTATTGAAAAATGTGTCCTTAGATACTCCCTATTCTTACATACAAGAATTCGCACAACTGATGTACCATATCATAGAATTAATAATTTGACGGTTTCAATTTTTTACCGCGTTATGCAAGACTCCGTGTAGTTCAAGTACGTACCGTATTGTTTGCGTTTTGCTTTTAACCTTTAAGTATGGATGTACGGTCTCACAGATCTCTATATAAAACGTCGTGAATTTTGAAGCCAGTAAAATTTTCGTTACACAGTTGATATGCTATGTGAAGAGATTTAAATAAATCAAACCAAATAAATACAATAAAATTGTTTATTAGTTGTTACAAACGAGAGTACTTAACACTAATCGATAATTTTCAGACTTTCATAGTTAGAAGTTAAATCTGAATTTAACTATTAATAGAATTAAACTAGATCTGAATCTATAATTAAAGTTTAGCACTAAAATTATCGAGCGTTTAATATGATTAATATGTATTCCTTATAAAAATTTTAACAACAGCTTTTTCTCAATTTCTTCATACATTCATTACAATATTCAGGTGGAAGTATTTACTTTCAAAATCACTTAGAATATTTAACAATTTCAAGATATCAATAATTGCAAAATAAGGAAACTGAAACCCGTCATTTCGACGGGTGCGGTGGTTCTAGCGTTAATACGCACAGATACCCAGGAAAAAGGTAGGAAGATCAAAGTCGAGGTCGAAATCGAAACAGCGAACGAATGATTCATTAATCTTTTATGGTACAACATGTCACAGTCTCGAACATGAGTCTTTACACAATGACGACCGTACCGTGGACCATTTCGCTGTGGGTCGAGTGAGAAATGGCAGGGGACAACACCGCGGTTCCTGTCATTGACGCGTGCCAATCACGGAAACCGGTGCAGGTCGATCACCAACGGTGAAATTACGATGTCGAAAAAAAAGAAAAAACAGAGACAGATGCGTAGAGGACGGAAGAGGATGGGGAATTGTCATGGGTTACCACAGCGACGCTTGTATCAAACAAATGACCCTCCTCAATTTGGCACATTCAGCGTGTAGCTTGTTGCGTTTCCATTCATCCCGCGATACCTCGTTATAACGTTACTTTCTACAGGGTAAGTCACATGGCTGACAACTTCAATAATAATATCCCGTTTCGACTTTTTATTTCGATATTGCGACCGAATTAACGAGATCAGAACTTTATAAGCTACTTTCTATTGATTTATCAGAAATAAGACGAAATAATCTATTCCGTTCAAATGAATGATCCTCGATTCCTTTATTTTATCCTTGACATTTTTATATCAGTAAGTTTAATTATGAATACAAATACAATAATTAAAGTTTAATATAGGATACATAATTTGTCTGTTGAGCTGATGTTTCCGATCTTCATTAGAAATACAATTTTAATACATGCAATGTTGTCTTATTTTTATGAAATGAGTTTTGATGAATTATCTGTGATAAATTGTCATTTATCGTGCAAGAGTAGTTTAAGAAAGTGTTGTAGGTGTTTTTTATTATCTTTACGTTATATTTCGATAAGTGAAAAATAATTTTATAGTTGTCTTATATAACATTCTGAAACACATATTTTACATTCAAATTGACCTTTATATTTTTGTTAAGATTCTCTTATATTGTATAAACGTTTTCTATTTAAATTATTAAATTATTCTAACAGTTTGATTTAAAATTAAAGTATGGAATTAGTCACATTAAGTATTGAAATGAATTGTCTATTAACGATCTGCATTAAAAAGTTACATCGTTTATAGAATATTATCATAAAAATTTACTGTAAATATAAATATTTTCAATAATCCATATTTTTCAATGTTGATGTGTGTTTTGGTCTAAAACCGTTACCCAATCATTTGAGTTCCATAAAGTCGATGATGAATACATAATAGCGAAAAAACTTTCGAGTGTAAAGAGTTGAAATACAAGGAATTGGAGCTACAGGAAATTTGTTTCGTAATAGACCTAGGCGCCGCAATACGACGACGCTTAAGTTGAAATAATTCAAATTGTTGCTGGCGCGCGAAGAATTGTGTAAACTTGAATAATTCATTTCGGCTCTCCAAAAAAAAACAGGCTGACAGAAAGTCCACTTACTAAGGGATTCCTTTAACTCATTGCGTACTGGTAATGAGAAATCTCGTTTTTTTATAAAGACACTTAGCTATACAACTTTGCTATTTACCACAGCATTTAAAAAAATATTAAATTTGACTCGAATTGATTATCTATTTAAAATATATTACATAACAATATGATATTTGAATTTTTGTATGTATAGTCATATAAGTTGATTTCATTGAAAATTGCCATCCGCACAATTCAGCTTTCTGAAAATTAGTCGGTACGCAATGTGTTAACTGTCCCCGTACTCGTGCTCGCGTGTGTTTTCGCGTCGCGCGGTGCTTTACGCTCGCGTTGATTGCCGGCGCACACACTTGCGGAAATAAGTGCTTTGATCCTCCTTCCGCGAGCCCTCGGTGTACTTGTTACAAACCCAGCGTATACACGAGAACGCTCTCCCCGCTTGTTACATCTCTTCGCTCGTTTGCGGTCATTGTGTGCAAGCGCACGAGGACGCGGCTTTGTTCCGACCATTTTCTGCTACTCTATTCACTTTCCGGATGCTGTGCGCACGGGAATGTTATCCGTCTCCCTCATTCATCTACATTAATTATAATTCGATATTATAATTATATTCGTTACTTTCTGTCCGCTACATAAACTGATTTTGCATCACTTTAGTGGCTTGATTTTTTCATCTCTTCCCGTTTTTTTTTCATCTGCTTATTCACTTAACTAGTCCAGGATAATTTGGTTGCGTTTTCGTTAAGTTTTAAGCGTATTAACATTACGTTCGTAACTTTTTCTTTTTTTAAATTTAAAATTCCTATTCGTTGTAATAACAATAAGGAATTGTCATAGCAGAAGTTCTTATGTAGTTCATACTTTAGTCACAGTCTTGCAATAATTGTTGATGCGAGATACATATGTGGATTTATTCATTTTAACTTAGTATAGGCATTGGCCGATCTGTTTTCCTGTGATTGGAGTATCCCGGACTTACTACTAGATATTATACGGAGTATTTCTGCAAGCATAGTACGATTGAAAAAGAAATTATTTTATGCGGAAAACTAAGTAGAAAATGTGGTACAATATTTTTTATATGGTATTTTGTCTATTAAGACATGGTTTTTAAGAATTTGTCGACTACCCGTATTATTCGATAGAAACAACCAATAGGTCTGTCTGTGACTTACCACTTCTACTTATAAATATCAATGTGGGTCTATTGGATAAGCATCTGAAGTCTTTTTGGTTTTCAGGTTTTTTGGAAGCCCTCTGTTTCTACCTGTCCCCCATCTTTATTGTAGAAATTCATGTTACCCATTGCCTTCTTAATCATTCATCTTAGAGCGTTACGGGATAGTTTCCAACGCTAGATCACTGGCATTACATGTTGCTGACTTGCTGGAACAGACTCACAACTCCAGAGCCGTGATTTTCGAGTTATTGATGTAAATATGTTATAGACATTTTTTGAGTTACAACGAAAAACTTATTCACTTACTTAGATAATTCAACTATTAGAAAGTAATTATGTTATTGTCTTTGATTCCTGTCACACCATACTACATTCATAAAAACGTTTTATTTTAAGTTGCGCCTTGATTACCCTTACGATCAGTAATGTAAAAAGTGATTAATAATAGTGAATACTATTTTTTACGTTTACAAATTATATTTGCGCAATAATGTAATATATGTTGAAAAGCAGTTTCTCTGTTCTCTTGAAAAATACAATACTTAGAGTTGCGACTCTGTTCCAGCAAATGAGCAATATGTAGGTAATAATTCAGTTTATTATAGTCTTTAAAATAACAATCGTTAGTTACTGAAAACCATGTATTAATGTCCGAAGTAGCTGAAGTTGGATCATTCATGATCTATACTAAAATTTTCATAATCTGTACTTTAGATTTAATACTTCATAAAATGACATTTTATTACATTGTTGGATTATTAAGTGAGACTGGAATAAGATAAAGTGAAAAAAGAAAAATAATTAATTTTTGTTCCTTTCTTAATATTATATACAGTATTTACAACTGACTTGGTTAAGCCAATCAAAATTTGATATCATGAATATCGCACGTTTGTCGATAATAGTTAATATAGTTTCCGCTTCGTTTTCTTATTTATTATAATAGTTAGCTGTATAACTTTTTTCTTTTCAAAATTCCAAATTTTGAATCAAGTCTTTAGTATATTCGGATGTATCCATAATTTATTGTTGCGTGTTGTTGAGAAATAATTAAACGCAAATAGAGTAAACGTAATAAATTTGTGCGTATCGTGGAACGATTTATCTCATTTTTCATGGTGAACAGGTTAATTGTAGGGAATCACATTGAAAAAATGTAAGATAATTGTGTTTTTCCTGTTCTCGAGAAAAATTTCTCCAACTCGGAGCAACAGGAACATCCTGCCGTGAAGAAACGTGATCCTCTATGTTGACGTTCAGGAAGATCGAAACTGTGGGATAAGCTGGCGCTTTGAAAACACCGTGGCGAAGCGAGCCACTCGCCGGTGCTGCTGTTGTATACACTTATTTAGCGTGTAAACACCCAGGGGGTTTGCCAGAGGAGCAACAAGTGCCCGACAGCAAGAATACACAGACATAGGGTCGTTTCGCACACACCTGCTGAGGAGAACCAGGCTACTTTTTGCACGTTCCCATTATAGTCCTCGAATTTGTGGCACATGATTATTCTACATACACAGTATCATATTATAGATTACGGGGACCGGCAAGAATTCGTTATTTTTATTCTCAACAGAAAGCATTTTTCTATTATTTTCATTATTATATATTATTTCTCTATGCTTCGCGGCAGATAAAAATTATTCGCTTTTTTTTTTACATGAAATGAAGTAATGAGCACAGTACTTTTAAAGATGTAAGTGTAGTAAACAATAAATAAAGTCTACAATATCATACGTATATTGTTACAAAGCTTGAGATTTTTTAACTTTTAACCAAGTTCAGTTGTGAGTTGATATCTCGTTTTCCATGGAAGATACAAATATCACTTGATAAACTTAAGTAAAATATGTATTTTAATCTCCTCCGTCCCTCAGACTTTGGAGTCTGATAGAAAAATGTTTTCGCAGAATCGATGTTAGACTTATTGGGCTGTTAATATGCAAAATTTGAAGATGATTTCACATACACTTCGAATAACATTTATTCTTAACGTAAATTAATTAATATTATAATATTAATTTGCTAAGCTAAGAACTTCTTTAGTTAAAGTATCTGTTGTTAAACATTTTATTTCCTAAATTTTTACAGTAATATTTGTTGTAGGTCAAACGATGTAAAGTGCATATAAACGAGTTTAACAACGAGGAAAGAAGTGTTGCATAACTGTAGACGTTTGCCTAACATTTTATATCTTTTGAATAATTTAAATTTTCATGGAAATTAACTTCATCGCGTATATTGGCTGGCCGCAACTTTCGAAAACGGTATATTTAAGATCACGGTAATTTTGTGCTTGCGCAATTTTTCATTTGAGTTGTCGCTTTCCACTTAAAACAGAAATTGCAAACCCTGCCGGTTCGAAAGCAGCGCTCCATCTCTTTTTATTCTCGGTGACTGTTGACGAGAGAGGAGGGGGTGCTCGCGCGGAATGAAATTCGTTTGAACTAAGTTTAAATTAGCCCCTTTGCCTTCGCCGATCTTCGACCACGACCCTGCCTTCACACTAATTGACTTAATTTCTGCACTGATTACCGGGGGTATTTGCAGCTACTTATAGCTAACGTATATCTCTTCCAGCGACTCGCTCGCTCGTGCAGTAAAATATCAAATATCTTTCATAGAATTACCCTCGTACCCATAATAGCAAAAGACTGATTTATTGGACGCTTTTCGTCTACTGTTTTAGCCGCTTACATCTTTAATCTGCCTTAATTAACTTAATTATTCATTAATCCCCTATTTTTATGCCTATTCATTCGTTTGTTTCATATTTGTTACATACAAGGAATTCTGTGATCGTCTCCTATTTTTTAAACCTCATTTTTATTATTTAACATGCAAAATCGTTGATTCGTACATTGAATTTTTTCTCATATTTACAATTTCTCATTTTTCTAACTTTGTGGTTTCCTCTTTCACATTGACTGTCAAATATTTCAAACTCTTCTAAATTCCTCAATTATTTCATTATGCATTCAGTTGTGTATTCGCCGTTCTCCTACAATACTTTCTCTAACTTTGGTTATTTTGGACGATCCTACAATGACGTAACATTCGAGTATCATTATTTAACCAAGTTACACAAAGTATTGTAAGTTTTTATTGAAAATGAATGAAATATATATCACTAAAGTGAACTAAAACTATTGGAAATAAGGAGAAAGATTAAAAAATCACCTAATAATTTGTTATATTCATATACTCATTATTATAAAAGTATTATAATCTTTACTTTGCCATTCACTTTTCTCTTCATTTTCTAAATTTTAGGTTAAATGCATCGTTTTAATTTTTGAGGACAGAATTACTACTAATTACCACTTAATCCAGACCAGAGAAGTGTAAATTACGTTTCAAAGACATGGTCTTGCTGGCCATTCTGCTCTGCATGATTGTCTTTTCTCTACGTACCCTTTTAACTTCTGACTTTCCACTTGAAAAGTGGATCACACTTATAATTGCTAATAATGGATTATAATAATTTGAAACTACTTTTATCATATTAGAAAAAGTAACAGTATGGCAAGCACAACGGAATAACTTCAAACAATTAATTTACAATGAAGTAGAAATTTTTTAAGACTGATGTTATTATGAAATTTCAAGAAAAGAAAAAAATAAAAATATTTGTTCAAACGCAAAATTTTAAGTTTACGTTAATTGTTTAAAAAATGTTTGATTTATACCTGTCTAATTCTTGTATGGGTTCAGATTGACAGGAAAGTATTTGCTTTAATAATTTAAATATGAAGCGAATCGTTGGAATTGTTGTTGTCACGACCACTCTGATTGAACCGACGAAACCGCGGTTAAAGTTTTATGATCTATTTTCTTTACGTCTTGAGGAACATTTTCTTCCCTATCCTGTTACTGTTTCTTAGCTATTAAGACACGTTTTGCGTCTAGAAAGTTTATTCTTCTGCGACGTTCAGATGGAAGCAGCACGTAAGTTAATCTAGTGATGCATAGAGCCTGAGGCTTCGAAGCTTTAAAGCTCAACCATAAAAGCTGAGTTTTTAAGATTAATGTCATATGAAGCTGCTGGTCTTGAAGTTTTAAGATTGAAGTTTTAAGAATCAGCTCTTGAAGCTTTTAAGTTCAAAGTAATAAAATAAACAATAATTCGGTGACGTTCTACATATCTTATTTATTTTTTGAAAAATATAATCGTGAATTGTCGACGCATAGAAATCTGAATTAATTGTAGGCTTTTTGTACTTTCTGATTCTTAAAATAGAATTGTTTTCGATAAATCAGAAGAGATTTATTAATGGTTTCACTAAAGTGTATTGAACCCATGTTTTGTTTCAAATTTTTAGAAGTTAAAATTCGAAATCTATCAGAAGGATCCTAACGTCATCAAATATCTTCCTTTACAGGTCATCAATTTTTATAGCATTTAGACATACTTAAATACTTCATGTAACACTGTTACGATTAAAAATGCCCTGAAATGTGCGACGATTCTCAAAATTATTTAACACTGATAAATAAATTTTAAATTACATTAACATTTCAATTTTTACAGAAACACGAACTGAGTATATTGCAGATACACAGAAATGAGCGATTACAAAAAATATTCTGCTCGTGCGAGATTCCAAAAATCAGGTAACCGAAACTTTAAATTGTCCATTTATTCGATACTCTCAGGAAAATTCTGATACCGTCTAAAGTAGTATTCCCCAAAAAAACGTGACAGCAAAGGAGAATTCGATTTTTTTGAAGCTTGGAGGGTTGGCATATAGACCCTTTAACTTCCACGAGAGCGGAAATGTTCGCTCGCTCTCTTCATCTCGGCCTCCGGATTCTCCAGCGACCAGCCCTATCCCTGGAACTTAACTTTCCTCTTGATTGACGTTCGGTTATCGTCGCATTTGCATAACTCGCACCACCGACCCGTCGCCTCGCCCCTTCTCGCGTCCTCCTTTTCCGCCGCCACGGACGTTAACCAAGAGACAAGGACGTGAGTATGGGCTCCGTGGAAGGAGGGGGTAAGAGGACGAAGAAGATGGCGACGGAGGAAGGAAAAAGGAGAAGACTGTCTTCGGCTCGTGAGGGAGGTTAGAACGGGAGAAGAATGCGGGAACGGCCACGTGTCAAAACGAATTTGCCTCATTTGCCCCGGAGCGGCGAGTCCGCCAGCCCGAGAATCTATTAGAATAATTTTTATGAATCTAATTTTAAATTCCGCGGAACGAAGTTACTTTACTGTCACGCTGTCAGTGGCTCTTTATTAACTGGTCGCTCTCCTTCGTCTTGCAGCCGGTACACAGGAGCTCCCGTGACCCGTCGTCCATCGGAAACGAATAATTTAAATAATTTACCGTCTAATTCGTACGGTCGAACACGCGGAAACGAGATTTCTGCTCTTAACGTTGTTACGAGCTCCGCCGGTTTCTCACGATTCACCCTTCGAGCCAGATACTGCTGGATACAAGGAACTATGGGCACAGAAGACATTCGATTATTCAAGCGTTCTGCTATCTCAATGATATACATTCAAATGCTTAAGAAAGTGTGTTAAACATTTACTTTAATGTTTTGAAAAAGGATGCAGGTTGTAGTATGAAGAAATTGGAATAACTTTAAGAGATGCTTATTGTATCGTTGCAATATAATGTTGCCAAACTGATTTACGTACTGCTGCAATCGCCACGTATACATTCTATGCAATGTCTATCAAGTGAAATAAAAAGAAAGTTGAAAAATGTGTCATTAGCAATAAATGAAATCTGAAATATAATATTTAATTTTGAATTTTGTATTTTAATAATATAATAGAAAATATGTTAATCGATTACGAAAAAGTATATAAGAAATTATTACAATAAAATGTTCAGCCACCGACAATTAGGTAATTAAAAAATATTATTAACTTTGTTAAATTCGGACATTTTTGTAATATCACTTCGTTAGCATAAATTAAATTCAGTATTAAATACTGATTTCCAAAACAGCACATGTCCACGGCTTATCAAGACTTTTTCCACAGAAGCCAGTTATCAAATGTTATGAAAAATGTGTGCATAATGAAAGTATATGTATAATCAATATTCACAGCAAAAATAATCAAGATTGATGTTAAATTAACGAAAATATACAAAACAGATTGATTTCCACGTAATAGTAGTTACTGGATTTGTGCTGTTTCGGAATTCATGGCTTCTTTTATGTGTATTATACAGTAAATTTTACCATTATTCATCGTTAATTGCATTTATACGAGTGTTTGTAACTAAATGAATAGTCAACAAATTAAGGAGTGCACGGAATCTTTTTTACTTGACTATGGGTCCCTTAATCATTACATACGTATATGAGAAATGCTAAAAAAAAGAATTTATTGAGGTCAGAAGAATCAAACAATTTTCAATGTACCTCAACAATGAAAATTCTTTATATAAATTGATTTAAAGCTGACGATGCAATTCTATCCGATTCGTCTACACTTCGTAGTGTGGAGGTTTGGCCCACTTACTCCTTCCATTCGAGGTATAGATTGCGCGAGTATTTTATGACTGGTTAAGACCCTGTAAATCACATTCAACATTTTTCGCACTATCAAACAAATATAAATGTATGAGTTTACTGATTGTGATCATAATATGTTATTCTTATGTCTTCTCATTGCAGTTTCAACAATTCCACATACACATATAGAGAAATTTGACTCTGCAGAGACATTGATTATCACCAGAAATTATGTCACAGTAGATAGAAGTACAATAGGTTTGAAAATCTACAAATATTACAATAAATTGATTTTACTGTCCCTCTACCTGGATCTACTGATTGATTCAATATTGAATTTTCATTATTTAATAAAACTATAGAGTGTGCCTTTTTTACAACATCTTATTATTGACATTATTTGTAATATAGATGTAATTTCTAAATTGCACTTTGCCTTCTATCATTTTTAGTATATTATTTCTTCTGAAATATATTAGAATTATTTCACGAATGAAAATTTCCCGAATGGTACTGATTCTGATCCTACTACTCTAGTTACAATAGCAGATGTTATTATATTAGTGCTGCAAACAGATAGTTGTCAATTAATACTTTGAGGACTGTTGTCATGTACAAGGCGTTGCAAAAACATGTCACGATTACCATAAGGTAACTGTACACCTTTCATTTGATGGAAAACAATGTAAGAAAGTTCTCGGAAAATTCATCCTGACCTTGAAATGAAGGGTTAAAATGTGTTAAGTGTGTTCTGTTCATCGCGGAAGTAAATAGTTTAAAAGGTACTATAAGTCGGAAATAAATAGTTTACTTGCAAATTGCTGTTGAAGTTCTCATGGGAGAGTAAAGGATAACGATATCCAATGTGTTTACACCCTTTTCCACCAAATAAATTGATTGAGATTTTGTTCTAATTGCAACATTCGAAGTAATCTTATCAAATTTTCACGAGAAGAAAGTATAAACATGATTACCCGAATATTCGGATATCAACACGAGGCTTACCCTTTAAAAATTAAAAGACTCCACTTTGCGGAAATGTAAAATATTTTGTTGCCATCTTTATTTATCACATTCATTGTACTCAAAGATACATTTTCTGTTTTATTACATTAAAAATACTGTCAATGTTGTCTCTAGATGTAACCAATATTCTATTCCACAGGTTAGGTGAATTTTACCAAAAAATTGTCGACCGTTGATGATTTCAATGTTTAAGTAATAGCTTTCTTTTATTTAATCAACGCATGATCACGCATATGTTTCATTGGGGTGAATGATGAAACTTTTGAATGCTGATTCTATTCTGTGTCCGTCATAAAATACATTTGTGCCTTTTTCTCGCGCGTATCATTGTTACAGTATTGCAATAAACGTTGTAAAAAAAAAGAAACCAGAAATTTGTCTCCCGGTTATCAAGACACCGCTTCTCTTCAAGGACCAATTACGGTTGTCGAGCTCGGTATTATCGGATAGTTAACTCGGTAAATAGGGGAAAGAATTCCGCTGAGGTGATTCGGAGCGCAGCGGGGGGCCTCGAAAGAAGAAAAGACGAAGAAAAAGCGACGTGCACGGCGATAAGCGGAGCATAGAATTCCGTCGGGCAGATGGAGCGCATTGCCGGCCTATATTCGCAGCTTATTTTAGAACTGTACAGAGCGCACGCGTTTGATGCTGCTCCATGAAGATTACGGGGACCGAATATAGTTTAGGGCTAGAACTATTCACATATTTTATGTTCCACGCATCGTCGTTTTCATTTCCTCTGTTTTATCGACCTGTTTCAATATAGTTACGTTCAGGATCCTGAAAAATTACATACTCCACTTCGATCCATCTGGAGTCGATGATTCCGAGGAACTTTCATTCTAGATAACTAAACATTCGTCTAAATGCTTCAGCAACCTTCGCCACTTTTGCGAATTCGAATGCACGAGTGTACTTTAAATAGTGGAACTGCGACACAGATCAAAATTACCCATTTCTGATTTCTTCTTTTTGCAATGATTAAAAAGATAACAGATATTTCTCTAAAAAATTATTAGAGAAATTAAAAATCAATTGAAGTCTGAATAGACGGACTCTTGCAGTTTTTATAGAGGAATTTGACAAAGTCAATTTAACGTTTTCTATTTTCTCGGTAATTTAAAATGTTTGTGGTACTTATGTACATGTACCATTCGGACAGAAAGTGTTAAGAGAAATTCCATTTATAGTTTTCGAAAATAAATGTACACATATGAGACACTTCTCGTAGGGGTAAAAGTCGGGAGACCCTTTAAGTACCGTAGCCGCTCGCCTTGTTGGCCACCGAAGGTCGAAAAGTAGGGCAACGTGTATCGGAGAACGGTAGGAGGCATGAAACTTCGTCGACGATATTTCGTGTCGCCCTTCTTCGCGCAGATCCTGGCGCCACGTCACTCCTATATATTCGGCCAGTTCCCGTGGCCGCATCAGAACGAGAACTTTCCCGGCGACTATCGACGCATGACTCGCATCGCCGACGATGACATTTTTGTCTTCGACGGGGATCGAACCGGTGGAACCCGGATTGAATTTATTGCCTTAACATAGATTTCATGGAAACTGAGATTGATTATTTAACCCCGATACTGAATCTAAATGAAGTTGCATTCTGTCGATAAAGATTTTCTGTATCAACCCTTTGCATTTGATTGGCGCCTTTCATTAGCTATTTAACCACTTAGCTGTTTTTGACGAGTATACTCGTCATGAAGAAATGGCAAGGTTTTGTGTTATGATGAGTATACTCCTCCGAAAACAGCTAACTGGTTAAGGAAATATTTAATTTTTGAAATAACCGATTTTATATGTATATATTACTTGAATGAAAATTTTTGAAAAAATTATTGAAACTTTTTAGCTAGTTTTCAATATACCAGCATAGAATAGTTTGTATGAATTTTAAATACATTGTTGAGATTACGACTTTAACCAACTTTTTCCTTGTACATAATCCATTGTACATAAACCATCGATACCGCTGCAACGAAATTTGTATATAATTGTGTGTCTGTGAGAAAGTATAGAATAGGATCCCCTTTAACATCAGAGGCATATTCCGCGTTTTACAAATCAAAGAACTCTAAACGTTAGAATTAAATAAATATTTTTTTTTAATATTACAAGAAATAATATGCAGTTTATTTTAAAACAATAGGAACATAAAATGGCTTTTATATTATATATAGAATAATTGAAAGGAGAAAGGCAGACAAAACAAAATTTAATTCAGAACTTGTGTATTGCACATTTTCTAACATGTCTGTTTGTATTATTTCTTAATTTTTATCGTTATTTTTCATAAAATATTTAATCGTGTTTTACAGGGGCAAAATATAATCAGAGTCAGAATATAATTATTATCTTATGTTATTGTTTATTTTATTTTACATGTATGGAGAAAGCTTAGTTTAGTTGTTGTGTGTTGTAGCTGACAGTGCTTTCAAGTAGCCTCAGTACTGTTCATCTACCACTTGATGCCTAGCGGGATTAAGAACAGTTTTTCGCGATGTGTTTTATTTGTAGTTTTGATTGGTTACGTGTAACCGTACTTCAACGACAAATTACAGAAAACTGTCAAATGAAAGAAAAATTAAATTTCTAAGAATGAAAATTGACAAATTGGAGCCGCACCCATAGTCCAGCCATCAAGTGGTAGACAAACAATATATTGGATTGATGCAAAAGTGTTGTTTTTTTGTGCGTGGTTAACAAAGAAATTTCTTTCTTCGAAACGGGTAACATCGGTTTTCAAACTATTATAACGTGTATAAAGGCCACTTCCTTCTTCGTTTGTCAATTTTGCTTCAGCCAGTGATATTTGGAAACTCCTCTTATTCCCTATAAAAAAACGTCAAAACTTTTGTATTAATCCAGTATATTGAGTATACGACCTAAAATCAGTTTCTTGCAATGTATGAAATTACGTTTCAGTTATACAGTTGAGACTGGTATTAGTACGGCCGGTTTTTCCAAGGTGGGGGTGCAGGTGCGTGCGGCCACGCTTTTACTTCATAAATAAGACGGCTGAATATCAATTTACGTTCCCACGGACGCAGAATTCGTTGTCGCGCTACCTGCAGTTTTTCGCAAATACTTTGAAAACTAAGTGGAAGGTTTTATTACAAGAAAAAGTTGTACAAAATATTGATCTTTACAATACATTTAGAAACTACCGTAATCGGAGTCGTCCGAAGATTATTTGTAAAGAAAAGTTGTTCAGAATCATACCCCCGACTACATATTAAAAAGTTATTTTAATCATTCTATGTTGGTATAATACGTTAGATTTCATTCAATTTTTTTATATAGAAATATAATAATTTTTAATATATGGGTATTGTAGCCAGTTGAAAATTTGGCGTGTTACGTAAATTCGAGTGATATGACAGTCAACGCGTTAACTTGCCATGTGCGGGTACTTAAGATTACGAATGTCGATTGGACCAAAAAAAAATCGTTTTATAATTACGGTCCTGAAACATTCTACTACAAAAATTTGATTTATATTTGTATTTGAAATGGATTGCATCGCAAACATAAAATGATCGTTTATACATTTACTTGGCTTTTCTAAGTAATCGAGTATTCGACACATGTCTGCAATACCTTTACTCCTATGAATGATTCGCATCGCATAACTTCCATGTGAAAAATATTGATATTTGTATATAATATTGTATCAACTTCGAAAGTTTATCTAACGCGTGTGTATTGATATTTGTAAAAAGTGAAAATGGTCAATTACAGGCAGACATATAGTCAATTCCTCTTGAGTAGTATGATCCGACTTTTGAAAGATTCAATTATTTCGAAGCTACAGTACCGTATTAGAAAATGTTGTTTTATATTTTCTACTTAATTATTCATTTTGATTTTTCCATTACGTATTTTTATGTATTTCTTGTGTCGTTACATTAATAACAAATATATTTTTCTGTATTAAATATATGTAAGAAATCCATACACGAATACATTTCCTTTGGAATGACTAGACACTGCCCAACATTAAATGTATCCACAAAGTCAACCTTCAGAAATTTCATTCGTCAAACTTTTTAATTATGAGAAATAATTGAAAATAAATTCTGCAAACGTTATTTATTGTCGACTTCAGTCATTCGAATGAAATGGGGTGAATAAAATATTTCACATTTACAAATTGAGAGGAATCCCTTTACCATTCTAGAAGCCGATTTCGGGAAATTGTGAATGCTTCAAGAGACCCCCTGTTTCATTTGGAGAACAAATTATATTAAGTTAAAGGTGATATAGTTTTGAAATAAAACAACTTGCAACGCTTTATATGGTCCACCCTGTATATGAAAGTGCATCGGCATCTTGTCCGACCCCACCCGAATTTTTCCGACCCAACTCGAACCTCGGGTATATACCCGACGTATCCGACTTCCCACACATTCCTGGCGTTAAAGTTAAAAAAATTCTTTAATGGTATAATAACACTTTGCAAACATAGTATATAACACCTTGAAATAGTACTTGTCTTTTTACCTTTAAAGCTTAAAAATGACTAATTATAAATTAGTTACAAATAAAGTGATATAATCATATGTGACTCGCCATGTACTTACTACTACTAACTTAAGTTGATTAATTAATAATAATTTAGTTACTATTTACGTTTAAATTTACTCTCAGATAATATATAAAATCATTCTGTAAAATTAATATTAAACAATGTGATGCCTGGTTTTCTATTGATATGTGAACTGGATCGGTTATTATTTTATTATAATTGAATCGTGAATTTTATTGTTAAAATCGTCTATTTATTTTAACACTAACAATTTTTAACGATTAACCAGTAACTTGCTATACTGACAGTGTGTAATTTTCAATATAGTTTGAAGTGATTCTACATTAGCCATTTTGCGAATGGTTTTCAGTACTTGTATATCAAATTCGGTCGACAAAACTTCAGTTCATTAACCAATCAGAGTTAAATTGCTTAATTTATTATAAAATTTAGTTATTACTGCAAAATATTCGCATTGACATCAGGATTGTAGATTCTGCGGACAGTTATTTTATTGTATTTTAAGAAATATGTTTAATTAATGTGAAAAGTTGTTTCAATTCTAAATAATATTTCTATATTTATAAATGTTTAATATTTGAAATTGGCGTTGCGACATTTTTCTTCAATTTTAAATAAATAGTTACAAACATATTTTGAACCCATCGATATTCAGTTACGGAAATTTGAAACTTGCATGTTAAATTTAGTTGAAATTTTGAATAAAAATTAATATTAATAAGATAAAATGTTAACGAGGTACTTACATGCAGACGTATTGTGAACATTTCTTCTATTACTGCTGGACATTCTGTCATCCCAGGATTAAGGCGAAATACTTGAATATTTTGAATATATTGAATATGGGAAAGATTTGAATATTTTACGTGTTCAGTATGTTAAAAGTTATATTTAATTGTAAAAGTTAGTAACGTTATTGACTTGTGAATGCAATTGAGTTTAGAAACAACATCTTAGGTAATCAGAATGTATGTATACTTTCATTTTTAATTATATGATTCTTAAAATTTTCTACTGCGCCGAGAGAGAAATAAATAGACATATAGACATTTTAGTAATAACTTTTAAGTAATAATAATTTATTAACGTATGTGTGTAGGCTTTGATTTCTAAACATCTGTGAGGACCTAAAGCAATAGAAATATGTTTAAATATTTCTATTTGATATTATATATATAAGTTGCTGTAAATTACGAAAATAAAATTTCGGATTAGCTGTGAATAAAAAGTATTAACAATCTGTCCGTGTAAAAAACTACAGAATTTGTATAAAATCTTAAACGCTATTCTTGAAAAATTATTAACAGATTCAGTTACGTCTATTTGTATTCTTTCATGACACCCTCAATAAAGTACTAAAACTCTCATTAAGTTATTTGTTGTAGTTTCCTTTTCTGTATGCTTAAAAATTTCCAAATTCCGATACTTCCACAAGGAATGCATCCTTAAAAAAGATATGGACTTATTAGTACAATATTTAGAATGAGCTGCGAAGAATAAAGTTGAAATTTATACATAATGAAAAATTAACAAAACTAGAATGGAAAGAGGTAGTTTTTCAAATGATAAATGCTGCAGAATAAAGCTTTCGCCAGGTATACCAACTGTAGTAGCTCCATTGATAGTAACGTCCGCCAAGGCAGTCTTCATCTTGACGCACGTTCCGTTCGCAGCGCACCTCTTCCGTGCCGGGCCCGTGAGAGTGGTACTCGAACTTGACGGCCTCGACGATTCCTTCATAATGTCAATAAAGCGTACCCCCGAGGGCACGCATTCCTACCGGCGGAAATGTCACGACGTCTGACCGTGGAAAAGAAGGTTTCGTCCGAGAGAAGAGGAACAAGCCATGCGTCGATTGCATAAATAGAAACGGGCTTGTCCAGCGTGTATGTAACACTCGGGACCGTTTCCGGGGTCGCGGAAAGGGGAAAACTGGAAGGTACAGGATGTTTCATTCGCTCCGACCACATTTCACATTTGCAATCGGAAGTTGAATGAAATTCAAGTCGCGAATTCCAAAATATTACAAGTCGAGTTTTTAACATTATCTATGTAAGTTATTGATTTAACTATTTTTAGTTTATTCAGACCTATTTAACATTAAGTAACTTTACATTCAAAATGCCAGCGAAATTTCTGGATAAACTTCACAAAAGGTTATGTTACATTAAAGTTTACATCAATTGATAAGAATTTAAGAAATCGCGTTCTATAAGTAGAACAAAGTCGAATATCAATCACGTGAATTGAATAATTGATGATATACGAATACATCTGTATTGATACGTCCACTGCCTAATCCAGCACTCATCAAAATCCAATACAATCGAAATACTTTTTATAAGCAATCAGAAACTCGAAAGTCAACATTTTCTATAGTGATTGTTGAACTGTAAGAACATTAATTTTTAAATCTGCGTTCAAAATTGTGTCCTCTAAATTTGGATGGCGTGTTAATTAAAATTTTATAGTACATTTCACTTTGCTAAGTGGAGTTGAAACCTGTAGGACACGTGCAAGACTGAAAAGAAGGAAATGGGTAGAATCGTTACGCTAGACTGCTAATAGTCTACGAGAAAGATTAATGCTTTTCTTACTCTATGAACAAATGTTAGTGAAAGTGTTTACAATTGCCGCGACAGCTGAGTCATAATTACCGACGTAACGGACTTGGTTGAACTTCCTACGATCGCTTTCCCATTTCCCTCAATCTTATTGGTTCATTCAATCAACCCCCGTGGATTCTCATATCCTTTCCTTTCCTTATGTACTTTCTTACGTCCTTTATCAGCTTTTCTTACCCTTTTTCATACATAGTTCTTAATTTTTCCTACTAATCTTTTTCACAGTTTTCTTTTAGAAATTTTTAAGTATTAGAGCATGAGTGAACTCGTTTTCTATAACGCGAAACGTATCTCTCGTGTTACAGTAAATCCTACTTATAGGCAAGGGAAATAAATTATTTTTCTCTTTAATTATGTCAAATAACATTTGGCGACATTCACCAATGTTAATCACTATTTCGAAATGTCTGTCAATCTTATAGATATCTGTGTATCATGTTTCGATTCTTCAACACTCTCTTATAGCAGCTGCAAGTAGTGAAGTAGTAAGTGAAATATAAATGCTTTCAATCTGAAAAAATCCGCAGCATCTTCATATGAAATCGTACAATGTACAATTTGTAATTACGACAGTATCATACTACCCCTCTAGAACGACCTCAAGTATGAAACACTGCTTCTGTAAACAGATTAGATAAATATCACCAATTTCATCTTATACCATATCGAATAAAAATCAATACGTCACTATTTACAATTTGTGATATAATTTTTTAATAGAGCACTTTTGTACCTATAACTTTTTCCTCTTATGTTAGGTTGTTGCATAAGTTTTATGCGTTTCAATGTATCGTCTGCAAATTCGTTTCTTGAACGTATTTTGTGCTTGCCTCAAACTATATACTTTCCATCGCTATTTATGACAGTTTCCTCTTTTCGCGGTAGTGGGACTATTCCTTTTTTATAAAAATCTCCAGATTTTTTGTTAAAAAATTATTATATGCACTTTTTGTTTCTTCGAAATTTTCAAAGCTTCTGCCATTTCAATTATTTTGAAAAGCTAGAAGGAGGTATGGTAGGTATAGAATAACTTCCCATTTTTATTCCAATATTCTTTTTACGATGCCATAGTCACGTGTGGTCCTGCGTTATCGCGGAGATGTCCTAAAACACTTGAATTGTAAATTGCAAGTTCAAAAATAAACGCGAATATCTTATACGATCTCTCTTAGGTCCTAATACCGCTGTTTGTATTAAGGATTCGCAGAAGCAATAAGAATGACAGATTGTTTATACGAACATAAAGGTGGACAGCATTTACGTAGAGACCTAAATGTGCAAGCAAAATTCGCTAGAATCATGATACAGAAGACAAAAGGCAGAAGACAGAAGACAACACCGTGCATAATAATTAACAGCAAGTAGAACAAAGAAGACAAGTCATGCTATGAAATAGTATGAGAATTCAGAAACGTAACGTCATCATCAACATTATAAACGAAGTATAAATTACTGGATCGTTTCTAATAGAAACCTGTTATAATCGGGAAACTATCAAAGTAAGGGATAAAACTAATCACTCAAATTTCATCCAACTATTTCATTTATAAAACCATCGTAACGATGGTCACCTATTACTTCACAAAAGAAGTCCCGATATCAGTGTCGTAAAATTCTCCACGACGACGAGATTCGCCGAATTAATCGTCCCCGAAGGAGCATATTCCGCTTCGCAAGAACAGAGCCATTCGTTTATCCGAACAGTCGCGTGTGACGACGAGTTCGGCGATCGAAATCCCGCGGTACGTTTAGTCCGAAAAGTTCAATCCTTATCGCGCACGTATCTTATCGTAGCCCCCTTCCAGCGATCAGAAGTAGTGCCGATGAACGCGTTAAAGGACCAGCGAGCGATTCCCTCATCGATCGCGGACCGACGGTGTTGTTTCGAGATCACACGGTACACGACCCTAATTGAACGACTTCCTGCGTCGCGTCGCATTTCACGGAGAACACCAGATTCCGCGTAGCGGGGCCGTCGACGATACGAAACTCCCCCGAAAACGAGGGACCGATTCCTCAGCTTGTACTGGAAACTTCGAAGTGGGGGCAAAAAGCGACGAGCCTCGTGGAAAAGAAAGAGACTCGTGCAGTGAGAGGAACGGATGGACCACGAGGAAAAGAGAAACAAAGAGAGGGAGGAAGGGTGAGCACGCGTTTCGATGTGTGTGAGTGTATGCGCGGGAGAAAGAGACAGCGGAAAGGAGAGAGAGGTGAAAGAGGAGAAACGAAGTCGCTAGGTCGTGGGTGGTGGATGGCGACCGTGTTGGCCGAGGGGAAGGGGCACGGTTGGCTGACAGGAGTGGGTGGTCGAGGGAAGAAGTCACCCCGGTGCTCTCCTCCACCAACTTTATAATTCTTGCGACGCTTTTGGGGAATGAGATTGTCGGTGTACTGGGGTTGAGGGGTTGGAAGGTTGAGGCGGAAAGGGGGAGGTTTAAGGTAGTCCGCTGGCGCCAGTGACGTCTGCCGAATAGCTGCTGACTTCCAGACTCCTGTAGTTTCGGCTAAGTGGTTCCCTTTTGCCCCACTTGAACGTCTGCACACCTTCCACCTACCTATTCACGCTGAAGAATCGCCCGATTTTTATCGATCCCTCGAACCGCGTGTGCACGACGCGAACTCATCTAATGCGTGTCTTCGTTGTCTCGATCCTGATCGTTTTTCGATCGCGTGCCACGGAACGCTTCACTTCTAATCGGTCGCCTATTAACACTATTCCTACCGACACTCCACGTATACCTATTCTTACCGCGACCAGTCAAATGACTGGTCTTTAGCACAACTTATATTTTTTAATATAGAGTGATGATAATAGCCAATTTGATAGTATATAATTATAGTTTCTTTTGTTTAGAAGTATATAATTTACATTTTATTCGTTTTCACCGAATTTTTTACAAATAGGTTTGTTGATTGTACATTTCCCACGCACGTACTATTTACATTTTAGACAGATCTTGTTAGTCTTATTGTTTGTGCAATATCTTATTTGGCATGGTTTCCGTTCGCGTGAACCTGTACTTGTATTTGTGACAGGTGTTGCTTGATTTTCTTTGCCTAACTCTAGTTCTTTTTGATATTGAATGGCAAGTTCTTCTGCCAATTGAAATAAAAATTCCTGCCTCGAAATTTCTTCTCCCGTGGATTCTTTATATAAAATCCATGCATTTATTCCAGCTTAATCTAGGATATTGAAAAATACCTGTAAAGGCCATCTCCGACATTCAGATTTTACCGATTTTCCGAGGTTGATACGCGAGTGAGAACTGTAAACACTTGGAAATACCGTAAAGCAGTCCCTGAAAGGCACTTTTTGGCTAAAATCATGCCACAACTGCATTACCTTTCGTTTGTAATGACTTTATAGTTTCGAAATTGAGTCTTTGAGAGAATACTATTACAAAAAGATATAAATCGTTCTACCGGTCAAATGGCCGGTCGTGGTAAGACAGACTACAAATTTTTCTCAAAAAATAAACAATAAAAATAGGAGTAAATATTGAATATTGAAAAGTTTTATACATATACTTTATGAAAAGTCGTGAAGTATAAAGGCGATTCAATTACGTTGTCTATAATAAATTCTAATCGAAATTTTAAAAACAGTCATTTGACTACTCGCGGTAGGAATAGTGTTAACACATTATTGACCGGTCACGAGTTAATTCGCGTTCGCATTTGCATTAGCTATTTGAATTTTTGAAACGCAGGGCAATCTGAAATATTGCAAAAGCAAAATATTCAAAGTTATATGGAAGGTATGTCCAAAGTTTTATGTCAATTCATTATGTATAAATAAAGTATATTGAAGTTTATTTCGATTGTTTCGCTTTCATATTTAATTACAAAATAATAACCGGTGACATGGGATAGCTTCTGCGTAAAATTACCAGTAAACAATATGTTACGCGGACCATTATTTGAGCGTTGATAAGTTTCTCGAATTTTTGAACATGTACGTGAATGTTTTCGATTATAAATTCATTCGTAACTTATTTTAGATTGAACCGATCGTTTCAGTGGTTGGATCAGTTTTTTTCTGGAATCTGCGGGACAACTTGTTCACGATTCCTGTTTGTTTTAACGAAGCAGAATTTAGGAATCAACTTTTACCTATAAACGTGTTAGGTATCGCTTTTATATATTCTAATTACGAAAAATCGAATGTTCCTCGCAAATTGGTTAACTATAAAAATTAGCTTCAGTGTGTAACAATTATAAACAAATGAAAGATATATTTCCTGCGTTAATTTTCATTTTACCATTCTTTCTGTTGTGAAATTAAATTTGTACAATTGTTTTTGTTGTGATGTTGCTATTATTTCTATTGGTTGAGGTTCTATTAATTCTATACCCTCTCCTTAACGCACAAGCTTTTTTTATTAATAGTATTGTACATTAAAACCGGCTTTCCCTTAAAGTTTCTATTAACAAGTTTCGAGTAACGTATAACATTTCGTTATCATCCTAAAACGTATTTCATTTGTTTCATCGTGATGAAAGCTTTCGTTCATATAGAAACAATAAATTACATTCTTAAATATGAATAAATTAATAAGATTCAATGTTTTCCTTTGGTAGTAACGTTGCGATTGTATACGTAAATACACTGGTCCACAAAAGTATTTAAAATCAATATATTTATAATAGAAATAGAAATCTTAGACGTATGTTATTCAATATCAATGAAATGTATTCATATTAATCTCAAATGTACACAAAACATCATATACACGGAAATTAAATATAATTTAATTTCAATATAATTATAAAACATCGAAAATTATGAATATATCGATTTCAAATATACTTGTGAACTAGTGTATACCACAGACATGGCCGGGGGTTAAATATAAAGGGTCAAACCATCCCTATTCCGTGGGAAGGAGAGTAACATATAATGGACAAGAGAATATCCAATCCCGTAGTCGAACTGGAGACGAAACTTATCGACGCGTCGCACTAAGCTGCAAAATGGTTATGAAATTCGAGTCAAAAGCGGGGGAAACGAAAACGAACAATGCAGAAGAATGTCGATCCGGAACTACCGGAAAACAGCGTTCGTGTTTCATATGTCGAACAAATTGCAGAAACGCCGGAGGCGCTAATATACCAGACCCCGTAACAGCGAGGCAACGTGTTTTTTCCGCCGGTATCCACAGCTGAAAAATATTTTCCTGAAAGTTAATATCAATCTGAGCCGATATTCGTCCGTGTAAATAGTATCCGTGCCGATACGGGCAACAAAGTAGGCTCTCACATTTTCCAAATGTGCCGCTGATTCCGTGAAATAAAAGCTCCCGTACGAACATACTTTCTTCAATGTGTCACCGAAAACTTTGCTGACCCTGGACGATTATAAACATTCGCCTCAAATTTACTTCCATTGACAATTAATCCTTTATATGAATCTCTTCCTCGGAAGCTGTAGATCGAACTTTTTAAAAATTTTGTACATACTTTAGACAGATTCACCGGCCAGGAACGTTTACGCGCATCAATTCAAGCACATTGACATCTATAGTCAGTGGTGCTGACCATGTTGAAAGAACAGCATGCCTCCACTATAGACCATCGAATCGAGATAATTTACAATCAGTATGAACGTCTTGGCATCCAGAACCTAACGTCAGTAAAGTAAAGGGAAAAATCACGAAATGGCGCCATGCAGAAAATATTATTTCGAAGTCGCATCAATTTATAGGTATTCCCGATGCCGAAAGAAATGCTAGTTTCTTTTATTTCCTCTCTATATAGATTCCGTTACCGTTATTTTATATAAAGGAAAACAGTAACAGAGTTGCATTGAGATGTATTTCTGCTTTTTTATTCGAAATTCCTTTTACGGAGTGTTTTGTAAATCTTATAGATTAGTGTTATAAAAATAATTTTTGATATACAACTAGAATATATGTATCAAATTATATAAAAATGTTAATATATTAATACATTATTATATGTAAAGAGGTTAATAATTCAATAGTTTAACAGTTAATAGTTAAAGAAATTTCATTTTGGAACTTTTAAAATCAATTTTTAAAATCACTTCGAAACGTGCTAAACGAACAGTTAAATTGCACTTGCTCTCACAAGAAGTATATTACGAATTTAATTTTAAAATTTCTGATAGCAGTCTCACAAATTTTTCGTTACAATTCCTGCTCTGTACTATCACTTTGCTCTATTAATTTATTCGTAACGTTTTCTCTTGGATCATTAACGTTCACGTTAAGGAGAGCAATGTATGCATTAAATGAGTGTTACGTATTCGCATGTAACACTGAACCGGGGGAAATTGTATTGCATTACGGATGCATGCGCTGCGACTTGAAATTACAAAACTTTCGAAACGGCCGCCGAAAATCTGTCCTTTCAATAACGCCTAATACAGTATGCATTTAATATCGCCGAGTCGAACGGAACTTGTAACTGTTGCGTGTTTCAATGAATTCTTTCGAAAAACTGGTGACTTTAAATTTATTCAAATATTCCGTCGCTCAGCAAAAGTTTGCTCTCTAAATTGGATCGTTTGCAAAAATAGTCTGAACATATCTCTCAACCGGGGGAAAAAGGGAAGCTTTAATGCAGCGAATGCATCGGGGTTTATGCATTACAGGACATCTGACACTTACTTTAGCAATACGAAGAATATTTGGGAAATGCAGTTCTCGTTTAATACTAAAGGTATTGCGACCGGTCAAATGTTTTAGAATTTGATTTAAAATTTTGCATTTTCTTCCATCCTTTTAATTTTGTATTAATTCTTATATTATCCGATTATTCAGTTTTTCAATTTTTCAACTGTAGATAATTAGATATATATACATGTCTGAAGAGTGTATCTCTTTCTTCTGCTTCGTGCACCAAATAGAATGCATTTTTCTTTTCATAGGATTAACTTTATATTGGTACTAGCTGAACAAGATTAGTCTTTCTATATTTTTATTTTTATTTATTTTTTATCTGTGAGAATGGATACTGTATTGCTGTGCGATGCTATAGGTATTCACTACTACAGCTAGTATTTGTTATGTTAGTTGTCTGGATGACTACAGAATTATTAATTAAATTTGAATAATCGAATGTTTACACTAACACATTTCTGATATTACATGTATATCAGCTTTCAATTTTTAAATATTTATTATTTATTTAATACAATAATATGTCGAAGTTTTTCTGGCGAACAGAAAGAATTAATATACAGAAAGCACACTATTTTGTTTAAAAATAAATGATTGTAAAGTTTCAAATTAAAAGTATTTAGATAAAATTTCAATTGGATAATTTTTGAATTGATTCTGCATTTTTTATACGTTTCGTCTTGTGCCTTTAGCTGTCGAAAATTTGAAATTTTGCGATCAAGCAGTTAATTCTCCGCGTGGCAGCTGCGGTTCAGTAGCCACGTGTTTAGCGTTTTTCTCGCACTGTTCTATTCTTTTTCTAGGTTTCTCACGGTCGCGAGTGAGTGCGATGAATTTTCGTACACATTTGGCGACCAGATCCGTATGGACATTAGTCAGTTACATCTCATACATTTTCATTGCATTTTCTGTAATACTTTCTGTTTTAAATGTCTTTTTCAAGGATTCATGTAAATTTTTCTTTCTATTGCTGTAAGTTTAGTTACTATACTCTCAAGAAATCCTAAACTTTTATTCTTTATTCATTCACTTTATTACGTATTATATTTTATTTATTTTTATTAACTGTTTCCTCTTTCCTTTTTGAGCTCTTAATTTCGTTTTTGTCTTTAGCTCTTTCATTATATTGTATTTCCTTCTCCTTCTTTCATTTCTTCTTAAAAGCTAATGTTTCTTTTTGTTGCTTTATGAATAAACAAAGTTACGTTTTAATTGTATTTTGATACTTCTTTAAAAGAACAGTTAAAATAAGTAGGAGTTACCTACAGGTTTGGGAGAAATGTTTCATGTTTACTTTCTTTTGTTATGTTATAGAAACAATTACATAGCAGCGATTGTAAGATAAACATAATTGCAAATAATTACGAAAGTAATTTAATTTATTATCGTTCAGTTAATGTACAATGTGCATTGAACACCGATACGTTATAAATTATATAAATAATTACAGAACATGACTTTTAATTTCTTTGTTAATAAATCGTTCCGTGATTCGAACCCCTTCCCCAATGTCCCTCAGCCGTGGACATAAAATCGGCTGCAATTGATCGGACGAGATAAAAAGTGACACAGTAATAAATTCTGACAGTGAACTAACGCCATGAGAAAAGGCACGGGAGCCGATCGTAAGCCCCAATGTGTCATGATTTCCCGAATTAAAACCCATTTAAAACCCTCGCGATTAACACGAATCAACTTATTAACATTCGGTGCCCGCGAATCAGATTTAATGCGTGCTACCATTGCCGCTTTTTCCATGTAGAATCTCGACTATTGGCTTGATCACAAATCTTGCGCTAACGTTGTACGCTAGGTAATTATGTAATGGATGTTTACGCAGAATTTTGTATCCGTAAAATGTGCGGGATGAACAGCATGACTCGATTACATCGAGTAAATTGTAAATTATACTTCAATGGAAATCAAATATAAGCCATGTCACCTCTTTAGTACGACCTCAGGTGCCAAACACAGCTTATGTATCTAATCTCACATAGATTAGGTAAATACTACTAATTTATTCTCATACTATATCTGTTTCTGTTATAGTTTTTTTTAAAGGAGCATTTTTAAGCTTATGCTTACAAGACATTTTTCATTTATTTTTAACGTTAGAACTGCGCCCGTCAAAATAACAGTTTTCAGTTTTCTTATTTCCCAATTATTGATATTTTAAGAATATTGAATATTCGAAATGATTTAAAAAATAAATAGTTTCGCTTGAATACTCTAATAAATATGTGAAGAAATCGAAGAAAATATATTGTTACAATTTTTATAAGAATGGCATATTTATTCTAGTAAACACTTGTCAGTTCTAGTGAAAAATTAAAAACACCCTATATATAAAAGTAACGTGGTATGAAATGTCACAGTTAAGTCAGAGTTAGAGCTAGAATCGATTTAGATTAGGTAAACTATCCGCTAAGCGTCACTTTTAAGCGGTGTACACATTCAAGTATAAGGAACGTAAGAAGAGTTGCTAATAAATTTCTATTTTCTACAATTTTGTAAATTGAAAAAGATATTGAATATTTCTAATATCTTATATTTGATACAGCAGTACCATCTTCTCTATGCAAGATATATTTGATGAAAAGCCGAAAAACTGAATCAATTTGTTATTATACTATAGGGTGAACTACGAAAAATTAGTTCAACGGTTATTCACCGATACTGAAGACTATATGAATGAAAAAATATAAATTTATCTATGCAAAGGAAAATTGAAAATGATTTTTGTATCTCAGGTCTTTTGTTTTGAAAACTCCTAATACAGCTGAAACGTTACTTACCCATTCTAATCTTCTCACACAAAATGATGGCATGTCTTATATTTCCATATATAAGTAGTTTTCTCGAGAACACGATCACAACTCGACAATTAGACGATTATATGTTCTTACAATTTATTAAAAAAGGTAAATAAATGTTTTCACGATAACTCGACATCGCGAGGGGTGTAATTGTTATGGTCAAGTCGATTCCGATAACGGATAAAATAAAAGCTGTACAAATATGGCGGCACGTACACATAACGTCGAAACGATTTATTAAATACTGTACTGGCGAGCATTGTTATGGCGAAGCTCTGCAAATATTATTCTTTGCTAGTACGGGAATCGTTGTTACGCGGACGCCCCGATGTATGTCTGTCTTTTCTTCTCTGACGAAATGTTATTGACGAGATTTCCACAGGTCGTGTGATGCGCCGGAAACGAAGCGGAAGGTACAGGTTAACAATAATTTTTTAAGAATTTTTAACATGAACAACTTTTTATTATGAATGTTATATCGGTTTTCTTCATTTTCCTTTAATTGATACCGCTTAATAATATTTTTTGACAGATTCCATTCAAAACAATATTAAGCACGCATTGAAATATAATATTAAGCAACGATGAAGAAATATAGAATTTCAGTACAGAACCGTTAAAATAAACGACAATAAATCTTTTTCATTTTAATTGATATTATAGTATTAAAAACGTTATTACTGATATCAAGGTGGTAAAGTATTAAAACTAACACTTTTGCAATATATATTGAAAACAAGATTTATATTGATTTTGTGCTGAAACAGGAATTCCTTCTTACAATTGAAATTATTAACGTAAGTAGTAGAACGTCTTTAATGAAATATTGTTAACGAATAAAAATGTTAAATGGTCATAAAATGACTACAATGTTAATATCAGTACTCAATTTAGTATTTACTTGTAAACCAATATTTAGGTTGTGTTTGAACTGAGACAAAGAATTTTTACACAACTATTAACTTAACAGAAAATGAACTTTAATATTATGTGTGTTTCTTACTTATTTGTAGAATAATTTTAATGCTTAATTTAAACTAAAACAAAAATTCAACTTATTAGTCTTAATGTAATATATTTATT